>NW_012267310.1:1239927-1324301 GCF_000151885.1 Dipodomys ordii | reverse complement strand
CCTCCAGACTGCTTTCCAAAGTGGTTGTATAAGTGTACATTCCCACCAGCAGTGTAATAGGGTTCCTCTTTCTCCACATCCCCTCCAGCATTTGACAGAAATAGTCTTGAAAGAGCGAGAGAGACAGAGAGAGATGGAGAGAGACAGAGAGAGACAGACAGAGAGAGGAAGAGAGAGACAGAGAGAGAGAGAGAGAGTAGACCCTGTACCTATGTGGTACTCATCCTCAGCTTTTAAATAATAAATACCCTCTAGGGTTATCAGAAAATGGTGCTCATCAATAGTGAATTACCTGTGATTAGCCCACATGGGCCCCTTTCCTTTATTCTTTTTCTGACTGAAGGCATGAAAACCTCTGGGTAAAATGTCCATGTCACCTAGAAGAGGCCAGGCTTTACCTAGGACCAATCATAATCCCATCAACTAGCCAACTCCTGGTGCACTTGATGTGGAAGAAAGAAATGGGACCATGTCAGTAAGGAATAGGGGAGAGGAGATCAGGACACCTGTCTTCCTAATAGATGACAAAGATTCAGCTATTCTTGTGAGGAGTCTGCAATATGCTGCTCATCACACCTAATAGGAAGGCCTAAATGCAGGGTGTAATGAGCTCTTCAAGGCCTCCTAGGCTCTTGATTCTCAAGGAAGGCACATCACCTGGGAGCTTTGTAGAGATGCAGAATCTTGACACCATCCCAATCCAACTGTGCTTTAATGAGAGCCCTAGGTGATTCATATACACATTTTTAAAGTTGAGAAGCATTCACAGAACATGCTCAGTAGTAAGAAAAAGGGAACTTACACTGTACCAGTTATTAAGTTGATCACTTATTAATTCATTCTCTCTGACCTTCTTCACTCTCCTCTGTGATGTTGACATTGGGGGTCCATAAAGCACCTGCACACTCTTCAGCTCTATCAGTCAGATACTCCTACTATGGTTTGAATATGAAATGTGCCCCGCACTGAATCATGAGTTGGGGGCTTAGTTTCCAGCTGATGACATTATTTTAGGAGGTGTTAGAAATGTTAAGGAGTGGGGACTACCTGGAGGAACTATATTCCTTATGATAAATTGGAAGGTTATACCTGACTCTTGATCCCTGTCTGTATTCTCTGCTTTCTGTCTGCCATGCGGTGAAGTAGTTCATCACACACACACACATTTCTGCCACCATGAAGTTCTGCCAAGTGACCATGGGTTGAACTCTCTGACATACTTAGCCAAAACAAATATCCTCCCTCATTCTGTCTCTATCAAGTATTTGGTCACAACTATGAAGAATCTGATCATTATAACACCCTCTCCAGGGTTTTGTATCCAGCCACACAGCCTTTCCTCCATTCCTAGCACTACCCAAACTGAGACCATCCTCAGAGGTCTCAAGATGGCACCCATCTTCCTACTCTCTATCTTTTGATAATTCCAGCCCCTTTCTTTGTTCCCTCAGCCACAGAGACAAGAGCTGCTTCCTGTGGTTGCTACCCGCATGATACCTTAGGTTCTCTTTTTGGTACCTAGTGAGCAACTTCATTTCTTTGTTAACAATGTCTTCCTCTAATAAAAAACCTCACTGGTCAAATAATTGGTAGGGCTTTTGTCCCCCAACAGAACCCCAAGAAAATATACCAGAACTAGTTCAGGGATAGTTCCAATGGGGCATACCAACAACATTCTACACTACCCTCCTCACTACAAGGAAAGCCTAAAGACAACAATGCACTGACATGGAAAGGCTTCTCTCCCCCACAGGATGTGCCAACTCTGCTTAGGGGCCAGGTCTAAAGCCAAAAAGGAAGCAGAGGCAGAGAAAGGGCCAAAAGAAAGAGACTTGTGACTTTCTGGACCACGCATGGCTCAGAGCCTTCAGACTTGCTGGGTTTTACTGCTCAGCTTTTTCCCCCAAAACACTCTAGGCCACTCTGAGAGGATATTTAGCAAAAGCATTAGCTCAACTCATATTGGAGTAGGGGTACTAGGAAGTTTCCACCTCATAATGATAAGCCTTTCAAACACAGAAGTGGAAGAGAGAGGTATACATGGTGCTATAGCAGAAATGAGTGGAAAGAAGGGGAAGAGAAGGGAAGACAGGGGAGAAAGGCAGAGAGAAGAGCAGAGGGGAGAGGCGATGAAGAAGCTATCAATCTTGTATATGTGAATTACTTGTAGAGGTATGAAATCAATAAGCTTAGAAGTTTCCAAATGAAATTGTCATATGTTTGTACATATTTATTCTAGGAGCAAAAGAAACCTCCCACACAGTGGTACCTGGATAGCCAAACATTATGCTTAGTAGAGGCTATTGCTATCATGATAATCATCAAAATAATTATTTGTATAAATATTGACTAATTATAAATTTTATATATAATTTACATATATTTATATATAACAATTTGTTATTATAAATAAATTATAAAATATTCATTAAAATTTATAATTATAGTGTAAGATGTATAAATAATAGATTATTTTATAAATAATAAATTATATATAAACTAATTTGTATATAAAATAATTTTACATAAAATTATATATGATTTTACATAAGCAATTATTAATTATATTTTATTATATTATATACTATATGATATATCATATGATATAATATATTATATAATATATTACATTTTTTTTGTCAGTCGTGGGGCCTGAGCTCTGAGCCTGGGCACTGTCCCTCAGCTCTTCAGCTCAAGGCTAGCATTCTACCAGCAATTATTAATTATATATGAATAATTGTTATAAACAAATGAATTGTTTATATGCTACACATCAATTATTATCAGTCAATAATTATTTCAGAAGATGGAATAAAATAACAAACTGGATGAGAAATTTGTTATCTTATTGCTTTCCCAGTGTCATGATCACAATCAGTATCAATTTAAGGATGCTGAAGTTCCCCCATACACATGCAGATAGAGACACACAAACTTGCAGAAGCTAAAGACATAGGGTGATTGTCAGTGATGTGCTCCCTTGGCATGAGACACTAGCTCCCTTCCGTGGTAGAGCCATGGCAGAAAGGATGGGTTCCAAACTGCTGCCCTCAATTCATCTGAAGAATTTGTTGGGAATATTTAATCAAAAGGAAACCCAAATGACTGAAACAAAACACAAAAGGACCAGAGTGTTTAAATTGCAAAAGCCATTTGCAGAAAGAGTGTAATGACAATAAAGGGGGGAAATAAAGATGGATAATAAACCCCAAACAAGAACAAGAATTATGTAACTTGATAGATAGAAGCTGACAGAAGGAGGAGAAAGGGCATAACACAAAGGGAAAGATAGATTTTTCAATACAATCAGGACCAACTTTAGAATACTTCATTTTCTTCTAGGTTTTGAAGCCACTAGAAAGTATTGTTACTACAAATCATCTCTACACATTATTGGACAGAGAGAAAGAAGAGAGACCACATCACAATATTGATCCCTCAATGTGCATCAAGGATTGAGGTCAGTGCATTACATAGACATCAGTGACTTTTTTTCTCATCTCCAAGTAAACCTATAGTTATCAGCATCTCTATCTAAAGAAGAAAATAAAGCTCATAGGTGTTGAGATTACTGAAATTCGAGCAGATGGGCAAATGGAATGCAGCTGTAGACACCATAGTGGGTCCTCCACTCCATGTAGCATCCTCCCAACTATCTACTAACAGATTAATGAAGCCCCCATTTTTAACAGCCTGCGTTCATGTATCATTTCCCGAGTTCTGATTAAAACCAGCTTTTGCTGGATTCCGTTACATAAGCGGTATTTTGCATAGCCCTACCCTGATCCTACCATTTAAGTCTGACATTTCCAGCCACGAAGAATCTATAGCTCTTTGCTCATCATAAAAGAAAGCACATTTAGGATCTCCATTTCTGAGTCTGCCCTCAAGTTTTATTTGTACAACACAGTTTAACACCTGATAAAATGCCATACAACCTTGGGATGGAACATCAAAGCAGAGTGTGACTAATTCGTGGCACAGTGCATATCTCATCTTTAAAAGCCTTTCTGTTTCTGATGATGCTGACTAAAGACAACACCAACTTGTCGGTTCTTCTAAACAAAATGCATGTTTTATTCGAAGAAGGTCAATGAACTTGTCCTCTGTCACAGTAGCTCTCACAATTGGGTATGCATCAGAACCTTCGGGAGAGCTTAGGAAAACAGACCACTGGGCCCCATCCCCAGGGTTTCTGAGTCAGCAGGTCTGGGATGAAGTGAGCACTTGCCCTCCTAAACAGTTTCTAGGTGATGCAAATGCTGCTGTTCCTGGGAATCACACTTGGAAACCCACAGCCCTAGAGAAGGGTATTAACAGTGAACTAGATATCCCCTTCCCCTGTTTCTTCAGTAACAAAGCCCTGATTTTCATGCTAAAAGCTAAAACCCAGATTCTGGCTAAAAGATTATATTCCTCAACTTCCCTTGCAAGTCTGCATGACACAGGACTGAGTCCTGGCCTGAACACTGTAAGCAAATGTGTTGGGTGGGCATGCCAGGAAGGGCACTTGAAGTAAGCCAAGTCTCTGGGAAGGAGCCATGTGCTAAGCAGCCTCTATGGTGCTAACTGCAGGTGTTCGGGCACTTGTGTTGTTCCCACCCCTTGAGCGTGAGCTGGACTTCTCATGGGAGAAGACAGCTGCAATGTCCGGAGTCACCTTAGGGAGAGGCCCAGGTAAATAAGCTTGGAAGAGAACCTTTGTCCTGTTAACAACTTCAAGAGTGAGGTTGAGAGCAATTCCTTCCCTCATTGATTGGCAATGACTGGAGCTCCAACAATGCCTTAATTGCAGCATGTGACATTCTCAGCCAATCACTCAACTAAGCGGCTCCCAGTGAGGCCCACATAAATGATGAGATAATAAACATTTGACAGCACTAGCCTCCAGGTACTGAGATCAATCACTACACAGCAGTCAAAACTAATGCAAAGCTCCTGGACTCCTTGACTTCTTTGTTCTGCTGGCCTGGTATGTGGCAATGCAAATGAAAGCTGTAACAGCCATCCTGCAGCCTAAGGATGGAGTCCACCTGATGAGCATGACCAAGCAGAAAGACAGGAATCTAGGTCCGAATGTCCAATATAGAGGTGCCATTCTTTCTGAACTTCCTATGTGTAAAGGAAAATTGCTCCTTCTCTTACTACAGCTTTAAAAAGTTTATATATGCCTGCACTCCTCCTCTCATCAAATCTATACAATAACAAAGTAATACATTTTGCATATGTGCAAATATGCTCAACTCAGCTGGAGCTCTACCATTTGAGTCATATCTCCAACTCTGGGTGGTGTTTTTGCTGGTTAATTGGAGATAGGAGTCTTTCAGATTTGCCTGTCTCAGATGACTTCAATCCATAACCCTCAGATCTTAGCCTCCGAAGTAATTAGGTTGATAGGTGTGAGCCACCAGTGCCTAGTTTCAATGTTATAATTTTTATCAGGCACTTAGTAATGGACCACATAGTGTTTAAATAATTTACAGATATTAACCCATGAAGTCATCATCGCAATCCTACTGTTGTTGGTGTTCTCTAAATGAGGAAGCAAGGGAACAGGGAAGCTAAGTGACTTCCTGAAGTTTACACGGCTAATGAGTATCAGAGCCAGGATTATAAACCCAAGCAATTCAGCTGTAAAATCTGTGTTTTTAACCATAAGCCTTATTGTGCTAACATTTGCTAAGCACTTCCTGAGTGTCAGACACCATACTAAGTGCTCTACACATTTTACACATGAAGAAACTAAGCTCCGAGTAGGTTAAGTACCTTTCTCAAAAACCACAAGTCTAAAAGTGGCAAGTAAAGATTCAAATCCAAGTTTCTTTGCCTCTGGGGCACCAATGCTGCTTCTTCCTACTTGTGAAATGCCACTTCTGTTCAGGAGCTCAATTGTCATCCAGTGTTTAAGTCATGTAGCTCACTGCTGCCTAAACTTGTCATTATGGACAATCTGAAGGTCTTGGTAAATGACAATTTTCACTCAGTAAATCTGGATGGGAGCCAAAGAAACCCCGTTCTCACATGCACTCAGGTGACCATGATACTGCTGGCCCATGAAGCACTGTGAACACAGATGATGTAGGTGGCAGATGGATAATTTCCTCAGCACTCTCGTGGTTATACCCCAAGAAAGGGGTAGCTGGGCATTGGTGATACATGCCTGTAGTCCTAACTACTCAGGAGGCTGAAATATGAGGCTATTTGAAGCAGGAAAGTCCATAAAACTATAATAAACCACCAAAAAATCTGGAAGTGGAGCTGCAGCTCAAATGGTAGAGTACTAGCCTTGAGCAAAAGAAAAGCTCAGGGACAGTGTCCAGGCCCTGAGTTCGAGCCCCAGGCCTGGCAAGAAAAAAAAATTTCAACAAGAGAGAGGTAGAGAAGATGTTCCATCAAGTTCCTTCTGGCTCTCAAAATTCTTGATGTTGTGTGGAATAGGATTTTCTACCTCTTCCCACACCTTTGTGCTTCTCTAACAACAACAACAAAAAACACATCTTAACAGACACCAACATAATTAAATGTATCTAAGTTGACAGTGGGGAGAAGAATCCAGGAGTCAAGTCCTCCGCTTTACTAGTAAGGAAGCCATGCAGGGAAGTGACTTGCAGAGTCAGCATAGATGCTGATACTTCTCAGACTCAGCTGTGCCTATAAGGGCCTGGTTAAAATGCAGAGTCTACTTCAGTGGTCTGAGGCAACATCACTTCTGACCAGTCTCTCCTGCAGCTCATGCTGCCCTCGGGGCCACACATTGAGGAGCACACACCCAGAGTGCTTCACTCACAACACCACAGGATCAACCATGGCCCCCGTGGCCAGAACAGACAGGAAGTCCTCAGGAGACAGGAAGGAATGAGCCTACTAGCCCAAATTTAGGACAGCTACCACAAGAGAGGTGAGGTTCCCACATGGTCTGAAGTTCAGAGGAAGTGGTTACAGTCCTTGTAAGAGCTGACAATGTGGGCCTCCATACAGCCCAACTTCCGGCTCGGTGGCAGTGCTTTTCTGGTACTTCTCTAACAGGAGAACTCACTGCCTAGAGCTGATATAGGCCCTGTAAAAACCCAGGTAGCAAAAGGAGTGTAGGAGGCAAGCTTCATGGGCAGGCCCAAGGAGCTAGCCTGACCAGAGGCCCTGAGAATTCTGACCTAGATTATTTTTTCTTTAGTAAATGTTCACCGCCCACCATGGGCCTAGTGCTATGCTGGATACTGTGGAAGATATGAATAAAATAATATATGTTCTCTACTTCAAAGTGTTTATCATCTCACTGAGGGACTCAATGTGAAACAAGCTGAAAATTCAGAGAGTTCCTGACCTTAGCAGGAAGGGTAGAATGTTCATAGAGAATCTCTAAAGGGAAAAAGAGTATGGGTTTGAGGAAGTCAGAAAATGCTTCAGAGAGAGAGAGTACATGGTTCAGTTGGCAGAGCACTAGCCAATGAGCAAAAGTGTCAGGTACCAAGTTCGAGTTCCAATCTTGAACCCCCAAAAAACCCACAAAGATACATTCAACTTTACAAAGCAGGCTATAATAAACCGAAAAATTATCTACGTGGTTCCACTTGCCTTTTATATTTCAGCCACTCCAAAGAAAGAGGCCCAGGCTAGTCTACTGCAGGCTAAACAGGGCACAGGCAGTTCATCCCAGTTATTCCCCACCAGGAATAAACTAGCCAGACCAACAAATAAGTGATCTCAGCCAAGGTCAGCAGAGCCACCTAACCAACTACCCCAGTTCCGTGAGCACTGAGTGCTTATTATTGTATGCTGTGGAGATGTTGTGACTGTTTTACACATTATTGTGAAAATAGGTAACTGATACAATAGCAACAAGGTTGGAAGAATGGAAAACTTGAACACTGCCTGCAGAGACTCCTTTAGAAAACTAGCTTTGTGTGATATTAATAACTGCTGCTTAAAATAAGTCTCCCCTGGTTAAACACATTGGAGAAATGCTGAGTAAATGAAAATAACGGATTTCCTGATGGAAGCCTTCCCGGAGCATTGTCAGTGAAATTGTGCATTGTGAATCTCCAAGAGAGGAAATTCAGAATGTAACATCTGAAAATGTTGCGTTCCATTTTCATAGAACAAGCATGCCCCTGAATATATGTCAGTCCCTGAAAGGCATACGCCATTCTATTGCTGACAGATAGGTTGCCTGAGGGCAGGGATATTGTCTTTCCTCTATAGTGCTGTGTCTTCAGCCCTCCAGCAGTACATCACAGGCACTCAGTACATTTGTGCACAAGGAAGGCAGGGAAAGAAGGGGAAAGGGAGATGGAATTGATGTGGTACTTCTTGTCCTGGCTTTTGTATTTGTGTCATTGCCTCGACTAACAATAAATGCTCTGGCTTTGTGTACCTGGTGATCCCCAGCTCTTCTTCAGAGTTGTTACTTTCCTGGAGACTTCTCTGACCTCCTCAAGCAAAGATACATCTAGTGTTGGGAGATGTATTGTTGATTTCATCTTTCCTACCATGCCAAGAACCCCATCCAACATACTGGAGGTGCTTAGGGAGTGTGCACTAGAAAGAAGAAACAGGAAGCCAGGCACTGATGGCTCACACCTGTCATCCTAGCTACTCTGGAGGCTGAGATCTGAGGATCAACGTTCAAAGCCAGCCCAGGCAGGAAAGTCCATGAGACCCTTATCTCCAATAAACCACTAGAAAACCGGAAGTGGCACTGACTCAAGAGATAGAGTGTTCGCCTTGAGCTGAAGAGCGCAGGGACAGCACCCAAGCCCAGGGTTCAAGCCCCACAACTGACCAAAAAAAAAAAGAAAAAAGAAACAGGAAAAGAGGAAGAGGCAAGGGAGGGATAAGAAAAAATAGAAGAGTATGGCCGGGTGCCAGTGGCTCATGCCTGTAATCCTAGCTACTCAGGCAGCTGAGATCTGAGCATCACGGTTCAAAACCAGCCTCGGCAAGAAAGTCCATGAGACGCTCATCTCCAATAAACCACCAGAAAAACAGAAGTGTCACTGTGGATCAAGTGGTAGAGCACTCACCCTTGACCTGAAGAGCTCAGGGATAGTGCCCAGGCCCAGAGTTCAAGTCCCACAACCGACGAAAAGAAAAGAAAGAAAAAAAAAGGAGAAGAGGAAAGGATGAAGAATAGAGGAGGGGAGGAAAGGACAAAGAGAGCAAAAAGCAAGAAGAGGGAAATAGAAGAAAAAGGGAAATAAGAAGAGGACCTGGAAGAAAAAAAGGAGAAAAGAAGGAAGAAATTAATGGAGCATATTGGAGAATAATGTCATAATAGCAAATGGTTGGATGCAGATAAGATTGGAAAGATTTCCTAGGAGCAGGTGGTGGAGAGACATGAATATAGGAAAAATGAGTTTACCTTTTCTTCTGTAAGGAACCACAGATTAATATTTTAAGCAAGCTGGGCATCGGTGGCTCACACCTGTAATCCTAGCAACACAGGAGGCTGAGATCTGAGGATCATGGTTCAGCCCAGGCAGAAAAGTCTGTGAGACTCTTATCTCCAATTAACCACTAGAAAACGGGAAGTGGTGCTGTGGCTCAAGCGGTAGAGCACTTGCCTTGAGCTGAAGAGCACAGGGATAGCACCCAAGCCCAGAGTTCAAGCCCCACAACTGACAGGGGGAAAGAAAGCAATAAGGTAGCATCAGATAAGCTTTTACTCAGGAAATTGTGGGGGTTTTATCAACAGGTAAAGCATTATTACACTATGTATTCCAAAGCAAATTGAATATAATTTGTTATTTACTAGAGGAAATAATATGTAGCAAAAGACAGAAAACAGTTTGTATAAGTTTCTCCATCACTTTAAAGTAACACAAAGGCTTATGTACAGCAAGATACACTGTGCTTAACAGGGGCCTGCTGACCAGAAACAGTCACCTGTACAACTGAGCCATGTGTTCACACGTTCAATATTGAACCAAGTCTGCCCTGTGCTGATAAAGACAGATAGGAGGCTCAGGATGCATAATCAACACTCAGAGTGAGATTAAATATTTTCTTCTTCTGAAAGCCAATATCAGCACAAGTAAGTGTTTAATCAAAATCTGTGTATTGCCAACCGCTATGCGTGGAATATCAAGAGTTTGTCATCTTTATGAGCTGTGTTCCCTGCCCTTTACATTAGCAAGCAGATGCTGACAATTTCCTCATGCTATGATGTCTGCCAAAATAGGAGGAATGGTTTGGATTTTCTGAAAGCTGCCCAGCATCGTAGGTACCTGAATTTTTCCCTGCTAAATAAGAGGAAAAATAGAACAAAACAAGTGTGCCTATTATTTCCCACACTTATAGTCCTGACTAACTCAAAGCTTGCTGGAGGCAGTAAGCAAGTTAATCTTATTTGTATTGACATTTAATAAAGAGGTGAAAATTCAATTCTGCCCAAATCTAAACACGCCAAAAGAATTAGAGAAGTGAGATGATTATCAAGAGGCTTCCCGAAATACAAGAAACTGTGAGAAACTCTGTGTCTGTTTGTGTGTGTGTGTGTGTGTGTGTGTGTGTGTGTGTGTGTGTAAGAGAGAGAGAGAGAGGTGGAGAATCAAGGGAGGTCAGAATGGATGGGAAGAGTATTTTTCATGTGGTGGCTATTCCAGATTATCTATTATAATCAATAAGGTGGGGGTGGGGTGGCAAGGGTAACATCTAGGCAAATCCAGGAAGGGATGACATTAAGTAACAGAGAACAGTCACCTAAACAATTTGTATAATCACTGGAGGTTTGTGTAATATCTAAAATCCTTTAAGGATACCCACATCTCAACAAAATCTTGAGAATAGTCTCCAGCACGTATGTTCGGAACACAACTGGAACTAAAAACTAAAATTCGGGTTGAATTAATACTGGCTTTTAAAAGATGTTAATTGCAGAAATAAAGAGCGTTCCTATTGGAGGCTAGAAAAAGAAGACTCAAAACCCAAGAATTTTTCGTGTATGTACAATCGTCCAAAGGTACTCTGCGTAACCAAAATGAGGACTCCTGACCCTCCTCAACAGATCTAACCCCTATCATGGGTTAGCCAAGCAGATGCGGGCATCCTATGTCCTAAAGCCTATGAATGTTACCTTATATGGCAAATTGACTCTACATATGTGATTTGGTTAGGCATTTTGAGATGTGGCAATTATGCTGGATTATCCAAATGGGTACTAAGTGCCATGGCAGATGTAAGAGAGAAGTGGAGAGGATCTGACACACACAGAGACAACCATGTGAACACAAAAGCAGATATGGCAGTGATGTGGCCACAAGCCACTGGAAGCTGGAAGAGGCATGATTGTCCCTTAGAGCCTCCAAAGGGAGCACATCCCTGTCAATACCTTCATTTTGGCCCAGTGACACTTACTTTGGATTTCTAGCCTCCAAGAGTGTGAGTGAATACATTTCTCTTGTTGTAAGTCACCTACTTTGTGGGAAATTGTTATAGGAGTCACAGGCAAATAATATAACCCTACTTCAGGATGAACACTGGAGCTTGTGTATACTAACCATTTCACTTAGACAACTGATCCTCTCTTATCTATTCCTTGGCTATAGGAGGCTGTAGGTAGAAAGATTACAATCTGAGGCCACTCCCAGGCCAAAAATATGAGACTCTATTAGAAAAGCAACTTAAGCAAAAGCAAAAAAAAGGCTTAAGCAGTAAAGTGCCAGCATAGCAAAGCTCAGAGTTCAAATACCAACAACACAAAAAAGAGAGAAATGTATTTTCTTTCACAACTTGGAGTTTCAAATTTAAAAAAAAAAAACTTCAATTTCAGGTATTCCTGGCTCCAGGGATCCAATAATATAATCATGCCTTCCTATTATTCTCTTTTAGTACGAAAACCCAGAAGTACAAAAAAGTACAGAAGTAGAGCTGTGCCTCCAGTAGTAGAGAGATAGCCTTGTACATAAAAGCTAAAGGATAGAGCCCAGGCCCAGAGTTCAAGCCCCAGGACTGGGAAAGAAAGAAAAAGAAAGAAAGAAAGAAAGAAAGAAAGAAAGAAAGAAAGAAAGAAAGAAAGAAAGAAAGAAAGAAAGAAAGAAAGAAAGAGAGAAAGAAAGAAAGAAAGAGAGAGAGAGAAAGAGAGAGAGAGAGAAAGAGAGAGAGAGAGAAAGAGAGAAAGAGAGAGAAAAAGAGAGAGAGAAAGAAAGAAAGAAAGCAAGACAGAAAGAGAGAGAGAGAAAGAAAGAAAGAAAGAAAGGAGGGAGGGAGGGAGGGAGGAAGAAAGAAAAGGAGAGAGAGAGAGAAACCAACATGTGCTGAGTAGTCACCTTTGGTCATGTGTCCCAACCTTGTGGCAGGAAGGAGTCTTGTCCAATTAGTCCATCTGAAATAGATTTTTCATAACAGATTCTGCTTTGAGAAAGTTGAAGAGAGGACAGTGCCACTCCAGCTACCTCAGTTTACTCCTTTTCATTTATGGAGTTAATATTCATGGTTCCAGCCATTCCGGAGTTGCCCAAAACACCCATGACATTCATAATTTGTAATTTTGTTAAGGCGTGCTACAAAGCCAGAAAGCTGTGAGAAATGTTTTGGTGATGAATGAGCCAAGCTGACCACCTATCAACCACATTTCTGAATGGCTTTGATTGTCTTTCCTGCAGCTGAGAACCACACTTTGCTCCCTGGAAGAAGCTTCTCTTGGATGACAGCAACTATTGATACTAGTGTTGGAAGTGAAGGGATACAAGGTCTTTTACAAACAGATTACAAATAAACCATATTGGAAAACCATCATAAGTCTAAAGGACTCACTCAAACATTTCAGTCTTAACTGAGTGCCTATTGTGAGTGGGCTTGAATGCTATAATGGATTCAAGAAGGACCTAGAACATGGACTTCACAAATGATATAGTTCTACTATATAAACAATATCTACATCACACTCACAATCCCAGTTTCAGTTATCTAGTCTTGCAAAAGAAAATATCACTGTCTTTTTTGTTTTGTAGTACTAGGGTTTAAACTCAGGACCTTGCGCTTGCTAGGCAGGTGCTATGCCACTTGGGCCATAATCCCACGGTCCTTCTGTGCTTTATTTTTCAAATAGGATCTCACATTTTGCCTACAGGATTAGGTCTCTCACCACAATCCTCCTATAAATGGCTTCCCACAACTGAAATTATATGAGCATACCACTAACTTTTTGCCTGGACTGGCTTGGAACTACTATCCTCAAGTAGCTGCTATCACAGATGTGAGCCACTGTGCCCAGCCTCCAAAACTTGATGTCTTAAAGCAACAAATACTTTGTATACTCACAATTCCACAATCTAGACTGGACTCAACTACACAGTTCTGAGAGTCTTGTCACTTGTGTACCCAGCAGGTTGTTTCAAAGCTGAATTCAGATGTAACACTAGGATCCGCCCCCCTCTCTCCTCTTTGCTTTCTCTCTCTCTCTCTTTCTCTTTCTGTCTCTCTTCCCCCCCCCCACTCAGCAGAATGGTCAGGCAGAAACTGCCAGATCTTCTTAAGGTTTACATCCTAAGCACACTGTATTTTTTAAATATTTTATTGTAACAGAGGGGTTACATTTATATGAGTAAGGTACATTTCCTATCCATCATTATTATCCCCCCTTTGTTTTTCCCCTACCATCCCTTCCCTCCCCACTTCCTCAATTCCTCCCTCCCCCTCCCCCCACAAGTTATAAAATTCATTTTCAACATAGTGTCTTGTACATCTCATTGTTACAATGGGTCAACCTGTATCCTTGCTTCAGCATTTTGTTATTTCCCTTCCCTTCCAAATTAGACTCATGTATATCCAAGATGCAGGGCACCAGAATCAAATACAGTAGTACACTGTATTAATTACAGTGAGTCATATATCCAAACTGACTCAAGAATAGCCACAACACAAGGAAAGGAATGTAGAGAGACATGGTCATGAGGCCTATAGATCTAAAAGACTCCAGAACTTCACCATAATATAGTCCTAGGTGCTTTAGTATATTCTTTCATCAAATAAATCCACACTTAGCCCATTTTATAAATGATTGAAAGCTTATTGAAGATTTATAAAACTAATCCAAAGTCACCTACTTAGATTTGAATCCAAAGAAAGGCACTGCTCAGTCCACTAAAGACAGGATGTTTTATTAGCTTCAGAACATGCAATTAAGCTCGGTTCCTGGGAATGTATTCATTAAGCATTCCCATTGGGTGTTCCCTGGTAGAAGAGCAAAACAAAGACAACCTTTCATCTTCCTTTCTTTCCTCTTTGGCTTCTACCCCAAAATTAGTATTCTCTATTCCAGGATGTCCAGCAACTCAGATTCCAAAGGTAATCCCATTTGTTTTTTCCAAGCACAAAATTAATGGAACTCATTTCTATATACAAAATGGCACTCACCTAATAGCTAAAGCAAACACACATATCCTTGGTCTTTTCTTGTTCCTGAATCCTAAATACTCTGTGGCCTAAGATTAAGGCTCTCAATACTCCTCCAAAGAGCTACAATGCTACCATTCCCTATCTCAAAGTCCTTGAATCCGTTTTCATACTAAGAAGGAGCATTAAGGAGATCTTGAGACTATGGACTCATGACCATTGATGGAGATAACATGCCTACGCTGGCCAGTCCCAGAAGTTGTAGAGGGTAGACCAGAGATCCATAAATAAGAGACCTTAGAGAGCCTCCAAGGGAAGGGATTCTTTCTGTTAATGAATTGAAATTCCTTAAAAAAAACCCTTTACCCAGAGATTTAATCTATCCACAAATAACTATTAAAACATATTGACATAAAAATTGGTCTTTGACAGCTTTTCATGATGAGTTGGTGCCGAGCCAGTGCACTGATGTTCAATTTAATTTCCTGTTTTTCCTACCCTGAGTATGAAAATGAGCAGAAAAGAAAAAAAGAAGTTAAGGGGTGAGAGAAGAAAATACCTACTTGTGTCACGCTTGGACACACGTTCTTCCTTTTCAGCTTTAAATGAGTGCCATTTTGTTTGCACGAGCAAAACAATTTAGAGATGAGGAATCTTAGTTCTCTAAAGTCTGCAACTTGCATCAAGGTGAGAGGAGAAAAGCATAAAGATTATTTCCATGCTGGGTGCTGGTGGCTCATGCCTATAAGCCTAGCTACTTAGAAGGCTGAGATCTGAGGATTGCATTTGTATGGGGCCTGAGCAGAATAGTAATGAGACCCTTATCTGTAGTTAACCACCAAAAAGCCAGAAGTGGAACCGTGGATCAAGTGGTAGAGCATTAGCTTGGAGCAAAAGAAGCTCAGTAACATCACCCAGGACCTGAGTTCAAGTCCCAGGACTGGTACCATTTATAGATTGTTTCCAATCTATAAATGTAATATTAATGATATCATTTAAGTGATCTGTTTACAATTTAGGTTAATCATCAATCAGAACAATAGCAATGATTTATCTGACATTAAAATGTGTCCTGTTAATGAGGGAGACAGTAATCCATGAAACTTATTCTTTGGGAAATATGTGAAAGCCAATCTTCTCATTATATAATTATATCATGAACGTACAGTCTATAATTTGCTACTCATAAAGTATATTCATGGCTGAATCAACTAGAGAAAATTCTAACAATTGCCTGAATCAAAATATTTCATTTAATGTGTATCCAAAATTTTATGATTTTTATCTTAAATATGTCCATGATCCTCAGGAACATCCAAAATTGTGTATTTCCCAGGGCCAAGGCTATAAAAGAATACAACATTTCACCTTCACCTTTCATCTATAGGTACTTTTCAATTTTTACCTGAACTTTATTTTTTGGGGGGGGGGGGGCCCAGTCATGGGCCTGAACTCTGGGCCTAGGCACTGAACCTCAGCTCTTCAGCTCAAGGCTAGTGCTTTACCACTTGAGCCACAGTGCCACTTCCAACTGTTTTCTTATGTGGTGCTGAGGAATCAAACCCAGGGCCTCATGCATGCAAGGCAAGCGCTCTACCACTGAGCCACCTACCCAGCCCCTACCTGAACTTTATTACTGGACATTGGAGAGGCAATCTATGCAAGTAATTGAAATGCAAGGTATCAAGGTGTTAAAGTAGCAAGTGCCACTGGGTGATTGTTTTCCAGTTCTTTTTGAGCAGGCACTCTGTCTGTTCCTAGATACTAAGGGCCAAAGGGTGGAAGGATTACTGGATAAGCACTCCATAAGCAGGCAAACAACTCCAAACTGGGTAAAGGTTTACACAGGCAATTTACCCTTCCCTTGCTTCTTAGTAAATCACCTGCTATAACTTGACTTAAGCAAATTGGTGATCCTCGCATGTTGAGACTTATGAATGAATAGACTCACATTCAACAGTTAGAAAACAGTTAGGGCTGTCAGTCTTTGCAACAATCTCACTATCAAATAGTACATTAAAACCAAGTATCAGGCCCAATTATGATACTCATACAAGTCATGTAAGGAGACAGCTGGATGGCATCCAATTTGTCTTGGAAACCCAGTGAGGTCCTATCTTCATGAACTTTTAGCTGTCTTACTATACCTTGAAGGAAAAGTCCATGTTCAATATTGGAACTTCTAGACAAAATAAAAAAAAAAACAAAGTCCTCCAATACGTGACTAAACAAGGGATCAATCTGGAATCCTAAGTCTAGAGTGCCATTCTTTAAGGGGCCATTGACCCCTCTGGATTTTCATGCCCCTGTGATGTAAGGACAGGACTTCCTAGATCAAATTTTGAAAAATTCATAATTCTTGGATATGATTCATCTCACCAATGAAAAGTAATTTCTAACATCCATTAGGCTAATTAACCAAGCTTGTGATATTGATTTGAGATTAAGTTATTTGAAGGCTTACAGTAATTGCTTGAGGAATGCTGATTTCTTATTAGAGTCTTTGGAGAGCTAATAATCCCTGGAATGAACATCCTCACTTAGAGAACTTCAAATGTTAACTAGCCACCCCTTGGGTAAAGAGTTAAACTAACATGCACAAAAATATCATGTCATCTTTGCTAGAATCCATTAAAGTAAATTACATCACAATAACCACGTGCTATGAGATATGATGTTGTTAATAGAAGGTGAGTTGTAATAGAAGGTGAGTTTTGAGATTTTGTGTTATGTATGACTAAGCTTTTGACAAAATGAATGCCTTTGAGCTAGGCTTAAAACATGATATTTGCTAGAATTATCATGTGATTGAGCAGTTCCATTTCAGAGTATATGTTCAAAATTTGAAAGCAGTGTCTCAAAAGAGATACTGACACCCATATTCATAGCAGTATTATTCACAACAGCCAAATCATGAAAACGATCGGTATTTATCAGCAGATGAACAGATTGTGGTATGTGCATACAGTACATTAATATGGAACCTTAAAAAGGAAGAGAATTCTGACACATGCTATAACATAGATGAACCTTGAGGACCATATACTGATATCTTTGTATTTATAAACAAATAATTTTTATAAATATTTATAAAGAATAATTATTTATAAAAGAATAATTACATAGTCCCACTTATGTGAAGTACCTAGAGTGATCCACGTCATAGCAACAGAAACTCAAATGGTGATTGGCCAAGAGTTGCGAGGAGGGACAACAGGGAGTTGTTTGAATTGCGATACATGTTTCAATTTTACAAGATGAAAAGATTGAACATAAATATGAATACACATCTTTTCATCTTTTTAAATAATACTTAAGTACTCGTACAAAGGAGTTGCCATTTAGCAAAGCACTTTATGAATTCAGTGCATCTTGATCAATGTCACTCCTTTCATCATTCTTCTTATCTGTCCCTCTCCTACCCACCCCTTCCCTCACTCTTCTTAATTTTGTAGGATGTACATTGAGTCCTCCACTGCATTCTTCCCCTGTTCTCTTCTTCATTCTTCTACCCCTCCCCTCCCGACCCCATAGCACCCCCCTGCAATACCTTCTTCCTGGAGTTTGTTTTATTGACTTTGCCTTTTTAAGAAATTGCACTATTTGTGTTCTCCCTTGAACCTATCATATTTCAGTTAATACATTTGTATCCACTTGCATACCACCCAACATATCTACTTATAAGTTTATCAGCTAAATGTAGCTTCCACATATGAGGGGAAAACATTCATCCTTTGTCTTTCTGAGCCTGACTTACTTCACTTAACATCATTTTTTCCCAGGTCTTTCCATCTCTTTACAAATGGTATGATCTCATTCTTTCAAATAGAAGAGTTAAACCTCATTGTGGACATATACCTCATTTCCTGGAATATACTTAGTATCGTTAAGCTATACACTTAAAAATGTTTAAGGCAGGAAACTTTAGCTGGATGCCATGATACATGCCTATAATCCCAGAATTTGGGAGTAGAGACAGGAGGATCATGAGTAAGACATAGCAAGACCCTGTCTATGAAAAAAATAGTATATTTTATGTTTTATGTATTTTACCACTTGAAAGTAATTGAAGAAAAACTTCCCATCTTCTGCTTTTGCTATTTAGACATCATCATGAAGCCACTATTGTCTGGTATTTGTCTTTGTCATTATTCTGAAGCTCCACTGAAGAGTTCAGGCAAGGCAGGTGTTGTGCCAGCACTTTAAGAGTTTGCAAGCAGCCAACTAAGTTATAGATGAGGATGTCTATATCTATGATGGGAAGAAAGATCACATCAGAGAAACAAACAAATTAATTTAGACTAGTTGTTGGAAAACAATCTGAATTAAGTCAGGGTCAAGTCTGAGGTGTAACTATTGCCAAAGAGACTGCTAAGCAGTCAAGAAAAATAAGAAATTATGAAAAGCCAATGGTGTATGTGTATGTGTATGTGTGTGTTGCTAACATAAATGTCACTGTCTTAGATTTTTTTTTTGGGTCCGGTCATGGGGCCTGAACTCTGGGCCTGGGCGTTGAACCTCAGCTCTTCAGCTCAAGGCTAACGCTCTACCACTTGAGCCACGGCACCACTTCCGGCTTTTTCTTTTTGCTTATGTGGTGCTGAAGAATCGAACCCAGGGCCTTGAGCATGCAAGACAAGCGCTCTACCACTGAGCCACCTTCCCAGCCCCTGTCTTAGATTTTTTAATATCCATTTCAACAGAAGGAATGAGATTATCTCTCTTCTCCTTATTCTTCTGTCTTCAGATTTTCCTCTAGATTTCCAGGACATCCCTGTTACCATTGTATGGTCTTTCATCCTTCATATCCATTAATATATAGGCAAAGTGGTGACTCAAAGATGATCACTAATTCTTTATCATTCTCCCATGAGAAGGCAGGCTTTATGTTCCCTCCTCTTGAATTATGGATGGCTGTATGGCTGATTCGTCACCTATCCTGGAAGATGACTAACTGGTAGTTTCCATTCTTTCCCCTGGGTTCAAACAGTCTCACGACAATTTCCTCTGGGAGCCACCTACCATTCTATGAGAAGCCCAAGTCACATGGAGAGCTCATGGATAGTTGTCCACATGAAAACCCTGATCGATTGCCCAGCCAAAAGTCAGCATCAACTGCCAGCAGCCATGTGAGTGAGCCACCCTGATATTCAGCTCATCTGTGCCCGCAGAGAACCAAAGCTGAATCAATAGCTCTTAGAGAAGAATCACCCAGCTCAGCCTGGACAACATAAAAAACAAAAACAAAACAAGAAATGATGTGTTTGAGGAGATAGGTATGTTTACCTGATTTGAACATTACACAATACATGCATGTATTGATGCAGCACATGCTATCCCATAAATGTGCGCCATCTATATGGTAATGTTGACTAATACAAAATAACAAAATTTCCAGACATGCTAATGATTTCAAGTGTCAGAAGCTTTATCAAGGAAGTGATATCATTATTTCATGTATTCATGCAGCTCACGTTAAGTCTCTTCCAAGCAAATGTTAAATGTTGGATTCCAAGGCATGTTTCCCTACCCTCAAGGGACACAGGATAGTAGAATTGGAATTAAATGGCTACAGTTTAATTACTTGACATATTTATGGAAGATCCTTTGAAAGAATCACGAGTGAAAGTTTCTCACTCCAAATTTGAGAAAAGGCCCATTTCTGTCCATGTGTTCCTCTGGAATAATTCTCATAGGTCATCTCCAAAACCCTGCAGTGCTAAAGGCTCTGAAGAGGTTAAAATATCATAAGAGTTCTGATGAGTTTCACTTCCTTCCAATAATGCTTGGTTTACATAAGGGCGCAGGCCTCTACCTCCCATCCTACACTCTGCTACTCCAGAAATAAGCAGTCAGAAACTGTCTCAGTGATGACTTTAGGTGACAGCTGGAGACACTCAGGAAATCTTTGCAGTTCTATAGACACAGTAAGAAAGGATGGGAGAGGAACATTGCTGAACCTTCCAGAATAATTATGGGAAGAACACATACAAGCAGGAATTTACCACTTTCACTAGCCAGGGGTAGTTTTGCAATCAGTGATAAATCCCAGGAGAACAAGCTTCTTCTGGACTATATTGGAGTAACTCGGGGCAACCAAAACAAATGGCCAAAATACTTCTCAGAATGCAAACACATGTACTATGTTGCCAAACCAAGCAGAACCCCCAGGAACTGAGGTTTGCGAGAGACAATCGGTTGAAGCTCTTCTCCCATAGTGAAAATGTAACCATTTCCTGTTGTTGTTCAACAGCAAATAAGTTATGAGCAACCTTCATTGTCAATAGTTCTATGTTAAGAAATAGGAGAGGGATGCCGAGAAGTACAGAGCCCCGCCCTTGCCTGCCAGAAGACAAATCACTCTTCTTTCTATGTTCTTCCTTGATCCTGATATTTTTGGTTATTGTCATTGATCAGGGGGCTTGAACTCAGGGCCTGGGCGCTGTCCTTGAGTTCTTTTGCTCTTTGAGCAATAGAGCCACTTTCGGTTTTTTGGTGGTTAATTAGAGATAAGAATTTCAGGGTAGCTTTGAACCATAATCTTCAGATCTCAGCCTCCTGAATAGCTAGGATTAGAGGTGTGAGCCAGCAGCACCAGGCAATCCTGACATTTTCCCTAACAGTTCTCCATACTCAGAGAAGTGGTAGCCAGAGCTTTCACCCTTCACTCCCCTGTCCAAAAGACCCTTAACAAACACAAATCAAAGTCTGATATCCCCCAATCTTCTGTCAGGTTGTATAGATGTCACTGAACACAATGACCTTGCTGTTCTTGAAGTGATTTCTCCCATTAGAAGCACATCACAGTAAGGTTTCCTTGACCTACAAAAGAAACCTACATTTTTTACTTGCTTCCCTTTTATTTGAGCAACTAAAGGTAGAAATAAAAAATAAATTTATGGGCCTTAGTTCTACTAGAAGGCTCTATTTACTGACTACCACAAGAACAAGCCATGACTAAACCAGTAATTCAAGAAGGATGAGAGAGATGAAGCAGACCTGAACTTAACCTACAGTTGGAGCTAACCGACTGACCTCATCAAAGCCAATCCAACCAAACTGCAGACCCATGAAAACCAAGGGCTTAGTCTCATTTACCACTGAGATTTTGTGGTTGTTTGCGACAATAGATAATTGATAATGAAATTAGTGATCATACATAACAAAAGGGCAGTTATCTGGACTCCATTTGCTTGGATTCAGTGGCAAACTTTCTTAACCAAAAGCTGATAATCTTAGCCTGGTGCTGGTGGCTCACACCTATAATCCTAGCTACCCAGAAAGCTAAGATCTGAGGATGGTAGTTCAAAGCCAGCCTGGGAAGGAAAATTGGAAGTGGAGCTGTGGACCTCGATGGTAGAGGATTAGCCTTGAGCAGAAAAGGAAAGGGACAGTGCCCAGGCCCTGAGTTCAAGTCCCACAACCAAAAAACAACAGCAATATAAAAAAGTTGAATAATTCGAGATATTCATACTCCTTGTGCTTTGATTTGAATACCCATAAACTGGGGGTAACATGATTTCTTCTCCTTCAGAGGACTGTTGTGAAGATTAGACTTCTCAATAAATTCAAAGTTCATGAAGCAATACCTGGCACAGAGCAAATATTCAATAAATGTTTTCTAGCATTATTTTATCTTACAATGAAGCTGATATACTTTTGCACATGAATAACATTTGAATCAACTTGCAGACCAAAAATTTCTTCAGGGGTGTTTATTGGGATTGCATTAAATCTGTAAGCTAACTGGGGGGGGCTAGTTGCTCACTTCTATAATCCTAGCTATTCAGGAGGCTGACATCTGAAGACTATTGTTCAAAGCCAACCTGGGTAGGCAAGTCCATGAAACTCTTATCTCCAATTAATCACCAAAAATACCGAAGTGGAGCTGTAGCTCAAGTGGTAGAGCACTAGCCTGAGCACAAATGCTCAGGGACAGTGCCAAGGCCTTGGAACTGGCACAATTTTTAAATTTGTTAAAATCAGTAAACCAAGCCAGAGGGAATTGTTATCTAAATACTGAGGTTTTTAATTGATAGATATATCTCTCTGCTTCTATAGGTCTTAAATTTCTTATAGCATATATAATTATTAAAATCATACTTAGATTTTTTTATTTATACCCACTTCGTGGTTGGCATGATTTTGCACATTTTTAATTAGTCATTGCTAGGATATTATGTTAAGATCTTTAAAAAATATTTTTGTTATAATCAAGTAGCTGTACAAAGGAGTTGCCATTTAACAATACCAATGTAAATTTAATTCAACATATCAGTTTATAAATATGATGTAGAGAAAAATTCTCCAAAAGTGAAAAAATAATTCAAAATACCAAGTTAATGTAAAGTACATGCAAATATCAGAAATAATTAAGAAAGTTTATATACAATATTATTCTTCTCACTCAAATACAGAACAAGGCATTTTGTTTTTAAAATTATTCTTCTTGAAAATAATTACTGGGGCTGGGAAGTTGGCACAAAGGTAGAGGGCTTGAATTGCATGCATGAGGCCCTGGGTTCGATTCCTCAGCACCATGTAGGCAGAAAAAGTCAGAAGTGATACTGTGGCTCCAGTGGTAGAGGGCTCGCCTTGAGCTGAAGAGCTGAGGGACAGCAGCCAGGCCCAAAGTTCAAGCCCCACCACTGACAAAAATAAAAGAAGAATTACTTCATTAAGCTTTACAAAACCTTGTGTCTCTAAAACAACATTTTGAACTCTAAAATTTCTTTAAAATTACCAGATAATATGTTTTCCTTGAGAAACTTTTATTTTAGGTTTAGTTGATATATGGCAAATAAAAAAACTATGAAATACAGTGTTATGCCCAATAGGTGTGTACATGAATAATGATCAAATCAGGATAACAAACATATCCATCTCCTTAACTGCTCTTCATTTCTATAGTAAAATACTCAAAAGCTTATCTTCTTGCTACTTTGAAATATGTGCAATCATATTAAACTAACCTTCATTTCAGCAGCTTTTTATAAGATTCTTTTGTATTTTCTACATCACTGATCATTTAATCTCTTCTCACAAACTTTCTTTCCCATCTGTATGCCTTTCTTTTTTTTCTTTCTTTTTTGCACTGGCTGATTTCTAGTACCATATTAAATAGATGTGATCAGAATAAAAATACTTGCATTGTTCTTGATCCAAGAGGGAAAGTCTCTTCCTTCATCATTCAAGTTAGCTATTGGTTTTTCACAGAAATCCCTTATTAGGTTGAGGAAATTCCCTTCTAATACTAGCTTTCTTGGAGTTTAGTTTTAAAAATGCTTGTTTACTTTTGTCTAAATAATTGTTGAATCAAATTAAATAATCTTTTTTTCTTTTTACTCGTTAATATGCTGATTAGTTTTCAAATGTTGAACCAATCTTACATAGCTGGAATAAAAATCTACCTTTTTGTTATTTAATATCATTTCATGTTTTCCTTAATTGATTTGCTAACATTTTCCTAAGGATTTTTCTATGTACATTCATAAAGGATATTAATCTATACTTGCCATGTTAGGTTTTGGGGGGGATATTCTTAAGGGATTGTTGCTTCTGCGTTTGGTAGAATTCATCAATAAAGTTTGGGAGAAGAGGGTTTTTCACTTACGAAAGCAATTGCTTTAACAGCAATTAGGTGATATGGTCACCTACTTCTCTTTTAATGAGCTTTTGATCATTGTGCCTTTCATCTAGTTTAAAATTTTTACTGGCATAAAGCTGTTCAAAATATTCTGTTATTACGTTTTCAATATCTGTATGATCTTTAGTGCTGTCCCCTCTTTCATTTCTGACACTGGTCATTTGTATCTTATTTTTTCCTGAGTAGTCTGGTTAGAGGTTTATCAATTTTATTGATCTTTTAAGAGAATCACTGTTTAGTTTCATTTATATCCTCCCTATCTTTTTATATTTTTTATTTCATTGATTTCTGGGGTGTGTGTGTGTGTGTGTGTGTGTGTGTGTGTGTGTGTGTGTGTGTGTGTGTGTGTGCACTAGTCCTAAGGTTGAATACAGGGCCTGAGCACTTTCCTTTTGTGCTCAAGGCTAATGTTCTACTATGTGAAACACAGCTCCACTTCCAGCTGTTGTGGTAGTTTATTGGAGATAAGTATCTCACAGTCTATCCAGCCCATGCTGACTTTGAATTGTGATCCTCAGATCTCAGTCTTCTAGAGAGTAGTTAGGATTATAGATATGAGCTACCAGGACCAGATTTGGTCTTATTTTTATTACCTTTCTACTTGCTTTGGAATTTAATCTACCCCTCTATTACAAGTTGGCCAATTGGTGGGACAATATTTTGTATTTCTAATAGAATCATTTAGTGCTATAGATTTTCTTCTAGGTACTTTGTTATTGGCATCCCACAATTTTTAATGCATTTAATTCCAACCAATTTCCTTTGTGGTTTTTTCCTTTGATTAATGATGGTATACATTAATTTTCAATTGGATTCTGAAACTATTTGTCAGTTTGTGCACAATGCATGTGACAAAGTGGTGTTTTATTCATATCCTCAATTCAATTACCTATCTGGACTTACCATCAAGCTATGATATCAAATGCATGTAGGGACACTATCTAAGTGCTCAAGACCAGAGGACTCTATACACTTCGTGCATCAGGATCATTTTTTAAATCATATATGTTTCTGAATTCAACCTCAAAGATTTTAATTAAGTATTATTAGTTGAAGTGAAGATATAAGAATCACATACACAATAAGAAATTATCCTCAGCATACAGTCACAATTACATATTAACACACTTTAATTTGTCCAATTGCCATATCATCTCTACTATGATGTCGCTGGTATTTATCTAAAGAATTTCTTCCCACATGGTGTCATTATTTTAAATTGTTTTATGATCTTTAATTGCTTATGATCTTTAATTACCTATAACCTTTTGACCATAAATTTCAGGTTACTGGCACATTCCAATTGCTTTTTCTATATACTATATTGAGATAAAAAGTCATGTAACATAAAATTTGTCATTTTAAAATGTACAAGCCAGTGGTTTTCATCATATTCACAATGGTGGGCACCATCACCACTATCTCAGTCCAGAATATTTTCCAAAAATAAACCCTAACCCTGTTAGGGCAAGTCTAAATTCCTGCCCATTCCAGCCCCCAGCAAATACCAGTCTACATCTAACTCTTCAATTTGCCTATTCTGTATATTTCCTATACATGGAATCATATGCCCTATACACATAAATGACCATGTTAAATTTTAAACCCCTGCACAACTACTTGAAGATAATAATAATAATAAGCAAATAAATGTAATCGTAAACTATGTGACCATTTGCACCTTTCATTTAGCATAGTATTTTCAAGGTTCATCCATACCCTAGCATAAACCAGTACTTATTCCAACTTTATATCTGAATAATATTCCACTGTATGGTTATACCACACTTTGTTTATACATTCATCTGTCATTGGGCATATGGGTTGTTTTCACTTTGGGAAGATTATAAATAATGATACTATATACAAGTTTTTGTGTTATTATGTTTTCCCTTCTCTTGGGTATATATCTAGGAGTAGGATTATTATACCAAATGGTAGTCATGTTTCACTTTTTTTGAGGAGGGGATATACTGGGGTTTGAACTCAGGGCGTTGCTCTTGCTAGGCTGGTGCTCTACTACTTGAGCCATCCCACAGCCCTGTTTTCTGTTGATTATTTTTTCTGCTCTCAGCCTTGCCAGTAGCTAGGATTATAGGCATGAGTCAGTGGCACCTGGCTATGTATGTTTGACTTTTTGAAGAGCTATCAAACCATTTTACACCATTTTACATTCCCAGGAGGAATGTAGAACAGGTTCAATTTTTCCACATCCTAACCAACTCTTCTTTTTCGTATTTTCTTTGTTTTATTATAGCCATCCTTGTGAATGTGAGTTATCCAAGGTTATGAATATCGACACATGTTTCCTTCCTAAGAATTTTTAGGACTTATATTTAGGTGTTTGACATGTTTGAAGTTAACTTTTTCATAGGATGTGAGGGCTGAGGCTAAATTCATTCTTTTGTGGTAGGATATCCAGTTGTCCACACACCATTTTTTTTAATTTTTAACATTGTTATTATAAAGGTGATGTACAGAGAGGTTAAAGCTTCATAGGTAAGGTAAAGAGTACATTTCTTTTTAGACAATATCATCTCTTCCCTGCTCTCTCCTGGTTTCAAACACCATTTTTAAGACAATTCTTTCCCACATTGAAAAATCTTGGCACCCTTGTTGAAAAACAATTAACCAAAGATGGGTGGGTCAGGCATAATATGTTAATTAAGGAAAACGTATCTTTCACTTCTGAGGTACAAATTCTGTCCCTGGGGGATATTTTCAAATTCTATGTTTGTTTAACTATATAAAGCTTAAATATTTTCTCAGGTAGCCTCCATTTTTCCCTCCTTTTGAGTACCTTTCATTGACAAATATTTTTATGTGAAAAAAATCTGCTGAAATAAGTTGGCTCTTTTTTTTATCCTTTTTAATGCTTTGCATAAGTCAATGATGCAGAATTGCAGGGCAATTCTCAATTTCTTTCTATTTTGGTACCAACTATAAATTTATCCAATTAAAAATAGGAGCCTCATCAAAAGGCATTTCAAAGTCAACATATTCCACCATTCAATTATAGAATTGCGAAATTAAATCATAAGTTATTTAGAACTATTCATCATTTAATTTGTTTAATTTGTTCTCTTCTTGTTTTGAAGACATAAATCTGTGTCTTTCTGTTTGAAAGCACTGCTTTTCTAAAATCTTAAAATATGAACCTTCTTTGAATACTTTGATTAAAGATCTCCAACTTGTTTGGTGAAATCAAGAAATAAAATTTAGGAGACTTGGGCAATTTTTCAATGTGGATATAGGACACATTGGTTGCTTTACAAAGCAGTTCTTTAAAGGGTTGCATATTTCTATAAAGCATTTAATGATATACAATATGGCTGTGCTAAATTTTTGTTTTTCTTTCTGGCAGTGATGGGATTTGAACAGAGGACTTCACCGTTGCTCAGCTTGTGTGCTCAGCTTTCACTCTACTACTTGAGACAAACCTCCAGGACCCAATATTTTGTTGGTTATTTAGTGGATAGAGTCGCACAGACTTTTCTTGCCAGGCTGACTTTGAACAACAATCCTCTGGATCTCAACTTCCTAAGTAGCTAGAATTATAAGCATGAGCTTTGCTTTATTTTGTTCTTTTGAGCCAGGATCTCACTATATAGTCCAGGCTGGCATGAGCCTGGAGAAACACTTGCTTCCACATTCTGAATAGGTGGGAATATGGTGACATACACCAACACACCCGGCTTCAACGTCAGTTTTCTCATAAATTTTTCATATTTCAGTTGTCACACAGTTTATAAGAAGAAGCATTTCTAAATCCTGACAACCATGGCTTCCTTGGTTGGGGGTGGCTGTTGATTGTGGGGCTATGGGGCACTGGGCACTGTCCTTGAGCTTTTTCACTCAAGGTAAGCACTCTACCACTTTGAGCCACAGTGTCACTTCCAGATTTCTGGTGGCTAATTGAAGATAAGAGTCTCACAGACTTTCCTGCTCATTTTGGCTTCCAACCATAATCCTCAGATATCATCCTCCTGAGTAGCTAGGATTATAGGCCTGAGCCACTAGCACATAGTATGGCTTCTATTTTGATTGGTTAACTTACAGCTTGTTTTATACAATTAATTATGAATTATGTATGCACCTTGACTATTTCCAAACATAGCCAAGTTCCATACACTTCTTAGTTTTCCTAAGAGCATTGTTACCACCATCATGTGTTCTGTCCCATAATTTATACTCTTACTATTACCCCCCAAACAAGCAATCTTCTCTTCAAATGTTAAACTTTTAAAATGACTCTACCATAGCATTCACAATCATAGTAGACATTAACGTTTTTGACAGAATTAACCTCCAAAGACTGTATTTAGATCTATAAATTGGATCAAAATATCAAACTATAATTGCAAGGAACTGATATTTTGTTCAAAGCACTGGAAGACACTAATATAAAACTGACGTCACAGACTGTTTATGAACTTCATCTTCTGATGGAATCAACCCATTGACAGTCATTGCTTCACTTTTTGCATGAGGACAAGAAAAACTTCAAGTTCACTTATTAGAACCAAAAGAGAATATACTCTGGGCAAAGTCTTATATAAACTCCCTTCCACGTAGATAAGAATAATCCTAGCATAGCACAAACACACCCTAAAAGTTAAGTGCATTTAAAACCACATGAGCAACTCTGTCACTCCATATCCAAAACTCAATTCTAATAGATGGTGAACCATCTTCTTAAATGTCCACAGTCAAGAGTAATGCCTAGCTGGGTGCCAGAGGCTCACTCTTGTAGTACTAGCTTACTCATGAGGCTAAGAAATGAGAATCAAGGTTCAAAGTCAGTCTAGGCAAGAAAGTCCATAAGACTCTTATTTCCAATTAACCATTAGTGAAATGGCTAAGGGACAGCACCCAGGCCCTGACTTGAAGCCCCAGGACCACTACAATTTTTTGTTAATTAATGGCTTACCAGTTGTTTAAGGATACAGGTGGACCTGTTGCAACAATGAGAAGTACAAGTTGTCATGTCCAAAACGAGCTTTACAACGTTGGTGGGGGGGGGGGAAGGGGGGGAAGGAGAAGGATTGGGATGGGGGGGGGGGGGGAGGCTGGGAAGGGATATGAAGGGTAAACAAAGGAGGAGGCTGCAATGCTTGGTAAGAAATGTATGCATTATCCTGCCCATGTAATTGTAACCCCTCTGTACAGTATGTTCACAAATAAAATTAAATTAAAAAAAAAGAAAAAAAGAAAAAAAAAAGGTCAGGAACTGCTTTTCTACAACTCTTTCCCAGTGTTTTAAAAAGAAAGAACAACTTTTAGCCAAATGCTGTTTTTAAAGCCAGAGACAAACATTTTAGAAGGCAGTCAGATGCTGAATAGTGCATGGACTTACATAAGACAAAAGGGAAATTAATTATCTTGTGCGATGTTTCCCCACAGTTAGCAAGAATACCGTAGATTTGCATATAAGCAAGCATCATTTGGCATTAGTGCTGAAAATGTTGCTTTTCTTTCTGTTCCACTCTTGGGTTCCAAAGTTACTAATGATTTTGTAAAGATTTGTAATATTTTCAAACATAAAATAATTCAGATTATTTTAAAATTCATCTGTGTCCATATATCCATCTATTCATATATATGTATTTATTTTATATATTTAGCTATAAAGTATCATTCAACCTAGCTATGACACAGATAAAGCTAATTTTAGGTTCTTGCTTCTTTAAATTTTTATTAATTCATTTTTTAAATGAATTAATAATGTTTAATTAATTATACAAAGGGTTTTGATGTGATATTTATATACATGCGTACAATATATATTAATCAAATCACCCTATCTATATTACTCTTTCTTTTTATTTTTAATACTTTTTTTATTGTAAAAATACTGTACAGAGGGGTTACAGTTACATGAGTACATGAGCAAGGTAATGAGTATATTTCCTATCAAGCATTGTTGCCTCCTCCTTTGTTTTTCCCCTACCTTCCCTTCCCTCCCACCTCCACAAGTACACTCCCTCCACTCTGCCTCGCCTAAATTGTAAAGTTTGTTTTTCAACATGGCGTCTTGTGTATCTCATTGTTACAATGGGTCAACCTGTATCCCTATTTAAGCATTTTGTTTTTGCCCTTCCCCTCCCCAAATTAGAGAAGTGTATATACAAGATGCAGGGCACTGACATCAAATACAGTGAAAACAGGGGTTATACCGTGGGGGAGGAACATACAAAGAAACAAAAAAATCACATGGTACATTATAAATACGTTAGAAACAATATCAAGAAAGAAAAAAACACTTCTGTCCCTGTCTTGGGGTTCATTTCGCTTAACATCATCTTATCTGGTCATATGTACATAGCTTTTCACCTTTTCTGCTTGTCCCAGACATATACTAGTTATTTCAAATAAGGGAAACCATGGGACCTATGTTTCTTTGGGCCTGGCTTACTTCACTTAATATAGTTTTTTCCAAGTCTTTCCATTTCCTAACAAATGGGGCAATGTCATTCTTTCTGATGGAGGCATAGAATTCCATTGTGTATATATACCACAGCATCTGGGTTGGTTCCATATCTTAGCTATGGAAAATAATGCTGCAATAAACATAGTTGTGCTGGTAGCTTTAGTATGGTCTTGTTTGTGATCATTTGGGGAAATGCCCAAAAGTGGGATTGCCGGGTCATAGGGGAGTTCTATGTGGAGTGTTTTGAGGAACCTCCATACTGCTTTCCAAAGTGGCTTAACAAGTTTACACTCCCACCAACAATACAGTAGGGTTCCCTTCTGGCCACATCCCCTCCAGCATCTGTTGTTATTAGAGTTCTTGATTATAGCCATTCTAACTGGGGTGAGATAGTATCTCAATGTTGTTTTGATTTGCATTTCTTTTATGGCTAAAGAGGTTGAGCATTTCTTCATATGTATATTGTCCATTCTTCTTTCCTCTTCAGAGAAGTCTCTCTTTAAGTCTTTAGACCACTTATTAATCAGGCAGTTGTTTCTTTGAGGATTTGTTGGTGGGGGATTTAATATTTTTATGAGATCCTTGTCCGTTGTATGGCTACTGAAGATCTTCTCCCAATCTGTGGGCTTTCTATTGATCTTGCTAACTATGTCCTTTGCCATGCAGAAGCTCTGCAATTTTATGCAATCCCACTTGTCCAACCTTTCTTTGATTTGTTGTGTTGCTGGGTCTCTATTAAGAAAATTTTGGTCTGTACCAAGGAGAGCTAGGGTTTCTTCTATTCCATCCTGTAATGTTTTCAGGGTGTCTGCTTTGACTGCAAGGTCTTTAATCCATTTGGAGTTGATTCTGGTGCAGGGTGAAGTATATTACTCTTTCTTAACACCCAGCTGCCTCCCCTGTTTTTGAAAGCATTTTGAATGGGTTTTATCTTGCTATTTTCATACCTGTTTCATCATGCATGTACTTTGATTATGTCCATGCTCCAGCACCCTCTTTTTCCCCCATTATCTTCCGCTGGTCTCCCCACAAAGTTCCCTTTCAAAATCACGTCTTACTATTTTTGGTATACATTCTACATATTAGTAAAAGTGTATATTGTCTTGCAAGCTTCTGGTTCTTTAAATTGGCAACTAATATTGAACCCTAGAATCATAAGTAGTTCTATTTTTATAAAATTACTTAGTACAGTTTTCATCTCTATTTAATTTTGACTATATTTCTGTTTTATCTTTTAATTCTAATTAATAATTTTGAATATTTTAGAAGAAAAATACCACTTCTGAAAACACAAAAAGTAACTTTTTTATATTTTAAACTCCCCTTGATTTACATATTTGGATGAACATATAATCAAACTTTATACATTTTGAATATAATCAGATTTTATTTTTAATCCTTTAGAACTTCATTATGAATAGAATGCAAATTACATGAAAAACTTTTACCATGCTATTTTGGCTCATTCCTGTTAACATAGCTATTCAGGAGGTTCCTGAGGATCAAAGTTGGAAGGTCAGGCAAATAAATCTGCATAAATCCATCTCAAAGATAACTAGAAATGCCAGGCTGGAGGCCTGGTTCAAGCAGTAGAGTGCTTAGCCCAGCAAGCAAGGCAAGTAGACACAAGATTTGGAGTTCGAACTCCAATATCACCAAAACATTCTTTTTTCTTTTGTTGGTGATACAGAACATTGAACTCAAGGTCTCATTCATGCTAAGCAAGCACTCCACCATTGAGCTACATCTCTAGCCCTTCTTATTTTATTTTTGAAGTAGAGTCTAATTTGCCCAGGCTGGCCTCAGCCTCCCCAGTCGATGGGATTAGAAGCAAGTGTCACCATGCCTAACTCATAAAATTCTTGAATAACAAAACAAAATTCATGATTTTTGCTGGAATGAAAGAACTGCAATTTTTTAGAGCAAGTTTTCTGGGTATTGAACTCAAGGTGTCATACATGCTATGCAAACACTCTATATTCTCCACCCTAAGAACACTAAATTCTGTGGGATAAATACATAATAGCTGAGAGCCAGTGGCTCACACCTGTTATCCTAACTACTGAGGAGGCTAAGATACAAAGATCAGGAATCAAAGTCAGCTGGGGCAAGAAAGTTCATGCCTTTTATATCCAATTAACCACTAAAAAGCAGGAAGTTGAGCTGTGGCTCAAGTGATAGTGCTACCTAGTCTTGAGCAAAAATGTTCAGGGACAGTACCCAGGCTCTAAGTTCAAGCCCCAGGACATGCACATACTCATACACACAAAAAAAATCCATAATCATTCATGAAACAAGTGTGACTTTACTGTAATTTTCATCTAGACCCAAGCCAATCTTTAAATGTACTCAAGTTCAGTCATCTCTAAGTTTTGCCAACTCTGTATAAAAATTGTAGCTTAATACACAATTTTTATCATAATCAAGGTATTTTGTTAAGGTAGCAGCACATGATATATTTTATTTTACAGCTTGATATCTTGATTCATAACTTGTAAATATTTAACCCTAATGAAACATAGGGTTTCATTTGTTCTCTTGACCCAGGCGCACAAATGTCCTGTCTCCAGACCATCTTCTCACTGTCACCACTACTTTTTGAAGCAGATGGCAGTGCTTCTCCAGTAGTTTCTTGTCTTCTGTTTTCTATGGAGTTAGTGACATCTCTTTTGTCTCCATGGCAGCTAATAAATGTCCACAAGCACTATGCATTCCTACACTCAACATCTTAGAAAGGTGAAAATTCTATACTTAATTTTTCAATAAACTTACCTTGGGCTCATTGCTGCCTAAGCTACTTATTGGAAACATAAAAATGACAAGGACCAGTTATAAATATCAAAATAATAGATGGAAATGAGTACTGTACAATAAATGACAAAACTCCTATAGCCAAAGCATTAACATGGACCTTTCTACCCTCCACAGCAGTACTATTCAGCCCTTATTTAACTGTGCATGCTTCATATAGCCAAAGCTATTATGCTCCTTACTTCCCCCTCCACACATCCAATGGGTGGTCTATGCTGCTTCACATATGTCTCAGGCTGAAGCAGAAGACACAACTGACTGGAACACAGAGGCTAGTGGAAACAGTGTCTTCCAATATGTCTCCTGTTTACCACCTGAGAACAGAAGGATTTCCATCACCTCCCTCTACCTGAAACCACTCACTATATCAAGGAACCATCTGTTCCCCTTTACTGAAAGGTAGGTTATAGCTACCTTGCAACTGGAAAATAGAGAAGAGAGAGGCAGGTTTGCTGGTTTTACTCTAGATTTGACCATGTAACAAAGTGAGTCCTCTGCTCAGTGAATCTTCATCTCATTACTAGAAAAGAGCATGGAAGAAACTGAAAGTACAAAATGGAGGTTTATCAAACTGCTTCATAATAATACTGGGTTGGTTTGGTGTTTTCTTCAAATAGTTCCAATAGAGGGGTTTCCATTTAACGTGTCAATTTATGTGTACAATGCATCTTGATCAGAATCACCCCTTCCACCATCCCCCACCCACATATCTATCCCATCTTGCCTGTCTAGTCAGGTTTCTGGTTCAATTTTCACATATACCTGATTTTTAAATGAAAAACTGAGGACAAATGCTAAACTGGGAATCATCCCAGGACCACAGGTATAAAATCAAAAGTGTCTCAGGCCAACAGAGACCTATTCATCACTCTAAATATTCCCTCTCTGATTCATTTTCCAAGATACAGCTAGGGTGATTTTTTTCCAAGGCATAGCCTTTAGAATTCTTTATTTACAACTTTTCAATTTATCTCCGCCACTCTAAAGTAAAAATAAAAATCCCTTCCTCTTGCTGGGATACACTAATTTGGTCTTTGCCTACCTCATCTTCAGTCACTCCACTCAGATTTTTCCACTTCAGGTCTTACCTGATCTTCCCTCTTCTTAGACTATTCCTCCTCCCTCCCCACCCCACCCCAAGACCTCCCTTTGGCTGATGGACAAGTATGTCCAATCATCAAGACATACTGTAGTTACCTTCTTTTAAATTTTTCCTGACCTTCTCTTCTAGCCAGACTGTGTTCTATTCACCAATAATACGTATTACATGTCCCTGACATGAGGGACAGTTGTAATTAATTGTAATCCTCTCTTTGTGAGCACTTTGAAAACAGAGACTTTGTCATCTATATCCTCAATGTTTAACACATTCGACTGCACTAGATGGAGTTGGGTTGAGTTGGGTTGGGTTGGATTGGGTTGGACACAGTTTGAAACAAATACTGGGAAGCCCAAATATTAGAGAACTGTTTGTGCCTAGCTGATGTAATTGTGTTTTGGTAGATGGCTGATAATGACAAATGGGGAGATTTTGAGCAAAAGAAGGCATGTTGACAGTATTATTTTAGGAAAAAGTCTGGAGATGTCTAGGGGATGAGATGAATTTCTGCTCACTCTACCCAGCTCCCCACCAATAATGTTCCCAGCAAACACCTTCATATTCTCTCTCTCTACCCACTCCACCCAAGCCTATCAGTGTAGCTTGCACATGAGAATATAGAAGGCATTTCTAAATCAACACTTTTCCATTTGTGACAAATGTTAATATCCTTACTGTACAAACAGAGAAGTTTTAGAAATAAGCATGAAAAATACATTAAGTGGACAACAGAGAATGACCATAAATAGGAATTTTACAAAAGGAAAAAAATTGAACCAAGTAACCAAAAGAGACTGCAAAATAAATTAATAATGAGATGCCAGTTTTGCCTATCAAATTGTCAGAATTATCAACCTAATAATAGTTAGCGTTGGCAAGGGTTTAGGAAAATAGTACTCTTATATATTAGATGTAGGAGTGGAAATTAGCACAATGCTTCTGGAGAGGAAAAATTTCAGAGATAAAGTCAAAGATAAATTGTACAAAACATTCAGCACATTTATAACCGCCTAGAAATCTGGAAAAAAAACTGAATAGCTAATAAAAAAGGAATTTCGGCTATGATGTACTTTAGTGATTCACTTTTATACAGTTATTTATAATTACCTTATAAAAGAAAATTGGGAAGCCAGGCACCAGTACTAGGTACTCAGGAGGCTGCGATTTAAGGATTGAGGTTTGAAGCCAGCCTGGGCAAGAAAGTCCATGAGACTCTTATCTCCAATTAACAAACCAAAATGCCAGAACTAGACCTGCATCTCAAGTGGTAGAGCCCTAACCTAGAGCAGATAAAGCTCATGGATAGCGTCTAGGCCCTGAGTTCAAGCCCCAGGACTGCACCAATAAAAAAGAAAAGGACTAGACCATATAAGATGATGCTAAGCAAAATGAACCTTAAGATAGGGACACAAGTGGTTTTATCTTTCTTGCTGTAGTTTTTAATGTATTTATAATGTACCATGTGATTTTTTTTGTTTCTTTTGTATGTCCTTCCCCCATGGTATAACCTCTGTTTTCACTGTATTTGATTCTGGTGCCCTGTATCTTTTATATACATTTTTTTTAATTTGGGGAGGGAAAAAGAAATAACAAAATGCTGAAATAAGAATACAGGTTGACACATTGTAACAATGAGATATACAAGACACTATGTTGAAAAGAAACTACAACTTGGGAGGTGGGAGATGGAAGAGTTAGGGAGGTCGGGAGGGATGGGATGGTAGGGATGGGATGGTAGGGGATAAAAAGGAGGAGTAACAACACTAGATAGGAAATGTACTCATTACCTTACTCATGAAACTGTAACCCCACTGTACAGTATTTTTACAATAAAAATATATACGTAAAAAAGACTAGAGACTTGGCATACTTCATTTTCATATTATAATGTGTAGTTTCTTCATGCTTTTTGTACCTTTCACATATAAGGACTGAGGATAAGACAATGTGAGGAAATTATACATGAATTCAGAGTTTTTTTTCTTTTTATTTACACTTTTTAACATTCATTGATTTAAAAGGAAGGTAATGAATTCCCTAAAATCATTAAATTAACACGTTCTTAATATGCCTATTATCTGAACATTTATTTCTTCATCATCTTTAAAGTTCTTAATTGTTATACTTAAGATTAACAAATTGTGTAACTTTGCTCTATACTTCACCTGAGGAGTAAAAATCTCAATACAAAACATGTACATGGGATAGTCAAGTTTTATCTGGAATGCCTTGCTACATTTGAAAGGAAACAATCAAGTAATAGTAAAATAACAAAAATAATTGGTTACTATCATCATTGAATCTTTTTCTTTTTCCTTTTCTTCTTCCTTTTTTAAGACAGTCTCCTTATGTAGCCCAGACTAGCCTCTTTATGTAGTGCAAACTATCCTGTAACTAACTAGGTACTCAGTGCTGATTTCTGACTTAGAATCCTCCTGCCTCAGCCTCTGAACAGCTGGGATTACAGGCATGAGTCACCACACCTATCTTGCTGCTTTAAAATCTACTCTGACCATATCTGCCTTTCAATTAGGATATTGTGACCATTTACATTTAACATTCTTGGTGAGACAGTTATAAAATCTACCATCTCACTATTTGTATTCCACTTATCTGTTCTTTGTTCTTTCTTTACTCTTTGTTCTCTTCCATTGGATGGAGTTTTTAAATCATTCCATTCTATCTGTTTTGTTCAGCTTATTAGCTAAAACTCTTTTGTTGTCTAGTGGGATTTTTGTAGGGTTTTATTGGAGGTGGGGATTGAACTAGGGGTCTTGTGCTTGCTAAACAGGTATGGTACTACTTGAGCCATGCTTCCAGCCCCTTTTGTCATTCGTTGTTTTTAAGGTAAGGTCTCATTTAATGCCCTGGCCAGCCTTAGCTGAGATCCTCCTACTTGTGTTTCCTAGTATCACTGGAGAAGAGAGGTAGCCATTGTGTTTTCCTCATAGATGAGATAACAAGCATGAGTCACCATGTGCAGCCATTGGTTGAAACAGAGTCTCTTAAACTTTTTGCCCAGGCTGGCCTCCAATCATGATCCCCTGATCTCCACCTCCTAAGTTGCTAGGATCACAAGCCTGAGCCACTGTGCCTGGCTTTTTAGGGTTTATTGTACACCTCTAATTCATCACAGCCAGCCTTCAGTAATAAAACACTTCATGTCTAAGATCCTTTCAATGCTCTACTTTCATTTCCTACCCTTTGGGACTCAGAATATATAAGAATCTATGTATGTTCTCTAGCTTCTTGTCCCTCAGCTCCTCTATTTTTCAGGCAACTTCACACAGCCCTTTAACACATCTCTCTACTTGATACGCTCTGCCTTTGTAAGACTAAGAAATTGTTTCTATGACAGGTAGATGAAGGGCTCCTAAACACATCTCATCTTAATCCCCCAAACCTGCCAATGTTGCATTTGATAGCAAAAGAAGCTATGGTCAAGCTAAGGATTTTGAATTCATGAGATTATACTGGATTTACCTGAGTGGTTTCCAAATGTAACCACACAAGAGTCCTGATAAGAAGACAAGAAAATAAAAGGAGACCTAGAAACTCTGGCAACAAAAACAACAGGTCAAAGTAAAGGGAAGCTATTGGAGTGATGTAAGAAAGGGACCTTGAGCCACGGAATGCAGATGGCCTCTGGAATTTGAAAGCAGCAAAGAAACAGATTCTTCTCAGAAGCCTCTAGAAGGAATGACATCCCACCAACATCTTAACTTTAGCCCAGTAAGATTGATTCTGGATTCCTGGCCTCTGCAAGTGTAAGAAAATTAATTGATGTTGTTTTATCCCACTAAATTTGTGGCAATTGTTACAGCACTCATTAAGCTGTCATTTTGAAATATCTACGTATTCCAGGAAGACTCTTTTATTTATAAAAAAAACATTTGCATCTGTTGATATATCCTAACTGCAAGGAGATTGCCCTAACAGACATTGCTTGTAGTAAACTGGAACCCATTCCCATTTGTATGAGTGAAGGGAAAGGGTGATGGTAGAAATACAGTAGGCAATCCAACAGACAGGAGAACTCAAGGAGAAGTCCTCATCTTCTGGCCCCTGAAGAGACAGAGCCTGACACACTAAGGAAAGGGTCTGGATCCTCTCAAAAGTTCTCTCAGCAAGTCTGGATCCATCTCCATTTTCTCTCAGGCCCAATTTTTGAGAGCCAGGTCTAGATGAATTTTCAATTCAAGAATCTACCTTGATCTAAGAATAGTAAAAATTCAAAAGACCCTATTGACAAAAATCACTGAAGTAAAAAAAAATGGGCTGGGATTTGGCAGAGTGTTTGCAAGGGAGTCAAACTAAAAACCAAGACTTCTCATTCACATTGCTTTTACCTGAATTGCCAAAAGAAATTTTTTAAAAGAATGTTCCTCAAATATATTTTGCATTACTACAGTATAATTTTAAGATTTTGGTGAAAAGCAGGTAATATTTTTCAAAATGTAGGTATGAGGCAGAAATTGTGCATGCTGACTCAATTTTTTTCCTTTTACACTCATTTTAAAATTACAAACAAGGACTTTCACAGATTTGTTGTGGAACTATTCAGGCAGATCCTTTTTAAAGACCATAGGAACAGGACATAGTGAACTGTTTTTTGTTACTAGATATAAAATGAGTAATAAAAGTTTCTCTCACATTGAGATAAATGTGGGAATAAAACAAGAATAATTTCTGAAGAGGAAAAAAAAAGAAAAAGAATCTAACTAGGAGGCTTTCTGTGCCTTCTTCTGTTTCAGTTCTCAAGAAAGTCAGATAGAGCCAGAACAGCTTCTGATTGGCTGCCTTGAATCAGAGATCCACTCCCAGTCCAATCAGCTGAGGTCAAGGGTTACACAGGACAAATTCTGCCCCCACCCCTCTTCAGCAAAGACAATTTCCAAGAGTAAGTTCAGTTGGCATACCCAAATAAATCTGACACAATTGTAAATAAACACAGTGTCTAAGGTCAAGACTGTGTGCCCTACTGCTCCTTGATAACTTATCATCAGATGACTAATCCCTGAGGTTTTGAAAGAGACTAACATTTGCAAGGTGCTCCTTAGAAGTTAAGGGAATTGGTGCAATGATGAGTAACTCTTATCATAAATAGCACCTTGGCAAAGCATAAAGCAGCCTGAAGGGAGAGTATCAAAGGGTCTGGGGAATAAAAGGGAAGTGAGATATCAGCAGAGAAGAATAGAAAATAAATAGACAAAGGAATAACTAGTTATTAATCACCTACTGAATACCGGACTATTGCCTGGTATAGTAGGACACTTCCCATATTTTTTCTAGTATGTTACTTAGACAAGAAGAAGGAAGAAGAAAAAAACAAGACTAAGAAAGTGCCATTCGGCAGCACATATACTAAAATTGGAGTGATACAGAGAAGATTGTCATGGCCCCTGCACAAGATGACATGCAAATTCATTAAGCATTCCATGTTTTTTATATGTATAGGATAGTCCTGGCAGAGAATCATAATAGCTCAATAGTTATGTACATATGACCATATAAAAATGATGCTTACTGAAATAAACTTCAAGACATGGAAACAACAGGTCTTTTTTGTTGTTGTTGTGGTTGACCTTGTTGTCACCAATGTACTGTATCTAGTTCTTTCTTCTTGTTTTATTTCATTTGTCTTTTTCCATTGGTTTATCCCCGGCAATCACTGTATTTGATTATACATTTATCTGATTTGGGTAGGAGAAGGGGAATAACATAATGCTGAAACAAGGATGACCCATTACAACAGGATACTCAGAAGACACTACGTCGGAAATGAACTGTACAACTTTGGGTGGGGGGGATGAGTGGGGAGGGAAGGGATGGCTGGGGGAAAACAAAGGAAAACAAAAGTAATGTACTCATTACCTTACTCCTGTGACGGTAACCCCTCTGTACACCATCTTCACAATAATTTTTTTAAAAAACACCAATTTACTCCCCTTAACAACCGGTTAAATTCCTGCCTGTTTTCCCCTAGAGTACATTATTTGAAAAGAACTTGCTATTTTTGTATTATCAAGCCTCAGTTATTAGGAAACCTTAGTTGATGAATAAGTTCTTCCAGTTTTAAGCACAGGACTTTGTTTTGTATGTTAATCAGTTAATCATATGATTTAGTATGTTAATCAGTTAATCATATGAATGAGTCTCAAGCATTGTGCTTAATGAAAGAAGGTGGATTTAAAGGGCCACATACTGTAGTTACACAAGTGTATCTGCTTCTCAACTTGTATAAAGCTATACAGAGAAGAAATGTGAACTTCATTAGAAGTTCTGCCCCAGTAAACTTGTCTTTAAAGTTTTTCATCAACTCAGACTGAAATCTGTGCAACTTTATTATACATTGTCTTGAATTTTCTAAATATCATCTAAACATCATCTTCACCTTTATTGATTTGGAATTTGAAGAGTATAGCTTTTAAACAATCGTTCTCTTCTATTTGGAACCCATGTATTTGCTCTGACATAAAATGGGATTTCTTTTCTTCTTTTTTGGGGGGGGGTTTACAGTTTATTAATCCCTTCGTGAGAAATTTGTCATTACTTCAGGTCAAGTCATTGCAATATCATTATTCCTTTGGCTTTTTGCCAGCTTCAACACTGGCCTTTGAAGTCCCTCTGATGTTCTTCACTGGGATTTCTTAGTCTGTGTGTCTATATTATCATTTTTCTTTCTCCAGCCTTCCTTACAAGCTCTCCGGAGTGACTCCTCCATGGATGGGCTTTGCCTAAACAACATTTTACACTGGCTGTGTCTAATTTGTTGTGAATTGTTGAGGCTAGGAATGAGGGCAGAGAACCACAATGCTAAGAATTGTCCGTGGACAAAGAGCATGGCAACATCTAATATATTTTGTTTAAGAATTGTATATTAAGTAAAATGAATGGGTGTTGAGCTAGCCTCAGTGGCCTACACTTATAATCCTAGCTACTCCAGAGGCTGGTTTGAAGCTAGCCTGGGCTGGAAAGACCATGAGACTCTGATCTCCAATTAATCACCAGAAAACCAGAAGTGGTGCTACGGCTTAAGAGGTAGAGTGCTAGCCTTGAGCAAAAAAGCTCAAGGACAGTGCCCAGGCCCTGATTTCAAGTCCCACAACCAACCAACCAACCAACCAACCAATAAATAAATAAATAAGCTTTGAGTAAGAGTGTAGGAAGCATCCCCATTAATAAGGTATACATATTTCTATACAAGGATTGAGTGTTACCTAATTTAGCTACTCATAGTTCTGTTTCACTTATTTATTAGTTCTCCACAACATTCCCCAAATGTCAGATGGCTACATCATGGCATCCACTTGAGATAAAATGTTATTACAATATTTTACTCATACACATAATCATACATACATATTTACATACCAAAAATACCCTGCTTAAGCAACAAAAAGAAAAGAAGAAGCCAAAAGAGACTTTCCATTCTGGGTAATTCAGAATAGTTGTAGAATAGGATACTTGCTATAGGATTTAATAATTGAAGTCATTTCAAAGGGAGAATGTGCGTGCGCACGCAAGCACATACACACACACACACACACACACACACACACACACACACACACCACTGAGTTACTGTAGTCTGAAAGGATTTGGTTCACTGCCCATGGGATAAGGTCACAATTGAGTCAACCATACTGATAATGCCAGGAAAGCATTTTAAAGAAGCACAAACAGTAAGGGGCTGTTTTCTCTCTTTATCAACCAGGGCATTAGATTAGCCTTTTTTCTAAGATAAGAGAATCAATTACACGAATATCCTGCTGTGGGTGGGTCTGTTCACAATGAAGCCTTTTAAAATCTTTATTTAAAAAAATAAGATCATTTCTACACTCAAACAAGTCTAAATGAAATTTTATTAATTCATTCTCAGAGACCATCGTAATTAGTGAAATATTTAAAGTGACAGGAAATAGTAATGAAGCTCCGGAGTTCCAGCATAAAATGGCATCGTGACTAGAATGCACAAGTTGGAGTCTTGGTTCTCTGCTAAAATCTGCACAGTGGAGTTTGAAGATGACATTAGTTACATTCGTCAGATGTCCTCATTTTGCATCTCTCTCTGCCTGGTAATTGCTATCATTTCCAGAAAGGCTTTGTTATAAAAGAAAGGCATTCATTGCAGATTTATATTCTTCTATTTTTGAGCTTCTATTTGGTGTCAGACACTATGTAGGCATTTTTTTCATCTTCAAAAGGATAGGTACTAATATTTTCTTTATTTTAAAACTGCAAAACTGAGCTAGGTGGCCTGAGTCTGTAATCATACCTACTTGGGAAGCTAAGAGAGGGGGATCAAAGTTTGAAGCTAACATGGGCAAAAGTGAAGTTCATAAGACTCCATCTCAAACAATAGCTAGGCATGGTGACATATGCTTGTCATTCCTAGTGACACAGTGAAACATAAGTAGGAAGATCCCAGCCCAGGAAAACCTGAGCAAAAGGCAAAAGCCTACCTTAAAAATAACCAACATGAACAAGGGCTGGATATGTGGCTCAAGTAGTAGAGTACCTGCCTAGCAAGCACAAGGACCTGAGTTCACTCTACCACCACAAGCAACAGCAAGAAAAGAAAGTAAAATTGCAGAACCTAAGAGTAGGGAGGTTCAGTAGATTTTTCTAGAGCCAGTAAATCTGAGGGTTAAATGTACTGTTCTTGAGCATATTGCCATTGCTTTTACTTAAAAAGTAGAAGAAGAAGAGGCCTCTGTTTCCTCTGGACGATTGTAGCAGTCTAAGTCTTCATCCTTGTCTTTTTAAATAATTCTACGTCTTGTACCTATGCTCACCTGGATTATTATTCTCTCATCATTTAATTTGGACCACCAAAGTATTTGTAGTAGACATAAGCCACAAACTACAATTTCTCGGAATTTATAAGTTCTTCAGAACTTTTCTTTATGAAAATGTTACTTTTGCCTTTTCTTAAAGTATAAAGACTGTCAACTTTTTAAAAAATGGACTTGAGGCTCTTTCCTCACATAAATTGAAATCATTACAAAATCTTTCTTTCTTGTGATACAAGAACCCAGAACCTTGCACATGCTAGGCAATTGTTTTACCACTAAGCTACATGTCCGGCTCTTCGTACAACAGCCCAACAAAACAATAACAAATAACAATACAAAACCAAAACAATAACGCTGTTTTTGTTTTGTTTATCTTCTGGTTTTAATGCTTTTATGTAGTTCTTTTTAAATGTTAGGCATTTCTTTCTCTCCAAGTGACAACAGGAAAACACAGCTTGGAGGAACCTTTTACAGATTAGGAAACAGCACCAGAGAGCCTCAATAAGTAGATGTGAGAGTCTGAAATCTTGCTCCAGACCTCGTTCTCATGTTGCAGACAGCCTTGAATTGGCCTCTTTCCCACTTGTTTTCTGACTTCCCTTAGTTTCCCTGTCTAACTGCTCAAAAAGCAGCAATTCTCTAGCAGAAATGGCTTCCAAAGTCCGAAACGGTTCCCATTGGTTTCTCCTACTGACACTTAAGCACCACCCTGCTGGTGTTGATTTTCTGGATCATCAGATAATAACTTGAATCACCTTGTTCCTGTGACTGGGACATCTAGTTGCTGACTAATAAGAAATTCTCTGAAGGGCATGGGAGCAGTTTGGGGATAAGTCAGAGGAGAAGCTTCTGATTATTTTGCTACAATCCTGATCACATCAAGATAAGCCACCCCACTGCAAAACCCTTAGGATGAAAAGCCAAGAATTCCATGTCATTTGCACTAGTATCATTTCAACCTATATCCATTTTTTAAATCATATGCTAAAATAAAAGAGGGAATGAGAACAAGGAAAGTAATCACCTTACAGTAAAAGAGGAAGCTAAAAAGTGGAACACCTGGTCCAAATTTTCGACACTCCCCCCAATAGACTTGGCACTCTTCCTCTACTTAAGCAGGCAAAACTGTTTCAAGTAGTTGGCCACCTGTGAAATATTGCCCCATGCTGGGTTTGCATCAGGAAAAACTAACACAAGCCAACTTTCCGCCTGTGTAAAATGCAAACCACAATGCATGCCTACCAGTGCTAGGAGAATTGTGTGTTAGAACAAATGTGAACATGCTCCAGCACAGGCCTGACACATGGACATGCTGCTGGAATGTGAGGTCATGTGGTAGATACAGAGCTCACCTTCCAAGCACCCTTCTGTAGAAAGCCCAGACCTTCCAAGGTACTCTTTGCTGCAGAAAGACTCCTAGGCTCCAAGCGCACCTTTGCCAGGACAGCCCACACTGGAAAGGTAGGTAGGGAAGGAAAGGCCTGACGATTTAGACTCAACAGAGGACATGTTGGCTAGATCACTTTAGTCACCAAGCTCCCTTACAGGATTGGCCTGTGCTCTCAGGGGGCCTCCTTTGGAGGTTGACTTCTCCCTCTGGAAACGCCTCCCTTCCACAGGTGTTGGCCCCAAGGGCACGCATAATAAACATCCTGCCCACTAAACTCTCAAAACCTGCTTTCCAGAAAGCCCGGCCTACAGTAGGAGAACACAGAAATAAATGGTTGGGAGTTTACTGTTTTGAAGCACTTGTATCTCTGCCTTTTACAACTACAACTTGTTCAAGCCTATTACTAAGAGATTTGAAAGACACCAGAAATGCAGAACAACTTTTGAAAACTCATTCAAGTTAATATGACTTGACAAATAGGACTAGGAAATTAAATGTTGAGAAAACAAAAATACCCAGATGGATATAAAGAGCATTGTTTCCTGTATCTCCCAGTTAATTTTCAGATATATTTGAAAGTTAAATGTATGTTTTTTAAGTATAGGAAAATGGAAAGGACTATGGAATTTTATTGATCTCTACCTTGTGAGCTTTGTGACATATTTTTATGTGTGTTAAATTTTAATTTGAATAGTTTTTGAAAAGCTTTAAAATGATATGAATGCAAAGAAAACCAAACTCTTCCAGCCCCAAAAGGAATATTTTTGTTTTTTTGTTGTTGTTGTTTTTGGTTTTTTTGTCTATCGTGGGGCCTGAACTCTGGGTCTGGGCCTGTCCTTCAGGCAAGCACTCTACCACTTGAACCACAGTGCCACTTCTGGCTTTTTCTGCTTATGTGTTTGCTGAGGAATGGAACCCAGGGCCTCATGCATGCAAGGCAAGCACTCTACCACTGAGCCACCTCACCAGCCCTCTAAGAAGAATGTTTTATCATATTTGTTTCTAGCCATTGCATTATCGTTTATCCCATGCATTATTGTTTACCTATGTGAGTGCTTGGATAACAGTAAGCAGAAATAGTTATGAGTTATTAGGTCATTAGCATATGAAAGGAAAGTCTAGAGATGGTCTCATAGGCAGGCAAATGCAAGGGCAGCTAAACAATTGGAAGCATTGTCAAGTAATGACTCAGGAGCAGTCTTATTAGGTTCCACCAGTGGTCCAATCACCACTGCCATTAGACACTCCTACCTCTAGACTTTCAACATAGCTGTTCCAATCATGGGGTATTTTTCACCTCTTCCTGAATCTTGATATCACTCTCAGGATTCAAAGTCCATTCAAATGGCCGAAGTAGCACTCTAGCTGCCAAGCCTAAGGAGAGGCTTCTTGCTCACAGAAACAAGACACTGTCTCTCCAAAAAAAAAAAAAGACTTACAAAATAGGGAGTGCCAATTATGATGTTATTTTTTTCTCAGTCTTAAGCCAAGTTTCCTGTATACCATTTTCTGCTGCTGAGAGTGAGACTCTGTAAACCACATCTTTCATTTACCATCTAGTCCCTATATTGACTCTACCAACGGAAGATTCTAGTAGCAAACTAGGGAAGCCAGGGAAGAAAGAAAGGTCAATTCTTCCTTTACTTCCTGTGCCTGTCAGCGCTGTTTTAGTAATGCTTCTTCACCCCAGCAGTGATGATTCATGCCAGTAGTAGCAATAGATTCTAGACTGAAACATTTCCAAAGTTTCCAGAACCAGCTCATTGTGGCCACTTCAAGCTCAAAAACCAATACCAGCCAATTCTCTTTTGCCTACCTTACAGGTTCAAGTGACACCACTCCCTTTATGTTTTAAAAACTTTTTAGTTTTGTTTTTTCCATCCCTGGGGGTGTTTGTCCTTAGTAAATCCCTCTTTCTCTCAGTTCTTTAGTAACTAGTTAACAATTCTTTCAAGTAAATCTGACAAAAATTCCCCATGTACTTACTATTCTCTGGCTGTTTAGGGATTCCCACAAAATAGAGTATAAAGAGGTTGAGCACCCACATCCTCCCCTCAAAAAATACACAACTCTCAACTATTCCCCTGTTTTTTTTTCACTATACATTGAATATTTGAGATCTATGCAGAGCAGATCCGTAGTTCCTGGGTGTGGGTTTGGGCCTGTGCAAAGGGGTGACTAAGACAGGGAAGAAGGGATCTTTTGAGGCACTGGAAATGTTGATTCTACATCTTTGATTGGAGTGGTCGTTAAAGGGATATACTCTCAATATTTTCCAATTCCTCTTGCTAAATTCACATGGGTGAAGGAAAAAACAGTACTCAAATGTTTTAAAATTAATTTTCCTGATAAATGAGATTCGATATATTTTACATGTCCATTTGTCACTCAAATTCCCCCTTGCCTAACCATAAATTTTATTCAACAATTTTTCACTGTTTATCTCTTATTGATCTGGAAGCATTCTTTGCATATTCTAGATCTTACTTTTTGTCAGTTATATACATTGTAGGTGCCTTCTCCTCCTCATAATTCACTTTAACATTTTTGTGATACCGGATATCAAGTAGCCATCTCCTATTTTGATATACAAATTTAGCATTTTTTCATATAAAATTTGAGCTTTTTCGATAATACCAAAAAAGAGAAAGGAGGAGAGAGATATAAAGAGACATGGAGAAAGAAAGGAGGAATGGATGAAGGAAGTAAAGATTATTCATTCACTTATTCATCAATTTATCAAGGATCTACTACTTACAGTAATAAATAAAACAGACAAAGCTCCTATCCTCAAGGAGCTTACTCAAATATGAAATTCGATGTCAGGCAATGGAAGTGCTGTGAAGAAAAGTAAGCAAGACTGAGAGAGAGTGAGGGAAGAGGTAACATTTTCCAAAAAGAAATGTACTCATAACCTAACTTAGATAACTGTAACTCCTCTGTGTACCACCTTTATAATAACAATAAAATAGAAAAATTTAAAAAGCAAAAAGTAAGCAAGAATGAGTGGATAGAGAGGGACAAGAGAGCTACTTTACCCAGCGTGATCAGATGTCACTCCAAGCAGAGACAAGGTTGGAGTAAGAGAATAAGTCATTCACATATAATGACCAATAGCTTTCCAAGTAGCGGGAAAAGCCATGGAAGGAGCCCTGGGTTAGCAAAGCACATCTTGATGTGTTTAAGGAATAACCATTAGGGGAAATGGAGGCGGTGAATCCTGGAATTCAGTGAGCAAGAACAAATGGTAGAAAGAGAAATAAGACATGTAGGCAGGGCAAGGGACACTATGGGCCCCTGTAGAGGAACAGAAAAGAGATACCATCTTACTTACAATTTAGAAGGGTCAATATGACCTGCAGGGCGTGGGAGAAAACAGGAAGATTGGTTGCAGAGAATAATAGTTGCATGTACTATGTCACCATTCTATATTTCCTTCTCTTTTGGAGACTTGTTTGTTTTGTTATTTCTATTATTTCAACCTTTAGGACTTCAGCAAAATTTATTTGGGGATGTGGTATAAGGATCGAGTCAATTGTCCCAACATCAATTATTGGGCAGAGTTGGTCTTTATGCTATTGATTAGTGAAATAACCCATGTTATGTATCAATGGCTTTTGGGGGAGAAGGAGCCCACTATCTTGTGTAATGAACTCATTTGTCTTTTCCTATATCAATTTTGGGCTTTTCAAATTTCTTTAATTTTCTCATGTGTCTTGTTATGTGGTACAATATTAAGTCTTCCAAAGTGGAAAACAAGCTTTCCAGTCATCAGATTCCTCCATAGGGTTTTTTCTCTCCATATACTCCTTCCAGGAACTTTATGGTTCATATTGCTATTATAAATATTTTCTACTGGGTTGTATATTCATTACTCCTGGGGACAAAGAATATTTTTGTGTCCAAAATGTTAAGAAAATATTCTTATTAGGTATTAAAAAGGCAAATAAGCACGCACATTGGGTCAACCCTGATCCCTACTTTTCAGGGAGACAGAAAATTGGAAAGATTGAGTCCAAGGGAAGCTGAGCAAAAAGTTCACAAGTCCCCACCCCCCTTGAATGAAAAGCTGGTGCAGTGGCACCTGCTTATCATCCTGGCTGAGATTGGAAGGATAATGGTTTCAGGCCAGCCTGGGCAAAACAGTTCACCAGACCAGTCTCAATGAATTAAAAAATTGCTTTTGGTAAGTGGCACTGTGGCTCAAACGGTAAAGTGCTCGCCTTGAGCTGAAGAGCGCAGGGACAGCACCCAAGCCCAGAGTTCAAGCCCCACAACCGACAAAAATAATATATAATTTTTTTTAAAAAATTGCTTTTGGTGGTGTATACCTTCCATCTCAGCTATGTAGTAAAGGTAAAAATAGAAGATCATGGTTCATGCAAACGTAAGGAAAGGGGGCTGGAGGCATGGTTCAAGAGGATGAGCATGTGTCCTGAGTTGAAATTCTAATGCCATCCTTTAAAAGAGGCAAAGAAATAAAATAAAAGTGGGCAAAAGATAGGAACAGATGAAACATAAATGACCAATTAACATATTAAAGTTTTTAGTCTAATTGGCAGTGGAAGAAATGCAAACAACTCTAAGATAATTCATTTTACACCTGCCACAGGAGAAATGCTTGTTTTTAAATTCTCATGCTTACCTTGCTTTAAGAATCCTACCAATAGACATAGACAGCTCATATCCTGTCGGTGAAAGTGTAGTTAGTATAAACTGGAGAGAAAGGAATGTAAGCAAAATTTTTTAGGAACTTAAAGAACAATTCCTATATGGACTAAGAAAACAAAGGTTGTTGTAAAAAGAATGTTTATCAAAGAGTCATTTCTGATATCAAAAGCTTGAATCTAAATGTCTAACACCAGAGGAAGAGTTAAACAAAATATTATATATTCACATAGTGAAATGATACCTCCATTATCATAATCACTTTGGAAATTCTTCCATGGCTGGGAAAAATGAGTATGAAGATACTTTAAAAGTGAAGGTGTAAAACACTACATTTAATACATAAACATATAGATTTAGACAACAGAAAATACATATAAGCTTATAACCATATTTACTTCTGGGTAACAGATTACCAGTGATTTTTATCTTTCATTAGAGTTGTCTGTGAGTCTTAAATTGTCTATGATAATATGGTATATGGTCATGTATATGCCACTGTTTCATGCCTATAATCCTAGCTACTCCAGAGGTTGAGATCTGAGAATTGTGGTTTGGAGTCAGCCCAAGCAGACAGGTCCAAGAGATTGTTATCTCCAATTAACCAGCAAAAAGCCAGAACTGGAGGTGTAGCTCAAGTGGTAGAGTGCCAGCCACGAGCAAAAAAGCCAAACAAGAGCATGAAACCCTGAGTTCAAGCCCCAGTACCAGAAAAAAAATTAAAAATAAATCAAATGATCTAAGCTGGTGTAGGAAATTAGAATTATAACAGGACTCGTGTTGAATCCTCAACTCACTTTTAAATGTTTGTTTTGTTATATGAAACAATGGACAAAGCCAGGTGCCGGTGGCTCATGCCTGTAATCCTAGCTACTCAGGAGGCTGAGATCTGAGGATCGAGATTCAAAGCCAGCCCAGGCAGGAAAGTCTTTAAGATTCTTATCTCCAATAAACCACCAGAAAACCAGAAGTGGTGCTGTGGCTCAAGTGGTAGAGTATTAGCTTTGGGCTGAAGAGTTCAAGCCCCACAACTGACCAAAAAGAAAAAAGAAAAGAAACAATGGACAGACAGTGAATAGACAGCACATTCACTGCTTGACAAGTGTGAAGTGTTGGTGGTGACAATGTAACCACAATGAGAAGTGTCCCATCATGTCTAAAGATCATCATTAACTAAAGCAAGTGTAGTGGTAAGATCTGAAAGCTAAACAATGTCAGAAACCAAGGATCAGCCTAGGTATCTTAAGATACATAAGATTTCTTCGTAAGAATAAATCTGTGTGGTTATAAATTATATGTGCTGTTCATTAATCTACTCCATGAATATTTATAGACTTATCTGGATGAAGATTTTTAACACAGTATTAGTATTTTAATAAAGATGATTTTGCCTTGACTTTGGCCAAAACAAACACACTATTTCTAAGGTTTATGTTGTCACTTGGTCCAATGTCCAAGCCTAGAATACTCGTGAATTTAATCACACCCACAACCTTGCTGGGTACTGTATGTAATTTAGTCTTCTTGCCCTTGCAGCCAGGAAAGATTTCAGAGTATCCTTTTACACTTACATATAATTGCCTACCAAGATATTTTTATCGTATCCTCAAAACAACTCATCTCCTTTTCATTTGCCTTTTCTACTTACAGTAACTTCAACTCTTTCCTCTTTGTGAAAACAAGGAAGTTCCTTTGATATTTATGTATTTATTTTGCTAGGAAACAAATTGGAATTAAGCCCACATTTCTATTCAGTGTCAATAGAGCTCATAAAGAGACCAGTTTCCCTCTCAGTTTAGGCCTCTTGGTCAAATTTACTCAGCTTCCTATTCAGCAATCCATCCCACTCACAAACCCTGGGTTTCTTCAGAGAATAAATAACCTAGGCCTGGAGCTCTGTGACTAATCATGTTTGCCCAGCCCTCCCTATTCCCTCATTAAACAGCTTTTAGAATTCAACTTCCTCTGTCTACCAGTGAGTAAGTAAAATACAGAGACACTCCATTCCAAACTGCAGTCTAATACAGCAGCTTCCTCCTCCCTCATTCCCAGGTAGCATGAGCATGGGTGTAGAGGTTGTTAATGTTCAGTGTGTCCACAATCAGTGTTTGTCCAGCTGGACTGATACCCTCATATCTGTCCCCATCAGTGGTGGCTATTCCAAATGCAAGCCCTCTGCTGGCAAGCACATTGCAAACAGGGTTATGGAAGATAGTTATGAGCACAACAATAAACAAGGTCACTTATATGAGGTACTTAAAGTAATCAAATTCATCCAGGCAGGGCTGTGAGGCATAGCTCAGTGATAGAACATGGGCTTCGCATGTGTAAGACCTCAGCTTCCATCTCCAGCATACACACAAAAGAGTCACATAGGCAGAAAGAAAATCAAAGGGTATTTGCCAGGCCTAGACAGAGGGGAAGAGGGGAGCTAGTGGATAATGGATGTGTGATTTTTGTTTAAGAAGATGATATGTCCTGGAGATCAATGTTGATGTTGCTGGCACATGGATATGAATGTAGTTACTGCAACTAAATGTACAATTCAAAGTGGGTTCAGTCCAGTGCTGGTGGCTCACTCCTGGAATCCTAGCTACTCAGGAGACTGGGATCTGATGGCTGTGGTTCAAAGCCAGCCCTGTGAAAAAAGTACATGAGACTCTTACCTCCAATTTACCAGCAAAAAAAAAGCCATAAGGGGCTGGACACTTGTCTCACACCTGTTATCCTACCTACTCAGAGGCTGAGATCTGAAGATCGTGGTTTGAAGCCAGACAGGACAGGAAAGCCTGTGAGACTCTAATCTCCAATTCACCACCAGGAAACCGGAAATGGCACTGTGGCTCAAAGTACTAGAGTGCTAGCCTTAAGCAAAAAAGCTCAGGGACAGTGCCCAGGCCCTAAGTTCAAACCCCCCATGACTGACAAAATCTAGAAGTGAAGGTTATGTAGCTCAAGTAATAGCGTGCCAACCTTGAACAGAAAGAGCTAAGGGACAACAGAGTCCAAGCCCTGAATTCAAACCCCAGTACGAACACCAACAAAAGTTTCAAATGGTAAATTTTGGGTAATGTATATTTTATAACTATTTTGTTTAAAAAAAACACAACAAGTCAATAGAAAGAGGGAAATAATGAAAAAGCAGCTGTGTTTCCCTCGTGTAATCCAAACCCTTCTTATCTAGCTGCTGCCTCTTAACATTCCAGATGGGTGAGCTCTTAGATTTTCAGAGTTCCACACCGGGTCAACTGGTGAAAGGAAGCTGGAAAGAACAGGGGAGAGACAGAAGACTCATGCACAGTGTCCACACAGCCTGCAAAGAAAACTGCATTTTAAAGGGGACTTTTGCTCCAAAATTGCTGTCAACTCGTTTCCTTAGCACTACCTTCAGAATTTCTTATTTTTGGACTTTGCCTGGCTTAGGGGGTGAGGGGGAGAAGAGTAAACAATCCCCTCCCCAATTACTACCAAGTTGATGCTGATTATTTGCCCAGAAGTTTCTCTACACATGTCTCCCCTCTCCAACCCTGTCCATCCTCCTATGCTCCTTTGAGACCTGCCTCTCTGTGCCCACATAAGATCATAGAAGAGGGCCGGGACACATTCATCGCAGGCAGCAGCCCACTCTGCCCTTCTCCCACTGCCACCCCGACTCTGAGCCTTCTCCCCAAATCCTCAGTAAAATTCCTAAAGTAAAAAATGGAATTTTTGCTGGACCAGTTTTCAAGTCGAGCAAAATCTGCCACATTCCTTTCAACGACAGCTGCGGTAAGTGCAGCTACCGTGCTGTTGTGTAACATTCAGGCAGTATTGGCACAACGGAGCACATGGATAAAACATGACATGCTTTCTCTGTTTTCCATGTTTTGCCACAAAATTATGTTCAAAAAAAAAAGTCTGGGACTCTTCAATGTCTGTCATTTCTGCAGGCTCATCTGGAAATTTGGAAAAGACCTTTTCAGAGTTAAAAATCCTTCCCCTGTGGGAGGAGAGTGTTTCCTCTCTCCTCTTAGGTAACATATTTCTTTCTTACATGGACTGATGTTTACCTGCATATACTCAAGTGGCAATAACTACTCAGGGGATCATATGTAAGGCCAGGGACACTGTTTTGGATGGTACTGGAGTTTGAACTCAGGGCTTTGTACTTGCGAGGCACCTCCAACCTTTTTAGTTTTCATTCACATTTCCTGTAAAGCTAAAACCACAGGTGTGTGCTACCCAACCCAACTTTCTATTGGTTGAGCAAGGGAATATTACTTTTTCTCTAAGCTGGCTATGAACTATGATCCTCCCAATGAAGCTGCAAATACAGGCATAAGCCATGTCCAGCTAGCACCAGCTTTTACATCCCACTTTCTGAGGTAACTGAAGACTTACTAATCTGTAAATTTGCCCTTTCAATTAACATTCTACAACTTCTCTGCTCTGGGGAAACAGTATTGTTAACATATCCCTGAATTTGCGATCTGTTTAGGTGTAACATTGGCAGGAATTAATTGCGAAGTGTTACTTTATGTGAACTACAACAACAAACTTTGAACCTGAAAGTGTAATTTATGTCATCTAGGTCTGATGTATCCAAAAAAGAGGAAGGAAATACTCAGAAAAACCTCATAAGATGTCACAAAGTTAGCTCTAATTTAACTAGGCTATCTTCAACAATGGGAAAACTACAAAATTTTATTTCTTGGAAATTGTATTTTTAATAGAGCACTTCCTTCTTGGAGAAAATATTGATTATTCTATTCTATTTCTTGGTGTTTTTTTAAACTTTTTGTTTTTACCTTCCAATGGTCATACAAAGGGATTTCAATTTAACATGTTCATTTATACCTGCAGTATATCTGGATTACTGTCACCCCTACCATCGTTTTCCACCCTGTCTATCCATCTCCACACATCTTCACCTATGTATACTAGGTCAGTTTTCCTTTTAGTTAAAGAATTCTAATGAATAGAAGAGAAAACTGTGAAGAGAGTTGAAAAGATGTTTCACATTAAAAAATAAAATATCTACAAAACTAAGCCAAAATATTTTCCAAGGTCAAGTTGTAAGGAGTGAATTACATCTTTGGGATCTTTTGAGATCCCAAAGGATCATTTCAGATTGAGTTTCATAAAATAAATACTATTTTGACACAAATGTTTATTTAATAACAAGATTGCCAAACCCCAACCCATGTCCATTTACTATAGCAAAATTTTAGCCCAAGAATATTACTGCTTAAATAGGCCTTGCAATAAACAAAAATAGTCCTTGCGAAATTGAAAAATACAATGCAACATAGACACTGCTTGTAAAGGTGAAGATAATTTACATATTTTGTAGGATTAAATCATAGCAACTCGGCCCTAAGGGAACACTTTGGTAAATTTCTTAAATGATGGCTCACTTCCTAATGTATGTGATTTTTTACATGTCAATTCAGACATCAGATTTTCCTATAGAAATTTTCTTGTAATAAAACCCTCAGATCTCTAACATGAGCATCACAATATTAAAAATGTATGACATGATTTGTCATACATTAGTTTAGTGGCTCATGCCTGTAATTTTAGCTATTCAAGATACAGCCATTGGGAAGATCACAGTTCAAGGACAGCACAGGCAAGAAGTTCCTGTAGCCCATCTCAGTGAATGAAGTTGGGCATATAGCATATGCCTGTCATCCCAGCTATGTAGAAGACAAAAAGTGAGACCCTACTTGAAGAAAATAAGAAGTAAAAAGGGCTAGGGGCATGATTCAAGTAGTAGAGCACCTGTCTAGTCTAAAGCCCTGAGTGCAAAGCCTACTACCATCAAAAGAAAGTGAGAATCAAAAACTGAAGACTGACGGTAATCTAAATGATCATGAAAAGGGGACTGGTTACAAAATCTACAATCTTGTAGTCTCATTTTAGTCTCAGCCTTCCCTGAGGTTACTTTGGAGTATAAATTTCTTTCTACATGGAATAGCTCTTTCCAACAACATCTTGTGCTCTTCTGATGGAATGATTGGTTTTCTCTATGCTGTTCTAGAGTCTAGAGCTATATTATACAATACAGCAGCCATGAGTTGCATAAGTCTATTTGTTTAGATTTAAATCAGTTAAATAGTACATTTGAAATTTGATTTATTGCTGGGTGCTAGTGGCTCATGCCTATAATCTCATCTACTCAGGAGGTTGAGATCTGAGAATCATAGTCCAAGGCCAGTTTAGGCAGACAAATCCAAGAAGATCTATCTCAACAAATAATAAAACAGCAAAAAGCCAAACTGTAATTATGGCTTACATACTACAATACCAAAGAAGTAAAAAAAAAAACTAAGCAAATACAAGGCCCTGAGTTTAAATCCCAGTTACCAGGGGAAAAATATACATGTATGTATACACATAAATATGTATATACATATTACTTCCTAGTGGCTACATGTCAAATGTACAATAATCACCTACAATACTTGCACATGTATAAACATATTCATTATCACAGAAAATTCTTTTGGACAGGGCTGATCCTTACATTTGGTTTATTCAAAATCTTATTCCTCAGAGTCACCTAGAAGACAAAGAAATCATTTCCTCCTTAATTAATCAGGATCTTGTTTTATCTTTAGCATCCTATAGTTTGACTTTAAACCATCAAAGTTCACTTTTTTCCCTGATGATATGGAGTGTGAACTCAGGGCCTTACACTTGCTAGGCAGGTTCTCTCTTACTTGAGCCATAACCTCAGCCCTTGTGAGTTCAATCTTCAAATAAAAATTATCTGTGGTTCTCAAAATAAAGTCCAGAGATTTCTGAGGGTCTTCAAAACCCTTTCAGGGACTCTGTGGGGTCAAAACTAAGTTTTTTAATTACATAACCCACAAAATAGTAGCTCTCTGAGGTCCTTGATTTTATAAAAGTGTAAACAGTTTTGAGATAAAAAGCTGTCAACACTGCTGAGCTGTTATTAGTGTTAGTGATATCATTGGTTAGCTTTGTTTTTATTCCCATCTTGGACATAGAGCTAAGAAAAAACTAACCCCAGCCTGAATTCTTCCAGTGTTCCCAGCCTATCTCTCGCAGCAATAACAAAGCAGTTAGCTCAAGTCCTTATAGAATGAAACTGGCATCAATTGAAGAATATGAACTTCCACTTACAAGTTAGCAAAATGAACCTTTTTCTTGTCAGTTGTGAGGCTTGAACTTGGGGCCTTGGCACTGTCTCTGAGCTCTTTTGCTCAAGGCTAGCACTCTGCCACTTTGAGCCACAGCTCCACTTCTAGTTTTTGACTGGTGTTTTAGAGGGAAGAATCTCACAGGGACTCTTCTGCCCTGGCTGGCTTTGAACTGCAATCTTTAAATCTCAATCCTGAGTAGCTAGGATCACAGGCATGAGCCACTGGCACCAGGCTAAAATGAACCTCTTTCCAGGAAGCAGAGAAGCAGGCAGCCAAAGCAAATGAACAGCAAGAATGTTCCCCCACTTCCCCCTCCCCCGCCAGCTGGCCCTGCTCTACCCCAGCCACCCTGCCTCTGTAGCTAAGACAGAGACTGAAGAAAAGTACAAAGTTGAGGGAGAACCAAACTGAAACCCAAGAGGTATGACTGGGGTGAGCAAGGTTCACATTCATATCAGTGACTGTTAATTGGTATTGAGCTAACCCATTATGAAATGAATTAAGGAATCTGAAGATAGGCGCTTGTGTACTTTAGGAGTTGGTTCTTTCCTCCCCTCACATAACAAGTCTAAAGATTGATTTAAGTTCTTAGAGCAGCATAGCACCAGGAGGACTCCACGTATCAATGCATCTGAAACTGCTCAGTTTCTGTGAAGTTTGGCAATCTGAGCGGATTCTAAAAGAGAATAGTGCAACAGAGTTATGAATATTAATAAACAGAAACCTAGGACCTAGAATGTAGTATGCTGAACTGAGGGAGCTTATCAAAAGGTTCAATACATTTATATTCTTTTTAGGGGGGTGGGGGCGGAGACTGAGTCTTGCTGGTGTTCAGGCTGGCAGCAAACTCCTAGGCTTAAGTGATTCTGCTGCCTCAGCCTCTTGATGAATGACCACAGGTGAATGCCAATGTTTCCGGAGTTTAAGATTATATTCTTTTTCCCCCTCTTTTATGTGGAGCAAGAAAAGGAAGAAAGAAGAGTGTGGGGGTTTGAAAGCTTCTCCCAGAAAAGAATAGTTTTCTAAAGCCTTAGTTAGCTACGTGTCTATATCCCCATACTTGCTCTCTGAATCCACTCTCAATACCTCAAATTAAAAACATCCTAGCTTCCATGGATTGGGGCTGTACTACCTGCAAGGAACTGCACTAACCATTTTAGATGTGAAGACTCAGATCGTGATCACAAGCTTAAGAGGTGGTCAGTCTTATCCATACTTCATAAATGAAACAACTGAGCTTAGTGAACCTGAAATTCCTATAATGGGCAGAAAACATGCCTGCCCATTGGGCCAGAGAAGGTGTGGGGAGAGCAAGAGAGACTATATTTATTGTAGTGAACAGTAAACATGCCCATCCTTTACTCCGAAGGGAGAAAGAAGTTATACTTCCAAGAAGGTAATGGGATAAACAGCAGGTACTCCGCTCCTTACTTGCAAGAAAGAACTATCAGAAAAATCACCTCCTGATGATACTATTGAATTCTTTGAATAGAAAAGTCCTAAATAAAAAGGAAAGAGAGCCCAGTCCTGGTGGCTCACATTTGTAAGTCTAGCTATTCTAGCTGACATCTAGAGGATTGCAGCTCCAAACCACTCTGGGCAGAAAAGTTTATGAGACTCCCCCCCACACACACACCCCACCACCCCCTACCCCCTCCCGTGCATCTCCAAAATAACCAGAAAAAAAAAGCTTGACTGGGGCTGGGAAGGTGGTTCAGTGATAGAGCGCTTGCCTTGCATGCATGAGGCCCTGGGTTTGATTCCTCAGCACCACATAAGCAGAAAAACATGGAAGTACTGCTGTGGCTCAAGTGGTAGAGCACTAGCCTTGAGCTGAAGAGCTGAGGGACAGCTGGTGGGGCTTAAGTGGTAGAGTTCCAGTTGCATAAACAAGCCAAGCAAGTATAAGGCCGTGAGTTCAAATTCCAGTACCACAAAAAATGGAAAGGGAATATTGAGATGTCTCTGTATACATACATATAAAGAGAACCTAACTGCTGGTGCTGGTGCTCAGTTGCCTCTTTTGTAAAATGGTGAGTGCCCCTAAATAAAGGTTCATGTTGAAGGTTTTGGGCCCTGATGAGACAGCATAGAGATGACTGGATTCATTGATGAGTTTATAGCCCATCAATAAATGCAGTCATAATTTATGACCTGAACTAACTATTCAGGTCACCAAGGACATGCTTTGAAGGGTGTGTTTCTTGTCTCTAGTGTCTCTAGCTCTCTGCTTCCCAACTGCCACAAGGTGAGTGTCTCTGTTCCATCACACCCTTCTACCATATTGTTTTAGCCTCATTTCAGACCTCCAGAAGTGGAGCCAGATGACCATGAACTGAACCCTCTTAAACCATGAGCCAAACGAAGTTCTTCCTCCCTTAAGTTGTTTATCATAGGTGTTTTGTTGTAGAGACAAATATACCGTTCTATGTGTGCTTTCCTTTCCTTGGAACAACTTCTTTTGGTGGGGGAGGGGAAGGGGGGTCTGGTCGTGGGGCTTGAACTCTGGGCCTGGGCACTGTCCCTCAGCTCTTCAGCTCAAGCCTAGCACTCTACCACTTGAGCCACAGCGCCACTTCTGGCTTTTTTTTTTGCTTATGTAGTTCTAAAGAACCAAACCCAGGGCCTCATGCATGCAAGGCAAGTACTCTACCACTGTGCCACCTTCCCAGCCCCACTATGAAAGATTTGAGCTTGTACATTTGTCAGTTTCATGAGTGCTGGTAGATGAGATGCCAGGTCAGAGATGAATGACAGTCTGTTACAGTAGGAACAGTAGCTAGAGTATCTACCCATCAGGATTGTGCTAGTGTCCTACACCCAGTTCCCACAGGGCAATCCCGAGGGGAACAATGTAGATGCAGTTGTTTGCCCTCAGGAAAGGAATCTTGAGCTTAGTGAACCTGAAACTTTCATAATTGGCAGAAAACATGCCTGCCCATTCAGCCAGAGAGGGCGAAGGGAGAGAAAGAGAAGCTATTTTTATGGTAGTGAACAGTAAACATGTCCATCTTTTACTCTGAAGGGAGACAGGGGTTATACTTCCAAGAAAGTTATGGAATAAACAGCAGCATGAAGCATGAAGAAATGCTAGAGACCCATAAGGAATCACATCCTAATACAGAATTTCAGAAGCTAAGTTCATTGGATTACATTATATCACATGCTAAACCTTGAATCATTTTGGTCAAGAGGAAGGATTGAATGGATTAGCCAGGCCTGAGCCACAGCCCAGAAACAGAGATGAGTTGGCCACAAAGGAAAAAAATAATGAATATTATTAATACAATACCTTCCATTTCCAAAATGGAAGAGGAAGCAAATATCACTCTATAGATACAAAACTTGCCAATTCGCACATAACCACAAAACTGTAGCATACAATTGATAGGGTACAATCATAACCAAGAATAATACAGTAGTTAAAAATCAAAGAATACTGGAGGATACCTTGAAAATAGTGCTCATCTGAAATGGTGGGACAAAAGGTGAACTAATTCAGCAGTGATACTCACTAGACACTACAACTTGTGGGGGGAGGAAGGAGGGAAGGGAGGAAAAAATGGGAGAAAATAAGGAGGGGGTGACACTGTTCAAAAAGAAATGAACTCAATAGCTGACTTGTGTAACTGTAACCCCTCTGTACATCACCTTTACAATATTTTTTTAACTCATACATACAGCCATATCACATAAAAATAATAGAATATGCACTTTTCAATTGTATATGTATGTATATATAAGCATAGTTTTACATGTATGTAAAATTTTGCAATGCAATCAAATTGAAAATTTTTGTGTATAAATTTGGGCATTGTTCAAACAAACTCATCCAACTGAAAACACAGAAGTAAAAAAATACTTCATTTGAAAAAATAATGCTCATTCGTTAAGAATGGCAAGATAGTTTGAAGAAAATTACATTTATTGGGAAAACTTCATTTTCAGAAGTGATTCCTTTGTGATCTAACAGTTCCAGTCAGTTTGATCTTTGAAGGTCTTAATAGAAGAATGACGGTCACTGTATTGCTCACAGCATTCCATTTTTTAAATCCTGCCTTTGACTCTGCCAAAGTAACCATCAAACAAAACCTGGATTACTATGAGTCTAGCAAGGATGTTTTGAATGAGATGAAAGATTGTGATACATGTGTTTTGCAAACTGAATGGAAACTTTATCTCATTATGTCAACAGGTGTATGGAAAAATAAATAAACAAAAGACAGGTTTCATGGTCAAATTTAAGAGGGATGCTACAAAGGTAAAGTTTCTACATACATTATGAATCTCCAAGAGACATGTAGAATACTGAATTTTCTAGACTTTTTTGACCATTCTTTTGTCAAATATCTACCAATACTTCAGCTAAACAGAATAAAATGAACATTGACCAGTCCTCATCAAATAAGGATTTTGCAATTCTATTACATTTTTCCTCCATTGAAAAACCTAATAATCTGACCAGAGATTTTTTTTAATTTTCAGGATAATAAGTGACAATGTGTACAGGACTAAATTTTCCCTAAGTAGATGACACAATTCATAATCCAATCACTAAAATTTTAGTTCAACTGCAAATGCTTTTACTGTAACAGAGCATTTTGGATTTCAAGATGTCTAATTTAATGCGTCAAAATTAAACAGGATTATTACAGACAAAAAGAGACAAAATAAAGTCAAAGCCATCTAAACATAGGCATTTTCCTCAGGCGAAAATATACTTCTTAAAGAGTGTGAGCTATAAAACTAGCATTTATGTCAAGCTAGGATTAGTGTTATCATACTGCAGATACACCGAAGTGCTTTTAGCAATTTTGAAAAGCAGTTTCATATTCCCAACTGTAATAGAGTGTCTGAGAGATCACACCCATTTTACTAAAACCAGTCTATTATGGAAGTAAAAACACCTAAATGTCTCTGATACGGCCCTTTGGCTAGCTTGAAATACTAAGACATTAAGTTAATACAGTCTGATGCTTTGAAGAAATGTGGATTCTGCTCTTTTAGTCTGAAACAAAAATTGGTAGCATAAAATTGAGAAGTAAATGAGCCAAGAAAGGTATCCATATTTTTTTGTAATATCCTTGCCCTAGAGAATAAATTCCCCCACTGAAAATGTAGTTAGCTACAGAAAATGAGCAAATCACAGACTTACAGGCAAAAAAAAGGACCTTACAGATCATCTGGCATTATGGAGATCAAGTTGTATGATTTCCTTTTTGAAAGCAAGAAGTTTGGCAATGGAAAAACGATGCCCTAAGGTGGATAATGTCTTATTGAATCTACAAGTTCACATATCTTGCCAGTCTGAAACTACTCCAGTGACTGCATGTTCTCTTCTCAAGCTAGACTTGTGAGCTGGTTAAATAGAGGAGCAAGAACAGTGGAGATCTCATCTTAATGAGGGAAAGAGCAGCAGCAGCAAATGGTAAGGGGACACAAGCTGTGGCATTCAGTATTCACTGGAAGCAGGAATGTTCAATGAGATGTGATTTTTTTAAGCCAAAATTTGCCTGTACAGTATCTGCCAATGTCTCAGCTAAGTCCCAGCTGTCCTGGAGACACTGTGAGCAACCCAAAAGCTTCTCCTTTGCCTACTTCTCACTTACAGAATCCAGGGTTCAGAAAGAGGGATCTAGGAGATGGTCTTCTGGACAATCTTTGAGGTAGATTGGACTGATATGTCTATGGCAGATATTCTTTCTTTTTTTTAAATTTAATTTTATTTTATTTGTGAACATACTGTACAGAGGGGTTACAATTACATGGGTAGGATAATGCGTACATTTCTTACCAAGCATTGCAGCCTCCTCCTTTGTTTACCCTTCACATCCCTTCCCAGCCTCCCCCTCCCCCCCAATCCCAATCCTTCTCCTTTCCCCCTCCCCGAGCCCCCACCCCCACCCCGCGCCGACGTTGTAAAGCTCGTTTTCGACATGACAACTTGTACTTCTCATTGTTGCAACAGGTCCACCTGTATCCTTAAACAACTAGTTTTTCCCCATCTCCTCCACAAGTTATACTGACATCAAATCAGATGTTCTTTCTTGACACCAACCTATTGATCAGATTTTTGGATTGCTCTAGAAATATTGCAAATTCAGCTAGACATGGTAGTGCATACCTGTAACCCCAGCTAATTGGGAGGGGATGATAGGTGGATTGTAGTTCAATGCCAGTCTGAGCAAAAACTTAGCAAGACTCTACCTTTAAAAAAAAAAAAGCTGGATGTGGAGCTGTGCACCTTTAACCCCAACTACTTGGGAGGTGGAAATATGAAGATCATGGTCCAAGAATGGCCTGGACAAAAGTGTGAGAACTTATCTGAAAAACAAGCTAAAGCCAAAAGTGTTGGAATATGACTAAAGAGGTAGAGCCCTTGTATAGAAAGTACAAGGTTCCAGGACTGGGGAGGTGACTCAGTGGTAGAGCAATAGCCTTGGGCAAAAAAGCTCAGCGAGGGCTGTGAAGGTGGTAGAGTGCTTGCCTTGCATGCATGAGGCCCTGGGTTCAATTCCTCAGCACCACATAAGCAGAAAAAGCCAGAAGTGGCGCTGTGGCTCAAGTGGTAGAGTGCTAGGCTTGAGCTGAAGAGCTGAGGGACAGCGCCCAGGCCCAGAGTTCAGGCCCCATGACCAGACCCCCCCCCAAAAAAAGAAAGAAAGTGCAAGGTCCTGAGTTCAAACCCCAATCCTCCCAATTAAAAGGACAGAAATATGAACAAATTCTAATTCCATCATGTTGCGTCTATATATACTGACCACAGAGTATACTAGAAAGGTCTGTGGTTCCAGCTCTGAAAGTCAGCATGTGCTTTGAAAGGTTTTGAGATGAATAGTATGCTGCAGCTATGCTTTTATGAGCTAATGAGGTAAATAATTCATGGAAAGGAGGAATCCTTTCAGTCCACCTTGAATTTACACTTCAATTGTGTGGCAATCAAGAGGATTTCAGTTCAAAGTCCATCCAAGTGAAAAGTTAGCAAGGTTCTGTTTTAAGCAACAAGCCAGATGTGTTGTGGTGAATGTCTATAATTCCAGCTATAGATAAGAGGATTGCAATCTGAGGCCAGACCCAGGAAAAACTTGAGACCTTACCCTAAAAACAACTAACGTCTCTAATAGTAGAGTACCTGACTAGCAAGCATGAGGACCTGAGTTCAAACCTTAATATCACACACACACACACACACACACACACACACACACACACACACACACACACAAATACAAAATTAGACCTCCATTGAGAAAGCAGTCCAGTGGTGTTACCTGAATGTTATTCTTAAGTCACATAGCTTCCAAACCTGATTTTCTATCTTTCTGAACGTTTTCAGACACCAAATGCTCTATAATGAGTTATCACGGACTCCTTGTGGTTTGGCTAAACGTTCTTCAAACATCTTCCTCCTAGCAGAAGTTGAACTACATTTCCCAGCTTCCTTTGCAGCTGGATTTTCCCCCATATGTAAGTGCAACAGTGGTAGTGAAGCACCACTTCCATGTCTTACCCATAAAAACCTCCCTTTCACCTCTGCCAGCTAAATGAAGACACAAAAGCTCAAGAGGAAATGAATCTGAGCCCTGAACAATCACTTTGAAGGCTACTTCTGAATCAAGAACATCCACTTTGAGTTTTGCTATAATCTGAAAGTATCCCCAAGAATTCATGGGTTGAAAATTGAATTCCCAATCAGATAGTGTTGGTAGGTGGGGCCTTTGGAGAGGTGTTTAAGTCAGGAGGGTTTTGCCTTCATAAATGGAAGAGCTTACACAAGTGGATTCACTATCTTCTGTTCTTCTGTCATGTGAGGATACAGTGTTAGGACCCTGTTAGCCCTTCTACTTTCCAATTCCAGGAAGCAGCCAGCAGGCTCTCGCCAGATGCCCTCACCAATGCCTTTTGAACTTGGACCTTTTATATTCTATAACCATGACATAACAAATGTCTGTTCTTTATAAATTATTCAATCTCAAATCTTCTGTTATAGTAGCACAGAAAAAAGCATGGAGAGAGGGAGTAAATAAGTTCAGGAAAGGAGATAGTTGTTTCTACTGTGTTAAAGCTGTGGAGACATTAGTATTTATGTGTAGTAGCAGCTAAAATTACCCTAACTAGTACAAGTGGGTTTTATTACTTACAATAGAATCGAAACAGATGCTTTGGCAAATTCAGGACACTGAAAATATTACAGTAAGCTGGTGAGTTGAAAGCAAAGGAGACTGTAGCAATAGATCAAGCCGGATAGGGAAGCAGAGCTCATTTGAAGGGACCAAGACCTATTGAGTCATAATAACTACAAATTCCAACATCAGACCTCCAGAGAATGCACGTAGGATACAGGTAATATCCTCATGGTATCCACAGTTGTTTTCTGCTACACTTATGATCATATTTCTTGACCAAATAAATTAATAACAGGGTCTTGGACAAGGTGATTTTTGTTCAGAGAAAAGACTTGGATTTTTTTAATTTACCAAGATCTTTGGAGAAAAGATGTTATTTAATATGAAGGAAAAGAGACCTCCAAGGAAATTTTGCCAGTGATATGACTAAGCTGACAAATATAAAAGACTATCATGGGGGTCTTTTCTCATATTTTAGAAGAGGCAGGAGCAGAGTCTGTATGTGGGTTTGCTACATCCAGTACTCCCTTTAGGTACCCAACTGCGAAAGTAGGAGAGGAAAAGCTTAAAATAAGCTAGAATTGGTTGACAAGAAATCTGTGTAAGTCAACACAGTCTTATTTCTCTGTGCTCTGGGAAGCATATAGGCAATGCTAAAGAACAGAAAGGTCTGGGTCTGAGCCAAATAAAATCATGTTGTTTGGAAGCTCTTATCTCTCACAAGCTCAGCATAGATGCCCAGAGTTCCGGCTTTGGATTACAATAGTTACTGCATCATCTTTTGGCAAACGCCAATATTTTCTTCTTGTCTATTCAAAAATAAGCCAAATGTCAATTGGAATTTAGCAACTGGGAATGAAATGGAGGAACCTATTAAAGTGTGGGGAAAATAATGGACAAATAAAAAAGTAAGTATAAAGAACTTTTGCATAAGGCAAGGGAAGGATCTGCCAAGTTGGGAGAATCTATTCAAAGAGATTATTTGTAAATATATATATATATATATATATATATATATATGCCCTTCCTGTTCCCAGAATTAGGGGCTTCCCACTATGATATTTTTATCTTAGTTGATTCTAATAAAACTGTTATTGCCTTTTCTCTGTAATCACAGGCAACATCCTCCCTCATTAGTTCATTCACTGGCTTTCTTAATGGTACTATTGCACCACATTTGGAAAACCTCAGTGTATGGGCTAAACCAGCAAATCAAGCTTTTATATTCTGTGAAACTCTCACAAAAGGCCTTCCATTAAACAGTGTTCACTGGAAATTATACCATCTTTAAAATCCCCTGAGGCAAACGACATTAGATGTCCTAGTGAAAATGGCAGTCATCGCCAAGATGCTAAGACAACCCTATTATTTTCCCTTTGTGACAGTTCACACTTACACCCAGAGCAATTATCCTCCAAGAGCCACTGCAAGAATTGTTTTATGTGAAGGGTAACTAATTGGCCCTACCCTCATATCACGTAAGGCAGCTAAATGTCTGACCTGTACTTCATGGAAAAACTCACGTCTAATTGATGTCTTGGTTAAGAAATGGAGTTAGAGCCGGGTGTTGGTGGCTCATGACAGTAATCTTAGCTCAGGAAGCTGAGGTCTGAGGCAGTTCAAAGCCAGCCCAGGCAGGAAAGTCCGTGAGACTCTTGTCTCCAATAAACCATCAGAAAACCAAAAGCTGTTGTGGCTCAAGTGGTAGAGCACTTACCTTGAGCTGAAGAGCTGAGGGACAGTGCCCAGGCCCAGAGTTCAAACCCCATGATGACAAGAAGAAGAAGCAGAAGAAGAAGAAAGAAGAAGGAGGAGGAGGAGGAGGAGGAGGAGGAGGAGGAGTTAGGACAATTGATGTGAAGAATTGTAGTGAAATGTATTCATCGATGGATTGTATTCACTCCTTTTGAGGTTTAAATCTGCATTTTTAAAAATATGAAATCCTCACCTCTCATTTTACGCCAGTGTGACCAGGACACCCCAGGTGAGTAGTGTCACTTAGCAAACAGTGTCGTTCACAATGGATTTTGCTGATCTCAGTGCCAATACTAGTAGCCATACCTGGCTTCTAGATCCTATCCACATGCTCTCTACCCAGCCAGGTATTTACAACTCAATGTTCAAAACGGGGTTGCTTACCTGATAATGTTATTTGCCCTCATAGAAGTTATCTAAAACCTCTTAGCAAGATACATAAAAATCATTTTAGAATTGAACACTGTCTATGGACTCAGGAAATAGGATACACACATACACACACAGAGTATTATTCAATAATATAGAAGGATGAAATTGTGTCATTTGCTAAAAAAATGGATGGATCATAGTAAACAAAGTAAGGCAGACTCAAAAACGCAAATATCATATATTCTATTATAGGCAGAATATAGACCAAAAACTTTAAATATGAATGACATGAGCATAAAGCAAGAAAGGAAGTGAAAGAAATGGGGTGATGGGAAATTATTAGGATCAAAGTATTTTATATGCATGTAGAAAATAGAATGATGAAGCTCATTAAAAATCAGGAAAAAAGGAAAAAGATCAATAGAGGAAGTGAGTGAACTCAATCAAAACACATTGTAAGGCTGTATTAAAATGTATCATAATGAAGCACCAATGCAATTAATATGTTAATGTATATTAATATATTAAAAATAAAATTGAAAAAAGACCTAAACTGAGTCCTATCGTGTTCCTCATCCTCTCATGGCTCTTGAGAATCCTGTAGAGTTTGTTAGAGCTTCTTTTGTTTCTATGATCTCTAAGCAGGTGTGGCGAATGTTATTTCCATTTCCCTTGTGATAAAACAGATATGGAGTGAAGTGGTTCACCAATTTGGCCAGGGGTTCAAGAATAGGTGATAACGGAAGGCACTCCTATCCAGTACTCTTGTCACATAATCCATTCCTCAGACAATTATCCATCTGCTTATTTGACTGTGATTTTATAGAAGGAAATCACCCTTGTGGTTCCTAATTGTTTGTCTGAATTTTCTGGGCCTGGCATCTTTGAGTCTGATATCCCCTTGGTTCTACATGTATCATCTCTGATCATGCTGTACCAGTGTACAACGGATGCTACCAGAACTTTGCTTAATCCCCCTTTAGGGATTGTACTATCTCAATACCTAATAGCTCACTGATGATCAACTATGGGCTTGTATGATTGTCTGTGTGAGTCTGATATGTTAGAGAATCACTGTAATGTATTTAAAATGAGGCTTTGGATGCTGATCTGATAGCCAACAGAAAGGAAATTTTATTCTATCCATCACGTTTCCCACCACTTCTAGGAAAGTAAAATGAAGTGAACTTTGTCCTAAACGTCAGAAAAACATGGTTCTCAAAATAGTTCTTACTTGAACAAATTTCAACCTTTGTAAAGTTGAAATGGCAATGCAGTCTACAGTTCTCTGAGTCAGAGTCTGTTTCAGAATTCTAAATTTCTTAGATTCTAGAAAAGTACCACATTGTATAGTCATCGCTACATATTTCTGATGGAGTCTAAGCAACACCCATTAATCAAACACCACTATGTCTCTTTCACAGACATGAATTCCTGCACTATGTAAGTCCAAAATGAGTGTCACAACAGTCCACAGTAGGTTTGGTCACCAAATGATTTTTTGGCACCAATTCTAGAGAGAGAAAAAAATGTTCTTTAGAATATTTTCAGTTTTGGAATTTATAGCCAAGACATCATGTGTCTAGCTTCCTTGACCTGTTTGTACCACAGGTTTCTGGGAAGAAACAAAGATAGACGTTCCGAGAGTATTTGTTGCCATGTAATTTATGCCATGCATTATGCTGAGCTCTAGTAAGCCAGAGATGAATAAAATATAGTCCCTGTTATAGAGGAGCTCACAGCCTGGGACCTTCAGTAAGGAAAATGAATGAATACAGTTGGTCTAACAAATACTATAATAGGAATCAGCATGTGGTGTTACATTCACAAAGAAGGTTTTAAGAACAGCAGTACGCTCTTGAGTGCTAACAAGTAGATAGACCTCAACCGTCTTATGCAATGGCAGCTTCTTACTACAATCTGCTCTGATTCTCCATCTCAGCCATCACATGGTACAGAAAAGCCACAATGCTGATGCTCCAGCTAGCCTCTTCAATTGTGATAAGGGAGAATGATAGATAGTATAACTTAGCTTTGTTGTCCCCTGGGATAAGACCAGTTCTACATAGTCCCCATATAGTTCTCCAGCAGGCCTGAGTCCTAGCTGCACATAGTGATAACCTACTCACCAGAACACCCAACACTGACTCCTGTTCCCATTCCCCAACCAATACTTCCTCAAATCCCTTCCCAAATGAACTGCTTCTATTCACATCTTTGTCTCACAGTGTGATGATTATCCATTGCTAAGTAACAAATCATTCCAAATCTAGTGGCTCAAGCAACAGCTGTTTAAAATATTATGAGAGGAACAGAGAATGAGGATGTAGATACATTTGAAATGAGTGATAACATAATTGTTACACTGAATGTTTTGCCCATGAAGATTCATTCTGCTATCTTCTACTTCTGTATATGGTTGAACATTTTCAGAATTACAAAAACTGTTGAATCAAAAAGCCAATTCTTTCATTACTTGGGATTCTGGAGGTGAAGAATTTGGATAGGGTTCAGCGGGGATGGTATCTCAGCCACTTCAAGCTTGAGCCACCACACCTAGCTAGCCTGGACTTCTTTACATTTGGAATTGTGACGGCAAAAGCAAAAGGTACAGCACCTCTTTCTGAGAGACATAGAGGCTCACTATGTAAGCCAGACATCTTCCTGCCTGCGATTACCCATGTATATCACCATGTTTATGTATATTCACAAAGACGGGATATAACTTCCATCACATTCCATTAATCACAGCATCCCAAGGCTATTCTAGATTTAAAGGACATGAAAATAAGGTCTATTTCTAGGTGAGAAAAGTTGGCAAAGTCCTATTGCAAAGGGACATGGGCATAGGAAGGTGTGACTCATCACAGGTCATTTTAACAAGTTCTGCTAAAGGGAGCTTGCTTCTGAGGGAATCCAGTTTAAGGCAGTTAGCAAATGCTTTCAGGACAGTAATTCCTGAGCTAGCGTGTATGGCTGAATGAGAATCATATTGTAGCTGGACACAATGTCTTCTATGCAGAGGAAATAGCATGTGCAGAAAGCCTACATTTACTTTTGAAGGTGGGTCTATATGTTTCCATATAGGTGGGTCTATATATTTCCAACAAGAAGGGGAAGGTAATGACAAAGAAGAAAATAGAGATTATGTCTTAAAGGGCTAAGCACACCCAGAAAAGCAAATAGAATTTTATCCTAAAGTCAGATGATCTGCTCTGAAAAATAAAGCCAAGGTTAGATTCATATTAAGAATGGTTACTGCTGGGCACTAGTGGCTCACACCTATAATCCTAGCTGTTCAGGAGGCTGAGATCAGAGGATCATGGTTCAAAGCCAGCCCAGGCCAAAAAAAAAAGTCCATGAGACTCTTATCTTCAATTAATTACAGAAAAATAAACTGGAAGCCATGCTCTGGCTCAAGTGGTAGAGCACTAGCCTTGAGCAAAAGGAGCCCAGGGACAGTGTCCAGGCCCAGAGGTCAAGCCCCACTACTGGAAAAAAAAAAGAAAGAGGGGGGTAGGGGAGAGGATGGGATGGGAAGGGGAAACAAAGGAGGAGGCTACAATGCTTGATAAGAAATGTACTCATTACCTTGCCCATGTAATTGTAACCCCTCTGTCCAGTATTTTCACAATAAATAAAAAAAAGAAAGAAAGAAAAAAGTTACTCTGAAGGCTCTGCAGAGTCAACTGGAAGAAAATCTTAAATTACAATGCATGCGAAGGCACATTTAAACTGCGAAGACAATTTGCAGGAGAAATATTTTGAGTATTGGTCTTTTATACACACTCATTATTTATACAATCCAGGCCTTTCTCTTTTTTTCCTCCAGCCCAGTCTGTGATCTTGAATGGCAGGAAGCAGAAGTGGGTTGATTCTGTTGATATTTACTCAGTACCTACTATGTTTCAGGTATCAGGATTGTGTTGGGGATGAATTGTCCATCATCCCTTCTTTGATGGTACTTGCTATGAGACCAAGAGGGAGTGCAAAATGGCCAGGCAACTAAATGGAGGAATATACTTAACTCTGACAAGGGAAAATAAATGAAGAAAAGAAAGGAAAAGCAACGGTATGGCCAAGAGCATGCCAACTACACACACACACACTGATAATGAGGTAGTGTTATCACAAGTAGAGAGTACAGATCTAGGAAGTAGCAGAGGTTTGAACCCAGAATCAGCCACTACCAAAGTGCATATTGTTAACCATTTCAGCTAATGTGAGGCTCAGGCTAGATGAGGTAGGACCTGCTGTGAATGTGTGAAAAAAAAATGGCAGACTTAAAGAATGACTGCTTAGAATGAAGCAATAAGGGTCTCTAAACAATCAGCTCAAGGGAGGATGCCTGGAATGGCACATTATCATAGACTTCCTTTCCCTTAAGCATGCCAACACACTCCAGTGAATTATCCAACTATCACCCTATAACAAAACTCCCTGGACAACACACAACCCTGACTGCCTCCTAGTTCTTACAGAAACCATGCTTGATCCATAAATTTTGGTGTATATTCTAGATTATTAGCCCCATATCTCTTAATAACATTGAAAAAATGGATATAGTCTAACAAGATCCAGCCCGGTTTTCATAAAGCATGAGGTTTTAAAAAAATTACAAACAAAAATTTTATTGCACTTTTATTCTTCTAAAATAAAGCATAATAAAGCAAAACCTACATGAGGTATATTTTAAAATTCAGTGACAATTTTACCAACAGCATGAATAATTACTAGATGATGCATTGCCTTGAATGAAACAAAACCATTTTCTAACTTTTTTTTGTGTGCCAGTCCTGGGCCTTGAACTCAGGGCCTGGGTGCTGTCCCTGAGCTTCTTTGCTTAAGGCTAGTGCTTTTCCACTTGAGCCACAGCTCTATTTCCAGCTATTTTGGGTGGCTAATTAGAGATAAGAATCTCATGGACTTTCCTGCCCAGGCTGGCATTGAACCTTGATCCTCAGATCTCAACCTCCTAAGCGTCTAGGATTACAGGCGTGAACCACTTGTGTTCAGCTCTAACCTTTATAATAGAAAATTAAGTTTTTCCATAGATGATGACTGTCTCTCTAAATATAACCCAATGCTTTTGCTTTGTAATATTCTGTATAATAGCTACTTTATAGCTAACATTATTCTCTAAATATGACTCAACACACAATCATTTTGCATTTCAATATTCTTAGTAATAGTTGGTTTATATCAAGGAGAATAAAGGTTACTGTCTGATGTAATCTCTGTATTATCTTTTTACATACTATTATTTATTAAATGTTCCCTTCCAGTATCTGAACTGACCTTTTACAGAAATCTCTACACCAGAGCAGAAATTGGTCTCATAATGCAAAAGGGATATTACATACCAGACCTTGTTGGGGCTGCATTATTGCATTCAGGTCTCAAATTTTGCTGCTTTTGTATGTCTCTGACTTCCTATAGTTATAATTGATGTTCAAATGTAAACTCATTAAGGCCATTGCTAGGAAACACAAGTTGGTCAGGTCGATGAAATACTAGACATATGTCAATAATCTTGGCACACTACTCATAAATTTGCAAAAATAAAACTCAACAAGAGCGCCTCAAACTTAATCTTTAGCTCTGAATGCCCTTCCTACTCTCATCCAAAAATGAGTTTGCTTAGGGCTTGAGGCTCCAGAGTAGAGCTCTTGCCTAGTACACACAGGACCCTAGGTTCAACCTCCAGCACTGCAAGTAAATAATAATAAAATAAATAAGGGCTGGGTGCTGGAGGCTTATGCCTATAATCCTAGCAACTCAGGAGGCTGAGACCTTAGGATCTCCAGGAAAGTCAGTGAGACTCTTATCTCCAATTAACCACCAGAAAACTGGATGTGGTGCTTTGGGTCAAAGTAGTAGAGCACTAGCCTTGAGGAAAAAGAGCGCAGGGAAAAAATTTTTTAAAAATAAAAAAAGAGCTCAGGGACAGTGCCCAGGCCCCAGGTTCAAGCCCCACAACTGGCCTAAAAAATAAAAAATAAATAAAATAGGTCTCCATTAACAATAGAAATGGAGAATTAATGAACTTGTGCTTTGTGTGGATTCTGTGCACTTTTCCATCAGTCTTCACACACCATTTCTGGTGTGTTTCCACTAGCTTTAAAATGCTCACAGGACCTATTGAATCTTTCTTGCTCTAAGAAGTAATGAGGTAGATTTATTTCAGAAGACATAAGAACACTTCTGAATCTGGCATCCCAAGCCTGGAATCCTAGCTAATTCAGGAGGCTGAGATCAAAGAATCCCAGTTTGAACCCAATGTGGGCAGAAAAGTCCATGAGACTGTTATCTCCAATTCTTCAACAAAAAGCCAGAAGTAGAAGGGTGACTCAAGTGGTAGAGAGCCAGCCTTGAGCAAAGACACCAAGCAAGAACTCAAGGCCCCGAGTTCAAGCCCCAGTACTGGCACAAAAGAAAGAAAGAAAGAAGGAAAGATGGAAGGAAGGAAGGAGGGAGGGAGGGAGGGAGGGAGGGAAGGAAGGGAAGGAAGAGGGAAAGAAGGAAAGAAGGGACGAGAGAGGGAGGGAAGGAAGAAGGGAAAAAAGAAAGATAACAGATAACAAAAACCTTTACATTTAAAACTCAGCTACATCATTTACCATGTTGCCTAAGACAAAGTATTTAATTGTTTATGTTTTATATCTATAGACTATCCATAATCAGAGTTCCTGCCTCATGAATAAATTATGAGTATTAAATACACACATATACACACATTTCTTGCATGGAAATAAGGACTGGCATAGAGGGATAAGCAACAGCTTCTATTATTATAACCCTTATTGTCATAGTCATTGTTATTATTACCATTATTGCTAGAGATCTGGTTTCACATTAAATTAACACTCACTACTTAGAGTTGTTCAACCAGTTCCATATGTGCATCCTCAATGTTTTTCCTCCAGTCTATAATTCTCCATGTTATCAGGAAGTGGATCTTGATAAAGGCACAGTGAAAAACCAGACTAAGAGCAAGAGTCTTAGAGCCAGAATGCACCTCTCATCTGCCTGGACACTAACTCTATTCACATGGAAATGAGCCTCTCCCAGCATGACTTAGTGACTCCACACTAAATAGCCAACCCCACTTCCCTTTCTAAGTACCCATAAACCACTCAATAATTCATTCTAGAAGTTTGAGTGAATTCAATTTCCAGCTTGAGGTTAAAGTTTGGGGAAAATTAGGACATTTTCCTTTTCCAGCCTTTAAGCTCTTCTCCTTCCCCACAGTTCATCAGAATTACCAGCAGTGGCTTAGCAATTTCATCTGCATGTGTCTAAATTCTCTCAGATTGTCATTTTTCTGTGTCAGAAGACATAAATCCATTTATAGCAGCTTGTGGCTTTCTTATGACTGCCCACTTATCTCTGGCTTCAATTCCTCTTAGCAAAATGCATTCTGACCTTTCTATACTGTCTACTGCCCACTGACAGGACATCATTAGAACCAAGAACTCAGACTAATCCTGACCATATTTGGGAGAAGCAAAGAATAAAGCAGAAAAAAGAACTATGCCCCCAAAGAGTTAGCTTTTTATTGGGGGGGGTGGCGGGAATGAAACTTCAATTCATTTGGGATTAAAGTCAGCATCTGTTATTATAGTCACCTCTCTCTGTACTTCCCTCTAGTCCCACTGGAAAAATATTCAGGGAGCCAATTCTTAAAAAAAAATAATAATAAGAGTTGAGTTTGTTACTGGTAGTAGTGCTGCTGGTCCTAGGACTTGAACTCATGGCCTGGATGCTATTCCTGAGCTATGTTTTATTTCCTCAAGGCTGGTGCTCTACGACTTCAAGCTTTTCAGTGGTTAATTGGAGATAAGAAACTCAGAATTTCCTACCCTGGCTGTCTTTGAATCACAATCCTCAGATCTCGGCCTCTGAATACCTAGGATTATACATGTGGGTCACGAGTATCCATCGCTGATAGTAGTTTTTATAGTTTTCTATTTCTTTTTTTTATAAATTGGAGAATGTTAAGTAGGAGTTTGGGCCTCAAGCTGAAGACAGAAGTTATAGGAGATTTTTGTTGAAGAATTGGGGATAACAGTCTCATGGACTTTTCTGCCCACATTGGCTTCAAACTGGGACTCTTTGATCTCCACCTCCTGAGTTACCTAGGATTCCAGGCTTGGGATGCCAGATTCAGAAGTGTTCTTTTTTTTTTCTGGTCAGTCATGGGGCTTGAACTCTGGGCCTAGATGCTGTCCCTCAGCTCTTCAGCTGAAGGCAAGTGCTCTACCTCTTGAGCCACAGCGCCACTTGCGGTTTTCTAAGTGGTTTTATTGGAGATAAGAGTCTCACGGACGTTCCTGCCCGGGCTGGCTTTGAACCGCAATCTTCTGATCTCAGCCTCCTGAGTAGTTAAGATTACAGGCCCCAGCTACCAGCACCCAGCTCAGAAGTGTTCTTATATCTTCTAAAATGGACAGCTGTACTCGGACACCCCACAAAACAGATTCCACTTCTATCAGTTATGACACCCAGGGATGGAGGAATCTGGATTTCCTCCAATCTCTATACACTAAATGCTGAGGAAGACATTGGTTAATTAGTCCTTGTGTTGGAGCACAGGAATGGGAGAGTCCAGCTTCTCATGAGATAAAGGTGCTTTCCTTCCACACACTTAGCAGAGAATGCCATGAGCCTGGGGTGCAAAGCCAAAATGAGCTGCCACTCCACAGAACGTGACTACCCAAAAATAAAAGACAGGCAGGCACTGGGAGCTCACACCTACCTACTGCACAAGCTGAAATTTTGGTTCAAGCCCATCCCAGGCAGAAAAGTCTATGAGACTCTATCTCCAAAATCACCAGCAAAAAGAAAAAAATCCAGACTGGAGGCATGGCTCAATGATACAGTGCTGGTTGAGCAAGCAAGCCAAGCAAGCACGCTTGCTGAATTCAAACACTGGTACCAGCAAAGGAAAAAAAATAGACAATAACAAATATTGATGGACTGAGGAATAAATGAAGCCACCATACACTGCTGATGGGATGTCAAATGGAGCTATTGGTTTGGAAGGGAAAAAGAAAAGTCTGGTGGTTTCTCAAAAGGTTAAACAAAGAGTTACTATGTGATTCAGCAATTCCACTCCTAAGTATATAGCCAAGACAACTGCAAACATAATCATATGACAAGGCTATAGTCACAATAGTGAAAACGTGGAAACAAATCCTGACAATGTAGCTGTGTTATAGGACACCTAATCTAGCCTGGGCCCTGAGATCCATCCTGAAAAAGAAATGTGAAACTATTCAAATGTTCATCAAAAGACAAATGAATATATAAATGTGCCCTACACAATAGAATATGATCCAGCCATGAAAGAATAAAATACTGCTATAGGCTACTACATAGATGAATATTGAAAGCATATGCTAAGTGCAACAAGCCAAACACAAAGGGCCACATGGTATATTATTCTATTTATATGGCATATCTAGAAGAGGCAAATCCATTGAAAGAGAAAGAAAATCAGTACTTGCTTATGGTTGAGTGGACCAGAAGTGAAGGATAATGGCTAAACAATACAGGATTATTTTTGGTGTTTTGTTTTGTTTTGCATTTTGGGAGGGTTGGAGTGCTGTGTTTGTTTCTGTTGTTTTTCTTGGTTGCTTTTTTTTTTTTTGAGATAGGGTCTTACTATGTAGCCCAGGCTAGCCTCAAGTGGGGATCCTCCCATCTCAGCCTCCTGAGTGCTGGCATTACAAGAATGTGCCATCACAACCTATCAGAGTTTCTTTTTAGAGTAATGAAAATATACTAGAAGTGATGGTGGCAATAGTTACACAGATCCATGCAATGCATCAAAGGCAGTGAATTATATGCTTATTATAACCCAATGGAATGTATGATAGGTTACTTATATTTCAATAAATCTATTGCAAAGTAAGAAGAAGAAGCACAGAGGATGGAAAGGAGAAAAAGGGAAAGGAAAACAAGAAGAAACCTCCTAGCCCCATTCTCTAGCTGGCCGCTCATTAGGGAACAGAATTTGCCATGCCATCATGGTAGACATTAGAGCCAGGTGAGAGAGCTCTAGATAGTTTGCAGTCCTAGGCAAGCATGAAAGCTGGTGTCTGTGTCTAGCCTAGAGGTCTAAAACGGGGCAGGACATCAAAGAGGGACAGCCACACTTTGGCAAAGCAAAATCAACACATTTCTTACACGCCAGGGAGACAGTGAGGAAGAATGTCTCTGGGTTTGAGCAATCATGCTGATGCCTAACTCAAGAGGGCTGCCTTATGGACAACAGCGAGCGCACGCGCGCGCACACACACACACACACAAACACACATCACCAGCAAAAGGCTTAGAGCACACACCCATTTGCTGTAGCTAAGAGAGACAGAAGAAAAAGACTGATTCGAATCTCCCCTGTTGAGACCTACAGAATGGGGATGGCCATAACCTTCTAAGGCAGTACTTAGTACTTCTCATGCCTTTGAGTCACCAGGGAAACTTATTAACATGCAGGTCTGACTTACTGAATTTGGAATGGGATTCCATATTACTAACAAGAACCCAAGTGATTCAGAGTCTGCTGGTCCAAACATGGATGGAGATCGGAGTTCTAAATCAAAAGTTATATATACTATCGTCTCAGGAGCCTTTTGCATTCTTAAAATTATGGAGAATCCCAAAGACCTTTTGCTTATATGAGTGATAGTTATTGATGTTTGCTGTGAAACTGATCGTTTTATGTGTAGTCATGATTCATTTTAAGATAATAGCTAAATGTTAATGACTACTCAGGAGTCTGAAATGGGAGGATAGCAGCTTGAGGCCATCCCAGGCAGTAAGGAACACAAGAATCCATCTTCAAAATAATCAGCAAAAGCATGGTTCAAGTGGTAGAGTGCCAACTGTGAGCAAGCAAGCCCAGTGAACGCAAGGCCCTGAGTGGAGACTGTAATTCTGCCAAATAATAATAATAAAAATAATAATTATAATAAATTGCATGTTAATATAAATGACATATGCTTATGAGAAATAACTATTTTCCAAAATTAAAAATTAGTGAGTAACATTGTTTTACAATCTTGCAAGTGTCTAACTTAGAAGTCAACTGGATGTCAAATTAGCTTTTGTTGCAATATATTGGCTTAATTGAAAGAGATGAAAAGTCTGGTTTCATGCAGATACTTAGTTGCAAAAGGGAGGAATATTGTGATAACCTTTTCGGGTAATTATAAATACTCTTCTTTGATACACCAACTCTCTGTTAAGAGATGATTTGTTAAAGGGTAATTGCAATGTGGAATCTGAAACCATGACAGTGAATTTTTCACACTCTCTTACATTAAAATCAGTTGGTTGGTCCAGTACCTTGAATAGATCTTTCACATAACTTTGTAACATTGATAGTGTTAAACTTATAACATTATGCAGATGTTCCATTTGTTGACACATTTCATTATACAATTTCAAAAGTCACATTTGTTAATACCATCATTGATCCTGGCAGGAAGCTCCCTGAAAATGTTTTTTTAAGTGCTGTAAAGCTTTTAAGATTACATTGGTAGGTATATGTCTTCCAAATTTTTCATTTTATGATTGATAACAAAAAGTGTGGTTTTCTTTTAAGTGACAGGGCTTCCTTCTCTCATTTGCAAGAAAATTATTATTAAATATCCAAGCCTAAATAACAAGAGGTTCGCTGGGTATGGTAGCTCACACCTGTAATCCTAACTTCTCAAGAAGCAGAGATTAGGAGAACTTCAGTTGGAAGTCAGCCTGTCAGTTCCCTGAGACCTCATCTGAGCCAATAAAAACTAGATGTGGTGGCACATGCCTGTCATTCCAGCTATGCTAGAAAGATAAATAGGAGGATTCAGGTCCAGGTGTAAATACAATAACTAAATAAACAACTCAAGCAAAAAGGACGGGGAGTATGGCGCAAGTGATTCAGCACCTGCCCAGCAAGTGTAAGGCCCTGAGTTCAAATCCCAGCATCACCAAAAAAAAAAGTAATAACCATAATTTATTAATCAGGCTTTTTTTCACCTAAAAGTAATATTATTTGAAAATAAATGCCCTGTTCAGCTCACAACTCAATCATGTACATCATCTTTCTGACAACCATCATCCTTGGGTACCCATTTCTTTCACACAAAAAGAGTAAAATACTTAGATTCAAGGGGTAAGATTTAATAGTTTGTAATTTTTGTCATTTCATCAAGAACACTCTCAGTCATAATTGGAGTCCGTTCTGGTTTGGTTTGTTGAAGACTATTGCAACCACCAGTATAATTTGAGATGACTACCTGCTTTGTGCTAAGGTATCTGAATTTTTATTAACCCATCACTGCTTTGTTGTTATTTTTTGTATTAGTACCTAGGCTTGAAAACCCAGAGCTTCATGTTCTTACTCAACTTTCTTGTTCACGTATCACCATACGTGATACCACTTGAGCCATGTCTCCAATACAACATTTTGCTGGTTAAGTCAAGAGATAGAGTCTCTCAGACTTTTCTTCCCAGGCTGCCTTTGACTTTCAATCCTCCAAGTCTCATTCTCCTGAATAGTTAGCATTAGAGGCTAGAGCCCCTGCCACCAAGCTTCCATCACTGTTTTCACACCATCATTACAAATAAGGTAAATGGCATCTTAGTATTAACATACAAATAGCTTTGATCTCAGACCAAGGAAGGGTCTCTGAGAACTGCTACCCAAAAGAATTTGCCATGTGTCCTCCCAGCAAACCAACATTTGGAAGACTGCCACCAAAGGGCACAGAAGCCTGGCAGTATGCACCAAAGAAGCCACAGGCACTAAGAGAAAGCATAAAAACAGAAGCCTGCACAAAGACACTTATCCCTTTCCTTTGTTCACCTCCCCATATCGCCATGCTTACTGAGCCACAATCTGCAAAATGGCTTGGAGATACTCTAGAGCTAGACCAGGCCACTCCAACCTAGTTCAATCTTGAGTTTGGGCAAGAAGAGGAAATGAGATTGTGATCAAAGTTCAGACTGAATTTATTTTAAACTAGACTGGACTTCCAATAATCAAAAGTGACCTGAAACTTATTGCATCTACCCAAAATATTATTAAGAAAACAGGGAGAGCAGTAAGACAGGGCACAGTTGGAAGTAGGATTAAAGCTAAATAAAACACTTTCATGTTTCTGTCCCCACTGAGTTGAAACTCTTCATTAAACAGTTATGTCTGGTCCCCTTTCCATCTATAATGCATACATAGCTGAGCTAATTGAAAAGCTCCCTCTGTGACATGCCGTATTGCTATTCTTCCTTGTCAACATCCTATCATTCTTCCACATTGTATCTTCTACAAAGTTTGATGGAGTGCCCGCTGTGCCAGCCACTCTTCAAAGGGCTTGGGAAACACCACTGAAAAATAAATGGGGCTCCACTGTACGCGCTTTTTCTTCTCAATTAGTATGAAAGCTTGAGTGCAAGGTTTGCTGGGATCTTAGAGGCCCCAAAGCAAGGTTCAGTGGGGCTCAGCTAAATATTAGGAGTGGTTCACAGGATCATCCCATGAAATATAACTAGTAATCTATATCACAGTGTTCCAGGGGCTGTCTAGCTGGCTCCAATAGTCAAAGATATCTGATAATCTACTGGGCAGGGCTCCAAGAGCTGAAGGCTCAGAGAAAGATCAGTAAGAATCTCTGCTTCTTATTTTCAGTGGAATCAGCCAGTAGCTAGAAGCACATAGGATAGTCCAACTCCCCCCGGGTAAGAACTGGGAAATGTTCATTGGGCATAGGCTATTAGTTAAACGAACCCATGTTCACTTGGGAACTTTGCTAACAGACATGAAAAATCGATGTGAGAACTGCAATGGACAATTCAGACTGAAATCAAGATAAAGGCCAGTTTGCAGGGTTAAGTGACTGTCACCTGCTGAGCATTGGGAGGGGAAGTAACTGGGGCTTGAACTCCAGACCTCGCACTTAGTAGGCAGGTGCTTTACCATTTGAGTCACACCACCAGCCCTGCCTGCTGAGCACTTTGAGGGTACATTCCAGGGTCAGTTTTGGGCCTTTAGAGACTTTCATCCCTGAAAAGACAAGTAATACAGGATGAAAATAACACAAAAACCAGAAAACAAGATTAAGGATGTCCAACATTTTCCTACTTTTACCTATGAGATCGTCCTCAAAATAATCTCTTCATATTCAGCTTCTTCAATTGAGTGTGTGTGTGTGTGTGTGTGTGTGTCCACTACAATGTGTATGTGTGTGCCTGCATTTCATTTAGTTTGCTAGATGACCTGTTCATAGGTCATCTATCATCTATATATCTGGACTGATCTACCCCCAGCTTAGAAAAGAACATCAAGGGCTTACCGAGTAAACGTCTGGCCTCCAAGTGATCAGTTCTGAACAGACCCTTGATCTCATGATACCCTCAGTTCATTTCCTTTGCCTCTTTAACTTGGCTTAGTACTTTCAGTTTGTGACCAACATATCTTATTGTTCTATCACTTGGCAGTTCTATTTTTATTTCTGAACTTTTTCTTGCTCCATCCATGATACAGACTTGAAGCAACTTTTTCAGAGATGGTTCCCTTTATTTTTTCTTTTTCTTTTTCTTTTTTGTCAGTCATGTGGCTTGAACTCTGGGCCTGGGCGCTGTCCTTCAGCTCTTCAGCTCAAGGCGAGCGCTCTGCCAGTTGAGCTACAGCGCCACTTCCGGTTTTCTGGTGGTTTATTGGAGATAGGAGTCTCACGGTCTCTCCTGCCCGGGCTGGCTTTGAACCGCAATCCTCAGATCTCAGCCTCCTGAGTAGCTAGGATTACAGGTATGAGCCACTGGTGCTAAGCTCCCATTAATTTTTCTCCAATTAATTTCCCTCCATATGCTCTGACATTTAACTTGGACTCTGAAAGTAATAACTATGAGATGCTAGAGAAATGCAAATGCTCTAGAAAAATGGTACACCAATAAATAGTTCTGACAATTTTACATTTAATAATCATAAAAGTCTTAGAACAGAGCTTCCCCCCAAATGGCATGTGTTACGTCATATGCATTGAATCATCCTAGGGTATCTGTTCAAAGGGCAGACTACTGGGCTCAACCTCATGATCAGTTGTCTAAGTTTGGATTCCCCCAGAAACCGGCTACGATTTGATTGCAGAAACTCAATTTAAGAGATGATCTGAGAAAATGAAACAGGGAAAAGAAGTCCTCCAAAAGCTATATTCTCAAGCCAGTTAGTCCTATGGGTATGTGAAGTTTGATCCCACTAGGAACTTTGAAAACAATGCAGCACACACATTTCAGAATTATATCACCAAAAAGATGAGAGAGTAGAAGTGTTTGAATTCCAATTCTCTGTTATTGGTTGAAGCTACATTTGGGTAAAATTAATTTCCTGACACGTTCAGCCCTGCAAAATCAGAGCGCTTTGACCAAAAATTAAAAAATGCAGGTGTTAGGAGTCAAATATGAATTTGAGGTTCACTGAAATGATAGGAACTGAAAAAAATAGGAAGAACATTATTATCTGCTACACAACTAAATCAAGATGTCTGAGTGAGGCTGGAATCTGCATCGTGAAGAAACTCTTACACTATAGCTTGAAAACAGAATATAAAGCAAATGCAATATAAATAAGTTGGATTTCTAATTTGCTAAGGGCTTCTGTGAATAAGAAGGCAGCTCCATCTTGTCATCCCTCCCCCATCTCCCCCCAAAATACCTACTTTTGGTAAACCCTCTTTTGCTTAGGATGAAAGCATAAAACTTGAATCTGCCAGTCAACTCACCATTGTTTTCCCAGGGCCGAATTTCCATTTTGTACCAAGGGAGCTATTTTAGACAAACCCTGTGAACTTAAATAGGGAAAGTGATTCATTGGCATGTAAGGTCTATTTCATGTTGATGTCAGGATGGAGAAATCAGATGGTGCTAAATGTTCTCTCAGGTCAATACTTGATGACTTCATAGCTTTCGCCAGTCTTCTTAATGGTTCAACATTTAGCACTCAAGTCTGGGAGCTTTTGCCAGCTCTTTGTGAAGGGGGAGCCTGGGGGAAAGGCTATTGAAAGGGTTTTTTTTTTTTCAAAAGGGTAGTTAATGCACTAGGGCAAGGGTTTCATTACATGATCACATAACACTGAGTGGCAGAACATATAGTGGGTGATCTAAAAATAATTACTGCTTAGATGTCAATTAACCAAAAGTTGGCCATGAGCCGGGCTTTGGAAATGTGAAACCGAGGTCTGAGAGAGCAGGTTCCTGGGATCCTGAGCTTCACAATTCTGCAGATTGGAAAAGAATCAAATCAAACTCCTGCAGTTACCATTCCTATGCATTTTCCCTTTCTATTCTCCTAAACAGCTCCTCACCAGTGCAAATAAAAGCTGCAAAGGGCTAAGAAAGGATTGCCATCAGTCTTTGCTATCATAAGGAACCATCATTGTACATGTGTTAACTATCAACATGGATTCTGACTGATGCAGCTCTATGGTGGGCACCATATTTTCTATAATCCTGCCCAGCTTAGAGAAGTATATGGGAGGGTAAGGAGGGCACAGAAATGGAGGGACAAAGGGTGAACAAGTGCAGCAGTGGTACTCACTAGACACTATGTGTAAACTTGTGGGTGGGGACAGGAGGGAAAAACTGGGGGAGAGAGAGAGGGAAGGGGTGACATTGTTTAAAAAGAATTGTCATCTTTACCTGATTTGTGTAACTGTAACTCCTCTGTACACCTCCTTTATAAAAACAATAAAAAATTAACAAAAGAAAAGTATGCGGAATGAATAGAGACCAACAGAAAGAAGAAAGAGTGAAAACCAGTCAGAAAGGCTTGGGGAAAGCTGGAAAGGAAAGGACCTAGAACCGGGTCAGGCAGCCTGAACTTCTACCTTCTGCCAAAGTTCCCAGCACATTTTCTTGTCTTAGTGCCTGTCTCTCTTCCATTCCATCGCCCTAATGACAAGGACCAGATCTTACTCACTCTTTTTTTTTCTGTTCAAAGAGCCTGAACTCTGGGCCTGGACACTGTCCCTCAGCTCTTCAGCTCAAGGCTAGCACCCTACCACTTGAGCTACAGCACCACTTCTGGCCTTTTCTGATTATGTAGTGCTGAGGAATCAAACCCAGGGCCTCATGCATGCAAGGCTAGCACTCTACCACTGAGCCACCTTCCCAGCCCCAGATCTTACTCATTCTTAAGTTCTGCCTAGTATTGGGTAAACTCTCACTACATTTTGGTTAAGTGAATATCTTTTAGAAGAGACTTATGGTATAGGAAAGTGCTCAAAACACACACACACACACACACACACACACACACATATCAAAGGGACCCAAAAGCCAACCAAGAGAATTCCAAATGGCCCAAACTAGAATAGTTTGAGCAACAAAATAATCAAAGCAGGATGGGATTATAAGCAAAATATAAAATACATATCCATGTGTCAATACTAATATAAATAAATGATGTTATAAACAGTGAAGAAATAAATCTTCTATACAGAAGAAAGCCAATAAATCTTGTAGATTCTCTTCCCTAAAGAAAGAGGAGTATGACTTCCTACTCCTTAAATGTGGGCTGCAATGTAGTGCTCTCCAAAGAATACAGAATGGAAAAGAAAGAAAAAAATGCAGTAGCTTTATAGTGGAGAAAGGTAACAAGCTCTGTTTCAGCCAAGAGATTAATTCATAAATCATCTTGAGAGTATGTACCCTTGATATGATGTGAGGAAAATGGAACTTTGCTTCTGTGGTCCTCCTAATCATGAGAAAAATATCACACTAATTCTTTTTTTTTTTTTTGGGTCCGGTTGTG
>NW_012267310.1:1211098-1239012 GCF_000151885.1 Dipodomys ordii | reverse complement strand
AAAGAAAGAAAGAAAGAAAGAAAGAAAGAAAGAAAGAAAGAAAGAAAGAAAGAAAGAAAGAAAGAAAGAAAGAAAAGCAATCTATAAATAAATCTAACTAGTATTCCTCAAACCTGTCAAGGTCAACCAAGAAAACTGTGATAAACTGTCACAACTAAGTGGAGCCTGAAGAGACATGACAAGTAAATGCAACATGGTATTTAGATGGAATCCTGAAACATAAAAAGGACATTGGGGAAACAAAGGAAATCTACATGAACTATGGGCTTTAATAATAATAATATCAAAATTGGTTGATCAATTTTTACAAATATGCCCTACTAATGTAAGATGGCAATACTAGGGGGATTTGTATGCTGAGTAGAAAACAGTGAGAGGGGTCTATTGGAACTATCTGTACTTCTGGCTCAATTTTTCTGTAAATAGGAAAATTTCCTAAAAAGCAAAGTCTGTATTGAAATGGAAGAAAGGGAGGGGGGAGGGAGGGAGGGAAGGAGGGAGGAAGGAAGGAAGGAAGGAAGGAAGGAAGGAAGGAAAGGAAAGGAAAGGAGGGAAGGAGGGAGGGAGGGAAGGAGGGAGGGAGGGAGAGAAGGAGGGAGGGAGGGAGGAAAGAAAGAAAGTAAATTGTGTTATCTCTCCTGCCTAATGAACTAACATCCATTGAGGACCTTGTGGTGCTAACATGCTTTGTATAAAGGTTCCTTTTAGATAGGCGAGTTTATCTCTCCATCTGGAGACACAAGTTTGGGCTTTAGGGGAAGTTGAGATCACACCATCAAAAGCAGAGTTGTCTGTCTACTTCTTCCATTAGAGGAGCAGTAGAGAGGAGAAACAGTGATCAAAGTGGACCCCAAGAACCTGATGGTCTCCCAGATTCTCCAATCCACAGTTCTACTTTCTCCTTCCCACTTTTCTTTACTGCTGGCCCACATTTAACAACTCTTTGAGAAGGTAATACCAGGTCAGGAAGAGCCTTCCCCAATGATTGGTGTAACTATGGTTGAGAGACAGAAACTTTCAGTTTTATTCCAGTTCTGTATCTAATGAATTAAAACATTCTTTAGTGATCATATTGACAGACATTCCCTAGAAATAGCAGTATAGAAAATACTGTTAAGAGTGCATATTTGTTCATTCCATTCATATTGATAATAACTAGCAGTTTATATTGTAGATTGCTATGTTAACACAGATCTTATCTCAATTATTTTCAAATGAACCTCTGAAATAACTAGATGAGTTGTTATTGTTTGCTATCTCAGAGAAGGAAGCTGAGGCTCAAGGAACTTAAGCAACTCTTAACTAGCTAATATGACAAAAAAGGCAGTAGGGGACAGGGAACTTAGCAAATCATTCCTTATGACAATTTAGGAAGCAGACAAATAAAACCCTGGATTAATGATGTTTCCCAGGGTGCCCTTCCTGCTTCTATTACAACTTCCATCAGTTGGATTTTTTTTAATCACAAACTCTTACACGTCTCCAAAGTAGAATCATCATTCTTTAAAAAAAAAAATAAAGGAATATATCCAGATTTAATTACTTGACTGATCCCACACAACTAATAAGATCTCCACAAACAAAAATCTAGTTCTTAATAATAGAATCTGTACTCTTCCCTCTGTTACAATCCTTGTTGAAGTTATACTCTCCTTAGATGTCATTGTTCACACTATGACTTATTAACCATTGATTCGGTCTCCAGAACACACTTCTTTATGAAGTTCCAGATCCATTGCACAATTGCTTATTGGATACCTCTACTTGGGTGTCCCATATATTTCTCAAGGCCACCATAATCTGGACTGAATTCTATGGATCCTCTGAATCCATTCTTCCTTTGAGACTCCCAGTTACGGTAAATAGTACTTCAGTCCACAGGGCAAATCAGAATCGCGGAAATTCCAGTGGCATTTCTCCACCTGCCCCACTATGGCCAATAAATGAGCCTTTTCAAGTCTTTCTCCTGAATGGTCTGCCATCACTCTGCTGTATCTTCTCACTAATGACTTATAATCCTTTATCTTCTGCAATGAAGTCCCCATTGATCTTTGTCACAAATGACAGCCTCATCTTTTCTACCCAGCCTCAAATTCCTCTCCACCTGGCTAAGTGGCCCCCTAGAGTTGGCCCCTGCCTAGCTTTCATTCCAGCCTAATTACCTTCACTTTATCTCTGGCACATTGTGCTCCAGCAAACCTGAAGTATGGCTAGTCCACCAACATCCATTCAGCTGCCTAAACACCTTGTCCACTTCAAGTCTCAGTTCAACCACCACAGCAACTTCTGCAAAACGTTCCACTCCCCCAGACCTTGCTTACTATCTCCTTTGTAGTAGCACCTTTTACTTGAACTTGTCCTTTATCGCCTTGACTCACAGTTCTTTGCTCACTTCCCTGCCCACTACCAACATGCTTGGAGATCCATGAGAACAAAGATTAAGCCCTACCTATTGTGATACCTATAGCATAAATGTACATTGAATTCATGCTAGAAGTCATTACCAATGAATTTTAGAGCAAACCATTACAGATAATGATCCCATCATGAGGCTCGGGGATGATGTGCTTTGCTGAGCCACACGATTTGGCAGCACTGGTAATAAATAGATTCAGGTCTCAATCCTTTGTCAGTCTTCTTTCCATAATTCTTTGTTGCCTCTCAGACTCGAGTATAAATGCCATTGAGCCTTTCATGTCTCTGTTTCCACTCAAAGACAATGGGAATTACTAATGCCTTCCCTTTCTATAGCATAGGGATTTTATTTAACTGTGGTTGAATGCTGTCTGTAAAAATGCTTTGACTTCAGAGATACACCACAGCCCAGACTCAGCAGCCCACCACTTTGATTTCAACTTCTCAGTTTACTCTCTCACTTCCTCTATTGACTCTTCCTCCCGCTGCAGCCTGCAACCCAGCAGAAGTTGGAAGAGAAAGAGATTTTTATTTCCTCTTCCACTCTAGCTCTACATCAATAAGGAGAAAAGTACTATGAATAAAATAAGACAAAGGTTTCTGTATAGCAGCATTAAAATATATAATCATTGTTCTCAAGGCATAAAGGAATAAAAGGTAAAATTTTGGGTTTTGCACTGCAACTGATCATGACACAACTCAGAAACTCAGCATCAATCCATATGTACATATATAAAATAGCCTGCCTCAGATCTCAGACTCCTGAGTTGCTAGAATTATAGGCATGGGCCACTAATGCTCAGCTTTATTTGTACTATGCTTATTCTTTCCAAACTTCAAGATTTAAATTATTTCCAAATGAACCACACTCGTGTTTGAACTCAGGACCTTGTACTTACTAGGGAGATACTCTGCTACTTGAGCCACATGCCCTGAAACTATTATTAAAAGTGTGGGGGGGGGGGCTGGGAAGGTGGCTCAGTGGTAGAGCACTTGCCTTGCATTCACGAGGCCCTGGGTTCGATTCCTCAGCACCACATAAGCAAAAAGAAAAAAGCCAAAAGTGGTGCTGTGGCTCAAGTGGTAGAGCACTAGCCTTGAACTGAAGAGCTGAGGGACAGAGCCCAGGCCCAGAGTTCAGACCCCACCACCGGACCCCCCCAAAAAAAAAGTTTGTGTGAAGGGATGACACTGACCAAGATGCACTATACTCGTAAATTAACATACTGAACTAAAACTCTTTTGTATAACTATTTAAAGATGATGAAAAGTAATAATAAAGTATGCTTGAACTAAATTTTGTATCTGTGATATTTAACAAAGTTTAGTTGCTGTATATCTTACGTATTTATCCATCATCTATCTCAGTCATCACTAATTATGCACCTAGCACTATCCTAAAAGCTAAAGGGACTAGTAGGCATACTGCTTTTACCTAAATAGTTTATATCTAGTTCAGAAGAGAAAAGACAAAAAAAGAGGATACTGAATGCCAAGAGAGAATTAGCAGCAAAAGCAAAGGAAAATAGCATTTCGGATCTTTGTAGAGGAGGCAGAATTTGAGTATGCCCTTTGGTGTAGAAAGAAGCAAAATTGAGGAAAGGACACTACAAGCAGAGGATACAATGACAGCCAAGTGGCAAAGTGTAAACCACATCCTGTCATGAGCAGTAAGATTTGAGAGGTTTCATTGGGAATGGGGTATCAAAGATCAGGGTAAGAATGTTGGTTGGTGTCAACTGGAGACACCTGAATATACAAGATTAAGAAGTTTGGAAATAAAAAGGAATTTGCACTTTATTCCTAAGGCCAGAGGTCAGCAATCTCTTAGAAGTGCTGATCCCTCTTTCTTCTGCTTCTAGACAACACAAATAAAGCTGGAGCAGACTGTGTCAATGATTATTCAAAATACCCACAAGTCACCAATATTTGGCAAATCTCCTTCATAAATTCTACCATTCATGGATCCATTTGAAAGCAGAACTATCTTTCCAAAGCTAGTGTGGTACCTATTGCTCACAATTTAGTGTGCTGTAGTCAGTTATTACAGGCTTTTGCCTTAAGTACATAGTCGTCTTTAGCTCTGTTGTTAGCCACAGTGCAGAAATGGAAACTTTTTCAAAAGAGTGATGAGCAGTGATTTTGGAGAGTTAGGAGAGGGATCGCTGAGAAGCCAGGTATAATACTAGCTATTATAACTGAAAACTCAGCTCTTTCGTATATTAAAGGTCTATTTCTCATTCTTTCAAGGCACAATTTGGCAAAAGAGCTCTCCTTTATCGGTCTCTTCCAGGTCATGAGCCACAAATCCAGGCAACTTCCGCTTGTGGTGCTACCATCATAAACTCATGGCATCATCAAAAGTCACCCCAGAACAGAAAGAATGCAAGGAATGATCACATCCAGAGATTTTTGTGACTAGATGCACAGGTGACATTTATCACTTCCACGCAAGTGTTATGAGCCTAGTCTCATGGACCCAACCAGATGTCAAAAGCTGCTAGAAGAAGTAGTAGTTCTGTGTGCCCAGAAAGAAGGCATTAGATTATAAGCATCACAGTTTGAGTATCCCCCCAAGAGCCAACGTTGACACAGAGCTCTGGGTACTGATAGTTTAGGTGAACAGAATTACGAGGGAATACTAAGGGAAGAGCAGAGAAATGAGACAGCAAATGGAGGGAAGCCAAACCAGAGTATATCTGTGAGCTGCTTCTGGACACTCAGGCTCACCTCCACTGGGGACATCTAGGATTCTATATGAAACAAACTTTAAGTTGTTGCCCCTTGGGGAAAAAAAAAAGAAGAAGAAGAAGAAATGGAGCTATTTATCTACCAGCTTCTGTCCTTCCTGGGCTCAGGACTGATCTTCGGGAAATTAACTCTCTGGCATTTCTGGCAAGCAAGTCAAGCATGCTACAGTAGCCAGAGAAAGTCCTCAGGCAGAGTCACATGTACTTCTGTGCAAAGCAAGTGATGCGTACTGAATGATAAGTGCAGGAACGGCTGTGAAAGGGACAGTAACAGTCCGCTACAATGAGCACCTACCAGAAGCTTCTGACTTGTCTCAGCCACACAAATAACTCTAATCAAAATGCTCTTTAAAAGCTTGAATATTGCCTGAGGTCATAGCTGGGGGTGGAGGTGTATTAGACGTCTATATAGGTTCAAGGCAGCTTACAGAGTATTTCCTACTCGGATCTCTGTCATTTCTCTTCTCTCAAAACCATTCTCCAGAATGTCAACACCAGCCTCCAAGTTCAAGTCCTATGGAATCCCCACATTCTCAACTTAGTCATCTGCCAGATGTTCTATTTCCTTCTTCTGGAAATATTCTTCTTCCTGTGTAGGATCCCCTTTGCTACTAGTACTTCCCCTGCCTTCCTGCTCTCTCTGTAACTAATAACCAAGCAGCTCACTCTTCCTTGGAGGCCACAATTGCTCTTGGTCACCACACCTAGACTTTGAGAAGAAACCAGAAATGGTAAGTAGATTTATTGGTAGTTAGTACCATGTGAAACCCTGTGTTGGAAGGATTCTGAGCATTGTGGTTAAGTAGTTATGTCTTGTCATGGGTGTTGGTAGTGGTTATGATGGCTAATGTTTTTATCAACTTGAATGGATAAGCAAGCAACAGTGGCTCACACCTGTAATCCTAGCTACTCAGGAGGCTAAAATCTAAGGATCATAGTTTGAAGCCAGCCCTGGCAGAAAAATCCATGAAATTCTTATCTCCAATAAATTACAAAAAAAAAAAAAAGAGCAGGAAGTGGCTGTGTGGCTCAATTGGTAGAGCACTAGCGTTGAGCAAAAGAAGCTCAGGGATAAGATCCAGATCTCTGAATTCAAGCCCCAGAACTGGCACAGAAAGAAAGAAAAGAAGGGAGGAAGAAGGAAGGAACAAAGAAAGAGAGAGAGAGAGAGAGAGAAAGGAAGGAAGGAAGGAAGGAAGGAAGGAAGGAAGGAGGGAGGGAGGGAGGGAGGGAGGGAGGGAGGAAAGGAGGGAGGAGGGAGGGAGGAAGAGATAGAAAATTAGTAACACATACATCTGGGAATATATCTCCACAGATAGTCAACTCATGAGAGCTCTAAACTAATCAATGGATTTTTCACTTGGTGGATTCATAAAGGATGGCATTATTGTGAGGTGGGTAAAGATAGGAGATGGTACCTAGTTGGAGAAAGTCACTGAGGCATGTCTTTGGAGGCTACTTATTGCCTTAGCCCCTTCTTGTATCTCCTTTCTCTGCTTCTTGTCCACTATGAGGTAAGAAGCTCTTCTGCTACATGATATTCTGCCCAAGCTCATGGAACTAAGCAACCATGGATTGAACTCTCTGAAGCCATGAGTACAACAGATCCTTCTTCTTTTGTTTCTGTCAGGTATTTGGGGTCACACATATGCAAAAATAACTAATACAGTTGGACTGAGTTTAGACATTAGTCAACGCTGCTCTAGATCTTGCTTAGGTTTCCATATTCTATGATCCTTGTAGACAATCTCATCCACTCTCATGGTGTTAACTATCATTCTCTTCAAAACCTCTCTCAGGAATTTGAAACCCATTTTTCCAACTCTTGGGTAGACATATTAACCTTGATATTTATTTTCTAATTTCACACTTTTATGTGTATTTTCCATGTCACTTGATAGCCTTACTATCTTTCAAGAGACACCCAAGCTTTAAACTTTGTATTATCTTCACTTTTTTAGCATCTCCTCACCACTTTCCCTATCATTTGCTCATAAATTGTATTACAATTAGCTCTTCATTCTTTGTCTGTTCTAAAATATTATAGATTCTTTGACTAAAAGAATCAGACCTATTCAATTTGTTTGTCAATTCATTAACTAGGTTTTTTCATCTTACTCTTTAATTCTTTGAGTTCTTTATATATTCTAGCTATTAACCCTTTATCCGTTGAATCGCTGATGAAAATATTCTCCTATTGTCTTTGGTTGTTTCATTGTTTCTTTTGCTACACAGTCCTATTAATCCATCCTTGTTCTTATTTTCTGGCAATTGGAATCCTATTCAGAAAACACTTGTATCTGCATAAGAAATAACTATATCTTCCACAATTTTCTCTATGTTTTTGTGATCATTTCAGAGTTTTAGATCATACATAAAGATCTTTGATCCATTTAGGCTTGGGTTCTGTATAGGGTAAGAGATACAGATCTAGTTTCAATCTTCTGTATAGAGATAACTAGTTTTCCCAGAACAGAAGAAATGTAAATAGATTAGATACATGAAAAAAATATTCAATATGCTTGGCCATAAATAAAATTGAAATCAAAACGACACTTAGATTCCATCTCACCCATTCAGAATGGCAATCATCAAGAAAACAAACAACAAATGCTGGAAAGTATAGGGATAGAAAGCTTCATACATTGTTGGTAGGAATGTAAAATAGTAAAACTATCAAGGAAATCAGTATAGAAGTTCTTAAAAGAAAGGCAAAATAAACCTGCATTATGAGTTTCCCATCGCTATTAGACACATATCTCAAGAAGTGTATATAAATATATGAAAGATAGCCATATGGCCATGCTTATTGCAGCTCTGTATACAATGGCCAAATTGAAGAATTAGCCAAGGTGCCTATCAACCGATGAATGGACAATGAAAATGTGGGATATATACACCATGGAATATGACTCAGCTACAAAAAAAGAATGAAAATTATGTTGTTTGCGGGAGAATTAATGGAACTGGAGGTCATCAGGCTGAAAGCAATAAGCCAAGCTAAAAAGCCAAATATCACATATTTTCACTCACTTGTGGATTCTAGATCCAAAAGATATACATATTCTCATGTACATATAAATATACATTTATATACTTAGAATGTAATGGTAATTCTAAGACTATTTGAAGGATAAGGGGGAATAGAGAAGAAAAGTGTAAATAATATCAAAATACAGTACATCTATGCATGAAGATGGCATAAGGAAACATTGAAAGCTGTGGAGCAATAACAGGGTAGGTACGATGGTAAGAGAGAGTAAAACAAGGGGTTAATCTAATTAAAATATAAGAGGCACAAGCACGTGTAAATACCATGGTGAAACCCCTTTGAACAATTAATATACACTAAAAAAATGAATGACAAGAAAGTAAAGAGGCCTCTGGGGCTGGGAAGGTGGCTCAGTGGTAGAGTGCTTGCCTTGCATGCATGAAGCCCTGGGTTTGATTCCTCAGTCCCACATAAACAGAAAAAGCCGGAAGTGGCGCTTGACTCTAGTGGTCGAGTGCTAGCCTTGAGCAAAAGAAGTTCAGGGACAGTGCCCAGGCCCTGAGTTCAAGCCCCAGAACTGGCAAAAAAAAAAAAGTAAAGAAAATGTTATCTCAAGCTGGGCACTAGTGATTTACACCTGTATTCCTAGCTACTCAGGAGGCTGAGATCTGAGGGTAGCAGTTCGAAGCTAGCCCCGTCAGGAAGTGTGTGAGACAGAAAAAGAAGGAAGTGATATTGTGGCTCAAGTGGTAGAGTGCTAACCTTAAGCAAAAGGAGCTTAGGGACAGTGCCCAAGCCCAGAGTTCAAGCCCCAGGACCAAGGAAGAATAAAAATTATCTCTTTAAAATTACTCTCCTTTGAAATTTCACTATCAGGCATGAAGTACAGGACAGAACTTGTTGCCAGCTTGTCCAGGCTCTTCCTGAGCCAGCCCCAGCCGGCCCTGTGCCACCCTTCACATTTCCATTACCTTCTACCCCTGATTCAGCCACTTGAGAGCTCTCCATTGCTTCTGTGTGTCCTGGGCTTCCCATTTCAGCGGCTTTGTTCTTGGCCACTCACACTCATCCCTTTCTTTGTGTCTCTCCTTCCCAGACCTACATATAGAAAGACTTCCAGGGCCAGAGCAAATCTTACTTTCCTAAAGGTTCTCTCTCTCTCTCTCTCTCTCTCTCTCTCTCTTGCTCTCTCTCTCTCTCTCTCTCTCTGCTAATACTTTCTTTAGCATCTCCTTTTATAGCATCTGTATCACATTTAATATAATTACTTGTGTAATTCTTCTTAGATTCATTCATCTTTTTTTCCCCAGTCCTAGGGCTTGAACTCTGTGCTTTGGCACTATCCCTGATCTTTTGTGCTCAAGGCTAGTACTCTATCAATTGAGCCACAGCTCCACTTCTGGATTTTTTTTTTTTAGTTTATTGGTGCTAGTCTCAAGGATTTTTTCCTGTCTGGCTGGCTTTGAACTATGATCCTCAGATCTCAGCCTCTTGAGTAGCTAGGATTACAGGCGTGAGCCACTGGTGCCCAGCAATTCATTCATCTTTGATTCCTCTAAAATATACAGCACATGAAGTAGATGTTCAATAAAACTGTGCTGAAGTTTTGGGTTTAATTTTGTAAGAAAAAAACCCAATAACTTTGAGTATCATGGAACATATTTGTATCTGTGCATGGGGGTGGGGTTGCTGCTGGGTTTACTGGGGCTTGAACTCAGGTCCTTGGCTTCCCTCATGGCTGGTGCTCTACCACTTGAGCCATGCTACCACTTCCTGCTTTTTGCTGGTTAATGGGAGATGAGTCTCTTGAATGTGTCTGCCTCGGCTGGCTTTGAACTGTGATCCTCTCAGGTCTCAGACTCCTTAGTAGCTAGGATTATAGATATGAGGTACCAGTTCCAGCATATCTTTTTATTAAATAATTCACAAAGACTCCCATGACTTTATTTACATATATATATATATATATATATGCCCATATAACCACAACTCACATCAAGATGACAGCATATGAAGCACTTGTAGCTTCCTCCCAGACAATAACCCCCATGCAGAGAATCAATCACTGCTTCAACTCTTACCACCACAAACTAGTTTTAGCTGTTCTTGAATACCATATAAATGGAATCATACCAGAGGTTCTTTCTTGGCTTCTTTTGCTCATCATCTTTTCTGTGAAATTCTTTAATGTGGTTGTGTGTAGCAGCAGCTGCTCTTTTGACTGCTGTATACTATTCTATTGTAGACGTAGACTATTCTGCTAAATGTCTCACAATTTATCGATTTTCCCATTGATATACATCTCATATTTAGGCTATCATAAGTGAAGCTATAGTAAGCACTCTTGGTCATGGCTCTGTGTGTGTGTGTCTGTGTGTGTGTGTGTGTGTGTACTGGGGCCTCACACTTGCTAGGAAATACTTCACACTTGAGCTATGTATGTCCCCCCCCAGCCCATTTGTTTTTATTTCATTTTTGAGATAGGATCTCATCAGCATTGGCTTGCCTCACAAATATAGCTTCTACCTCCCAAATAGCTGGGATTACACAAATGTACCACCACACCCAGCCTTGTGCATGCCTTTGGATGTACATAATCACTCATTACTTGGCCCTATAATCCTAGCTACACAGCAAGATTAGATCTAAGGATCTCAGTGCAGAGCTTGTCTGGGGAGGAAAGTCCATGAGACTCATATCTCCAATTAACCAGCAAAAAGCCAGAAGTAGAGGTGTGGTTCAAGTGGTAGAGAACTAGCCTTGAGCAAAAAAAAAAAAAGCCAAGCAAGAATACAGGGCCCTGAGTTCAAGCCCTAGTACCAGAACAAATAAAAAAAGAAGAAATTGAGTGCTAGCCAGTGAGCAAAAACATCAGGTATCAAGTTCAAGTTCTAGTCTCAGACCTAAAAAAAAAAGTATAAGAAAGAAATGGCTGTAGAAAGTATGATTTCATTCATAATTACCCTCTGCAGACTTTAAAACAGAACCGACAGTTACCATCTACAGACCTATCTCGAGGGCTGGGAAGGTGGCTCAGTGGTAGAGCGCTTCCCTTGCATGCATGAGGCCCTGGGTTCAATTCCTCATCACCACATAAGCAGAAAAAGCCGGCAATGGTGCTGTGGCTCAAGTGGTAGAGCTCTAGCTTTGAGCTGAAGAGCTGAGGGACAGTGCCCAGGCCCAGAGTTCCCCCACGACTGACAAAAAAAAAAGACTTATCTTGAACACCAGTTAGATAACATTGACCATGACTTTAGAGTGTATTCACTTTATTTTACCTTGAAGGTAGGAATCTTCTTCCTATAGTTAATGTTTTTATTGGAAGAACGGCTGTGCGTCATTTAGGAAAAGGAACAAAGGAGCTACCCCTATTACTGCTGTTACCATGGCCATATCATATTAAATCAGGTGGAGAAGGTTACTGAAACAGCTCTTCAAATGCAATGCTCCTCATAAGAAATGTCTGCCGGTGACATCAGTAGGAATGTTGGGTACAGAGTGTCCACTGGAGAGAATGTACAAAATAGTCAAGCCGATGAAGAGCCTATGAATCAAATGGCCCTGCTGTGCCCTGTTGGACACTATTTCTGTCCTATATGAGGTGTGTGTCCTGAATTTGATTTACTACTTTTAATGCCATTCATCCATGCGGTAGTGTGTAGATTGCAGCAAGGGGCTCCAATTAGGAACTGAAAATCCACTACAGTGCAATGGTAGCATAACGATGTCAAACATGGAAAGCCATGTGAGAGGCAGGGGGATGGGCAGGCAGGACATTCCTAACTTCCTATGAAGAAAGAAAGGGCAAGAATGGTAGCTATGAAGCCAGGCTGCCCTGGACTGGACGGAGGGGAGTGAGAGGAGTATGGCTCAGGTGGTAGACAGTGTAAGAATTCAATTCCCAGAACTCTAAATGACAAACCAAGAAAACCACAATGTGCCCATGTTTCCCCAGACAGTCTCAGGTTTGAATGTAGGCTGCATGATTCAATGACTTCAGACTTCAGGCAGGTTCTCTCTCTCTCTCTCTCTCTCTCTCTCTCTCTCTCTCTCTCTGTGTGTGTGTCTCTCTGTGTCTCTCTGTCTCTCTCTCTATCTGTCTCTCTCTCCCCCTCCCACCTTCCCTCCCTCCCTTCCACTCCTTCTCCCCTCCCCACTCTGTCTCTGTCTCCTCCTTCTTTATTTCTCCCCTATCTCCCTCTCCACTGTCTCTCTCTCCCCTCTCTCCCAGTGCTGAGGCTTGAACTCAGGGCCTGAACACTGTGCATGAGCTTTTTTTGATCAAGGCTATCACTCTACCACTTGAGCCACAACTCCATTTGCAGCACTTTTTTTTCTTTTTGGTAGTTAATTGGAGATAAGAGTCTTACAGATTTTGCTGCCTGGGCTGCCTTTGAACCTTGATCCTCAGATCTCAGCCTCTTGAGTAGCTAGGTCTAGGTACAAGCACCTGGCTTCTTTTTGTAATTTAAATTTTTTTTATTCTTCTTAAGTAGCTTTACCCACAGGTTTCAATTCAACATGCCCGTTTATGAGTCCGAGGCATCTTGATCATTGTCACCCCTTCTATCATTCTCCTGCATCTTCAGACAGATCCCTTATTGTCTTTAAGCCTCAGTTTCTTAATCTGAAAAATGGGACTACTGGAAAAACTACCTCAATAGTTTAATAATCACTTTGAAATTAAGTACTCAGGAAATGCAAACTCTGTTCTTTTGTAAAAGCTAGAAAGAACCTAGAAAGTCACCCAATTAGAAGATGGTAAACAAAGGCACAGAGGCTGAAACTATTGGTTGCATCGCTAGGGGCACAATCAGAACGGAACCTAGAGGCTCTCTGATTCCTGTGCATCTCTGCCTTGTCCTTCTCACAACACACTCTGCTACCTATCCTCTTCCACAAAGCAGAAGTTCAGCAAAGAGTCTGGGACTTTCACCTTTGCCCTGGATAGCCACAGCTCAGGCACGGGCAACAGAAAGGTGTGGAATTTTCTAATGAGGCCCTTGCTGCATGCACACTTTAATCCACTGCAAGTGTCTCTGGGAAATAAAATATTGGCAGGTTTGTCCAACAGCTGCTCAGCCTAGAGACCACAGCTTATTTTGGTCCATTTATGTTAACTCATCTGTCTTAAACTCTTTGTTAGTGACTCACCGCATACTGCTACCAAAAATATACACCAAAAATCTAAGAATCATTCATATGAAGGGCAAAGCTCTTCCTTAAAATACCGCATTTCTGCCGTCTTGCTTTTATGAAGTTTTTCCTTCCTCCCGCCTCCACATCATATTTTCTTCTCTTCTTTTTTTCCCTCTCCATCTTTGATCACCATCAGTGGTATAAAAGCTACATGGTTTAATCAGCAGAATTCTAGAATGGTCATCAGATTCGGTTTGGGTACTGCCCGGGGATTTATTAGCTATAAAAACCTAGCAGATCACAACTGGGGTACAGTTCTGGTTCCTTGTTCATAATATGAGAGTTGTATTAGCTCTGCAGCCCCCACCAAAGCAATGCCTGTCACTGCCCCTTTAAGGATTCTAAGCTTTGAAGGATTTTTCACTTGCCACAAAAAAGCTGCCTTTTAAAATTCTGAATTAACATTCTCATGTTCTATAAATCGCAGGGTAAACAACCTAATTAATCTATATTAAAACTAAACAACAACAATAAGCAGGAAATAAAAATATTTCAAGGAGTAGATTGATTGATTTACCAAGATGGCTGCTATTTCAAACACTGTGCCCACACTCATCACAGAAAGATATGCCATCTCTGTTAGACTTAATAAAATATTGAAAATGCTTCATATACCATGTCATAGATTTTAAAAATAGACAGACGTGGGAAGCATACACACCAGCTTCATGATGATACTAACTTCCAGGAAGGAAGAAAAGGAAGGATATGGGGGAAATAGTCTCCAAATGTACCTGTAATAAACACAGGAAGTTGCTTAACATGGTATATGACTGTCAGTTATGAATATTATCCTTTCTTTTTATGTGTAAAAATTCCAAAATAAGTTCATCAACCACAACTTTTATATATTGCTAGTAGGCAGTATAAAATGATATAACCACTTTGGAAAAGTTTGGCAGCAAAACCTTAAACCTGCAGTTCTTCCAATTCTCATCCTAGGTATGGACCCAAGATAAATGAATACATGTACTCACAAGAAAGACAAGTACAAGTTTTTATGCCAGCTTTATTCAGAATAGCTACAAATAGAAGACATACCAAAATGCTCAATAGGTGAATAATAAACAAATTGTGATATATTCCTACAATGGAATGTGACTTAGCCGTAAAAGGGAGAGAATTCCTTTTAGCCAATAATATGGCTAAATCTCAAAAACAAAATCTGTATACTAAGCCAAAGAAGCCAGATACAAAAGAAAACATACGACGTGGTTCAATTTACATTAAGTTATAAACCAGGCCAAACAAATCCATAGTGATACAAACCAGAGCAGTTGTTGCCTGCTTTGTGGGAGAAAGGGAGACACTGCCTGCAGAGGCACAGGGAAGTGTCTGGAGTGAGCAACATGGCTTCAGGAAATACCTTGATTGGGGTCTTGGTTACACAGGTGTTTACATTGGGGGAGAATCCCTTTGAAATGAACATTTGAGATTTGTATCTGTCAAGCTAGTGGCTCATGCCTATAATCCTAGCTACTCAGGAGGCTGAGATCTGAGGATCACAGTTCAAAGGCAGGCTGGGCAAGAAAGTTCTTGAGACTCTTCAATAAACTACTCTACAAAAACTGGACATGGCACACTGGCTCAAGTGGTAGAGCATTAGCCTTGAGTTGAGGAATGGTGCCTAAACCCTGGGTTCAAGCTCTAGGACCAGCACACATTCACGTGCACGCGTGCACACACACACACACACACACACACACACACACAGATGTGTATATTTCATAGTGTGTAAATTTTTTCATCTCAATTTCAAAAACTACTTGATATACTTATAAACTCATGTAACTATCTTCATGGATTCTCAAGAGATCTGGGGAGCTCAGTATAGAAACCTTACAGTCATTTGCAAACCTCAACAATATAGGAGTGTACTTTCTGCATCACTCTTCATTCTCATTACAAATAAAGTCTTTCTTTGAGGACATCTTTTGCAAGGCCTTGTGATATAATCGAAAGAACATGGGCTTTAGAAACAACTGAAGTCGGGCGCTGGAGCCACTGCTCCCTGGATCACTGGCTGACTCTAGGCAAGGAAGTGACCTCCTGGAGTTTATTTTCTTAACCTTACACAGGAAAGAACAGAGCCTACTTCCCAGGGTTATTTGGAAGATTAAATTAGATCACACAAGCAAAAGTGTATTTCACACAGCCGAGCTTGGCGCAGATGCTCCATACATTCTGGTTTCCTTTTCTTCCTTCCTTTACTTTTTATAGCCCCTCAACAGAACGGAAGCTTTGTATCTCTTCCATCATCACCGTTTAGATGCTGAGGATATAGGAATAGCCTCCTCAAATGTGATAAGAAAAAGTGACACCCTTAGGTCCTGGCCAAGGGATTGCTGCTGGGAGCCTTATGATGTCAAGGCCTCTGCTCTGTCCCCTCTCTAGAAACACTCTTCCCCAAAGGACACAAGTCAGTGCATCAAGGGGCTCTGCCCATCTACAGCCTATGTTCCATCTACGATCCATTCTATGTGCCAGAATCCCCAGAATATGCTTCCCAAATTACTTAGGAGCTTCCCTCCAGGGCCAAGCTGCCTGGGCTCTTTGCCTGGGACTATGTCATGAATGTGTGTGTCTGTGTGTGTGTGTTGGGACTATGTCATGAATGTATGTGTGTGTGTGTGTGTGTGTGTGTGTTCCCAAATCTCCAAATGCCACCAAAGAGCATCTGTTTGGGACTGGATGGAGAAAGCTTGGGATTGTGTAGTAGACAGGATGTTCACACATATTTGTATGGCCCTTCATAAGAATCTTGGGATGAAAAAAGACAAAAGGAACAAAAAGAAGATTGACCCTGAACTAGGCTGAGAGCTTAGAAATGGCTCACCCTGTACCACTAGGTCTCTGAGGAGGCCAAGAATTCTAAACCTGATATTGAAGTATTTTAATCCCCCAAGGAATGTAGAATACGTTTTATAACTTCTAACATGTAACTATATAGTACGTGGCTTCCATTTGTAATCTTGCTTTAGTATGCTGGATGAGCCCACCTAATGTACTACCTCTCAGGACCTTGGCTCTTTTATCTAAAATGTCCTCCCTTCCTTTCATTTGTCTAAGAACCACCATGTTTAAAATAGCTCCTCGATTCTCATGCTTCTGTATCTTTGCTGTAATTTCTTTTTCTCATTACAACTTATTACTTCATTTTAATATGTGTCTAACTCCTTCAATTTGAGTATAAATCCCAAACAATCAGAAAATGTTCTTCCTTGTTTATGAGTAGATCCCAGCAGCCAAAAGAGTATCTGAAGGGGTGAAGTAAGGTGTTTCTTTAATTAAATCAGGAATGATATCATGGATAGTTTTCAACTCCCATGCCGTACTCTCTGTTCTAGTCCTCATGTTTTACAACATGACAATTTTTAGGGAAGACAAAAACATAGGCCAACTCACTTGCATTTCATATTTGATTTCCATTTTAGCCAATCTGCTGAATACAATCTTCCACTCTTCTAATTCTTTTGTTCTATTTTTACCACCATATCTATTCTTCTTACCCTCCTTCCTCTTCATCTTCATCTACCAACCTTCACCTGCCTCTATCTCTTTCCCTCTTCTGCCAAGAACTACAAGGCCCATAGCTCTAACCATTCTTTCATCAATACTTTCAAGTACTCCCTCTAGCTGGCAAACCCTCAAATCTGAATCAAATCAAGAAATATTTCTGTTTCTATACTTGAGCTATATCACAGGATAATAAATTAAGTGAGATAGCAAAATGATCTAAAAATATAGTTTTATTTCTTCCCTGGCTAAAACTCTTGCCTACCAACTATTGCACATTCTTTACATGGCTAAAATTAACTATGCAAGTCTTCCAGGGCATTTAATTAACAATCTGGCAGAAAGAAAATGCACTACTTTCATTCACAAAATTTAGTTTAATTGCATTCTATACCCTTTCCAAGCCAAATTGTTGGGTTCAAATATGTGGTTAAGATACATCACTTTTGGTTTTTTTTTTAGTGCTGGTTCTAGGACTTGAACTCAGGGCCTCAGTGATATCCCTGAGTTGAGTTTTATTTTTTCGGTGGGGTGGCTGGTTCTGGGGATTGAACTCTGTGCTTTGGCACTATCCCTGAACTTTTGTGCTCAAGGATAGCACTCTACCATTTGAGCCACAGCTCCACTTCCAGTTTTTTGGTGCATAATTGGAGATGATGGTCTAATAAATTTTCCTGCCCAAGCTGGCTTTGAACCGCAAGATCTGAGGATCTGGATTCAAAGTCAGTCCCAGCAGACAAATCTGTGAGACTCTTGTCTCCAATTATCCAACAAAAAGCCAGAAGGGAAGGCATAGCTCAAGTGCCAGCCTTGAGCAAATAGCCAAGAAAAAGCATGAGGCCCTGAGTTTATGCCCAAGTACTGGCACAAAAGTAAAAGATCTATTGTACAACATTCTGAATATGATATATTGAATTATTTAAAATGTTGAAAATATCACCTTTATAATGACAATTTTAAAAATCAAAAAAATGCTGAAATAGATTTAAGTATTCTTACCACAAAAATAGTGTAGTAGCCAGGCACCAGTGGCTCACGCCTGTAATCCTAGCTACTCAGGAGGCTGAGATCTGAGGATCACGGTTCAAAGGGCAGGAAAGTCCGTGAAACTCTTATCTCCAATTAACTACCAGAAAACCAGAAGTGGGGCTGTAGCTCAAGTGGTAGAGCGCTAGCCTTGAGCTGAAGAGCTGAGGGACAGCGCTCAGGCTCAGAGTTCAAGCCCCACAACCCACAAAAAAAAATAGTGTAGTAATGCATATGTTAATTATCTCTACATAGCCATTTAACTATGCATACATTTCAAAACATCATGTTGTACAGTAGAGTAACTGCAAATGATAATGTTCTGTATTTCCAAATGATACAAGAGCTGAGTGCCAGTGGCTCACGCCTGTAATCCTAGCTACTCAGGAGGCTGAGCTCTGCGGATCCCAGTTCAAAGCCAGCCCGGGAAGTAAAATCCATGAGACTCTTATCTCTACTTAATCACAAAAAAGCTAAAAGTGGAACTGTGGCTCTAGTGGTAGAGCACTAGCCTTGAGCTAAGGAAGCTCAAGTGCCCAGGCCTGGGTTTAAGCTGGAGGACCAGCACACCAGAAAAAAAGATAGAAGAAATGATTTTGAATGTTTTTTTACCCTAAAATAAATAAATAAATTCTTGAGAAGAGAAATGTTCCCTGATTTAAACACTATAAAATCTATCAAAACAGCATATGATATGCACAATTTTTATTCTTTTTGTGTATCCATTAAAAACAAGTTTAAATTAAAAAGAATACAGTGTTGTATATATATATATATATATATATATATATATATATATATATATATATATTGATGGCAAAGAATAGATGGCAACAAACTGTAAAGACAGTAATGGTAATAAGAATTTTATTTTCTCCTCCTAACAGTCTTAGTTGTTAAAGTATTATTTTCTTTTTTTTTTTTTACCGTTTTTTCCTCTTTTTTTGTGCCAGTTTTAGGGTTTGAACTCAGGGCCTCACACTGTCGCTTGGCTTTTCCACTCCGATTGGTACTCTATCGCTTGAGCCATACCTCTCATCCTGTTCGTCCTCTGATATTGCTTTAGAATCAAACTTGAGGAAGAGGACAGCACAAGGAAGAAGGAGGAAAAGCCAAAATGACTGCAGAGAGAATATAATGTCCTTTTGAATTTCAAATGAGCATTCATTCCATCCACACCTTGAAGCAGCATCTCTCTGACCTTTAACAAATGATCCTAAATAAGTCAATGTGGTCACAGTAGCTGCATCCCACTTATAACAAATGTCTTGACAGCCTTTTTCTTTTTCTTAAATGTCTCAATACAGAGAAGTTGAGCCCTTTTACATGAATCTCAAAGTCTGGATCAAGTTGCAAGAAAAAGCCAATAAAACCGCTCAGGAATATACAAGATTTTAAAGATTAAAACTAATAAATGGATTGCTAAAATTATCTCATAAAATATACATATTGCTTTTCCAAGGATAAAAATGGAAGCACAGAGCCTAGAGGTTCTTGCAAGGAGACAAAGATCTCCTCAAAACTAGTATTAAATCTCTGCACTCAGAAAATAACCTTCCCCTTAGGGCCAAGTCCATGATGAGCCCAGCACTTTGGTAAACAAGTGAGATAAGTAATCCATTTATGATAACATTAATTTCATGAGGTTACTTCCCAATCAAGACAAAAATAAACCCTAAACACAAATGCATCCTGCTAGCAGTTTCCCCATAAATAAAACTGCAAATCAATAATTATGCTCATTTCCTTAGCAGTGCCTTAATTATTATTCCACATTCTTGCATGGAAATACAAGTAAAATATAAACAAACAAAATTAAGTCAAGGACATTCAGCATCCCAGTAGATAAACTTTGAGTGTATTTTTGTTTGGGTGCATGTACTGTGTTATTTCACTTTCATTTTATTTGAGGACTGGGGTTGAACCCAGGGCTTTGCGCATGCTAAACACTGCACGACACTATCTCTCCTCTAGCCCCTACTACTGTTATTTAAAGAAAATGACTTCAAAGTTATCTACTTCATTATCTTCAGAATTCTTTGAGAGACAGGAGGAGTAAATCAGTGCAGTTAAAAAATCACTTGAATTGTCTAATAAGGAATGATAGTGAGTTATAAACCACAGTTGAATCAATAGTAACACGTGTCTCTACTAGCATTCAGTTTTCTCTGGGTGTTAGTGATTATTCCTTTGATGTATTCATTTCTTGATTTGCTACCAAAATTTGTTTACAGGAAAATGAAAGAGGACTGAAACAAAAATGAAGTGCATAGACCACAGAGCAGCCTGTGTAGCAGCAGCAAGGGAAATATAGCATCTCTCTAGTAAGATAGTGTAATTAGCCCTTAGGTGGCCTGCTTATGCTCCTTTTGAGGCTGCATTATTAAGTGATCAAGCATGAGTAGGGTGCAGGAGATGGAATCACTCATCCTTACCATGCTGCTGGTGGAGTTCAAGTCAAGGCACTTCTATACCATTATGTTTTATAAAACCACAATAAAGAGTCCTGGAAGATTCCTTCGTAATTCTTTTTTTTTGGGGGGGGGCGGTCCGGTCATGGGGCCTGAACTCTGGGCCTGAGCACTGTCCCTCAGCTCTTCAGCTCAAGGCTAGTGCTCTACCACTTGAGCCACAGAGCCACTTCTGGCTTTTTTTTTCTTATGTGGTGCTGAGAAATCGAACCCAGGGCTTCATGCATGCGAAGCAAGCGCTCTACCACTGAGAGAACTTCCCACCCCATAATTCTTATTTTTTTGGGGGGGGAGAACTGGTCGTGGGGTCTGAACTCTGGGCCTGGGCACTGCCCCTCAGCTCTTCAGCTCAAGGCTAGCGCTCTACCACTTGAGCCACAGCACCACTTCAGGCTTTTTTCTTTTTGTTTATGTGGTGCTGAGGAATCGAACCCGGGCCTCAGGCATGCAAGGCAAGCGTTCTACCACTGAGCCACCTTCCCAGCCACTAATTCTTATTTTTAAATAAGACCCAAAGTAAAAGACTCATTTCTAACAATGCAGGGAACCATTGGCACTTTGACACCAATGGGCTCCCTTGTCTTCTGGCTTCTAGTTGGGTTTCAAGAGTAAGATGTCCCAGCAAGATCTGAGAACTCAGAGAACCTGGGGTTGGAGTATAGATTCCTTCTGTTGTGTGGCCATAGGATCTCTATATTGGCTGTATCCCTCTGTGGGAGGCCACAGCTACTACCAGATCACATTCTCCAGGCATTGAGGCTCCCTAATATTTCCTCCCTTTGATACTCCAAGCCTCCAAGTGGTTACTATTCCAACGTCGAGCACTGTGCATTTGTTGATGCTTTTGTAACTCCTTACTCTATCAAACTCTCCCTACCTACCCAGTCTGAAGGTACCATCAGCTTCCAGGCAGGACCCTTACTGACAGGGAGTAAATAAGACATTAAATACTATCACTGATTTAAATATGTTTGTTTTAACACAAACGTGGATGCCTTAAAAAGTAGAATGCAAGATACACATTTATTATTCTCTGCTAACAGACATCTTGGTGGAAAATTTCTGAGCACATTGGCAAACGTAATCTTCCTTAAGGAAGATTTATGATCACCGTAACTCAATCAGAATTTCTGTGCTACCACTTTTTCTGGTTTTTGGCTTGTAGTAAAAGAGAAAAGGGCAAGAAGAAAAAAAAAAATGAAAAGAATGTCATGGCAGGAATTCACCTTATAAAAATGTTTTCAAATTATGCCCTGAGCTCAGAACACTTAGTTTCCTTTCATAAAAATCTGGTTTTCACATCTAAATTTTTTCCTTTTTACATTTCTACCTATGAATACAATTTTACAAAAATGCATAAATGTGATCATATCATACCTATTTGGAGTTTGGGTGGAGTCTTGCTTTCTTTTCCTGTTTAGCTTGCTTCCCTCTCATCTCTTGCTCCCCCCCCCCAATATATATCTTCCTTCCAAATAATCTATAATAGCAATTTACTCTCTGTAAGTATTTTTTCTCTATTTTTGTGGTGGTACCAGAGATTGAGTTCAGGGCCTTAAACTTTCTACAAAGGTTCTCTACCACTTTAGCCATGCTTCCACAACCCCCTGTTTGGCCAGTCCTGGGGCTTGAACTCACGGCCTGGGCACTGTCACTGAGCTTCTTTTTGCTCAAGGCTAGCACTCTACCACTTGAGCCACAGCACCATTTCCAGCCTTTTCGGTTTATGTGGTACTGAGGAATCAAACCCAGGGCTTCATGCATGCTAGGCAAGCACTCTACCACTCAGCCACATTCCCAGCCGTTTCCCCACCTTTCTATGTTGGTTATTTTCAAAGTGGGATCTTGCTTTATGCTCAGACATGATCTGCCTACTTATGGTTTCCTGTGTTGCTGGAGATGACAAATGCATGTGCCCTGTGCCCAGCCATTGTACTCCCCCAGAGCTGGGATAACAGGCATGTGCCACAACACCCAGCCACTGGTGAGATGGGGGTCTCACAAACATTTTTTGGGGGGTCCGGTCGTGGGGCCTTGAACTCTGGGCCTGGGCACTGTCCCTCAGCTCTTCAGCTCAAGGCTAATGCTCTACCACTTGAGCCACAGCGCCACTGCCGGCTTTTTCCTTTTTGCTTATGTGGTGCTGAGGAATCAAACCCAGAGCCTCAGGCATGCAAGGCAAGCGCTCTACCACTGAGCCACCACTTTCCTAGCCCCTCACAAACATTTTTGCCTATGCTGGCCTTGAACTAGAATGCCCTGATCTCTGCCTCTGGAGTAGCTAAGAGTACTGGCTTGAACTACCACACCTGGCTAATACGTATTTTCTCTATGCTCATATAAATTTATTATATACCTACCTACCTATCTGCACATACGTACAAATAGGGTTATTTTAGTCATTGCTTTGGAATGATGAGATTGTATTAATAAATGCTTATTGTATCTCACTTTACTCATTCAAAAATGCCATATGGAGCCAGACATGGTGGCACATGCCTATTATCCCTAACTATTTGGGAGGGAGAAATAAGGAGGATTGGAGTGCAAGAGCAGCCCAGTCAAAAAGTTATCAAGGCCCCATTTCAACAAATAAGCTGTACTAGAGGGATCTGTAAAAGTGAGGATCATAGACCTAACTGCCTCTGGACAAAAAGCCAAAACGCGATCTGAAAAACAACTAAAACAAGAAAAGGGCTGTGGATATAGCAAGGTGCCTAGCAAGGGTAAGATTCTGAGTTCCAACTCTATTAGCAGAAGAAAGAAATACTATCTGACAATTTCAAGTACTCTAGTAAATCTCTCATTCATTTTTTAGGCAACTGAACAACATTACTCTCAGTGAATATATAGTACTTTTTCCAACTGTTCCATATTGGGCATTTACTTTGGCAATCATCTTCTATCAATATAAGCTCTGCCTGTGGGTTCACAATTGTTCATGAAAGGGGATGACTAGGTTTAACAGATGAATAGGTTTAACAGATGTTGCCAAATCATCTTTCAAACAGCTATATAGGTGAAATTTCCTGCAGTAATAACGAGTGCTATAGATCCTCATCAATTTTGGACCTGTTTCATAAGGAATATTATATTCCCCCCCCTCTCTCACTCTCTCTCTCTCTGTTGGACATGGGGCTTGAACTGTGGGCCTGGGCGCTGACCCTGAGCTCTTCAGCTCAAGGTGAGAGCTCTACCACTTGAGCCACAGCACCACTTCCGGTTTTCTGGTGGTTAATTGGAGATAAGAGTCTCATGGATGTTCCAGCCAGGGCTGGCTTTGAACTGTGATCATCAGATCTCAGCCTCCTGAGTAGCTTGGATTTCAGGCATGGGCCACCAGCATACAACTTGTATTCTCTTTTGTACTTTCCTTTGCTAAGAGTAATTTCTCCTGTGTTGTTGAGCATCTGACTTTGTTAGTAGGCCTATTTTTCTATTTGCAGATAAAATATGTGGACAAAAGTTAAAAACCTATGACATGTAATTGCAATGTTTTTGGTATTTATCATCCATTCACATATTAGAAAAAGAACATTACTGAAACATATAAAGTGCATATTGATCTTGATTTTAAAATGCTTCCATTTATCCCATTGAAAACATATGTCCCTTCAAAAATTAGGTTAATAAATTACTTTCAAGAGTGAGTCTTGAAATAATTGCCAACTCCTTTGCCCATTTTTATATTGACTTCAAAAAGTTCTTTAAAAATACTATGTCTGCTATTGCTAATATTCTTTAAGTATATTGCTTGTTCATTAACATTTGGATTTTTTTCTTCTTTTTTTTAGTTTAATTTTATTTTATTTGTGAACATACTGTACAGAGGGGTTACAATTACATGGGCAGGATAATGTGTACATTTCTTACCAAGCTTTGCAGCCTCCTCCTTTGTTTACCCTTACATTTGGATTTTTTACATTTTTGAAACTCCTTACTACCAGTTTGGGTTATGAAGGCATAGCCTAACCCAGCTTGCTTGTACATGTACTTTCCTAGATTTTTTCTAATGAGATATTTTGCTTTAAGCTTTTAATCTGTCTTAAATACATGTATTATTGTCCACAATGGATAAAGTCTGGGTTGGTTGGTTTGTTTCACATTCTGTAATACTGAGGTTTGAACTTGGCCTCATGCTTGTAAGGCAAGTGTTCTTCCTACTTTAGCCATATCTTTGGTCCTTTTGTTTTCATTCATCTTTCAAATTGGGTCTTGAACTAAATTTTTGTCCTGGCTGGTGTTGAACCACAATTCTCCTACCTTTACCTACTGAGTAGCTACTAAGCCACCCTACCAGGCTTGCTTTTGAGATGGGATCATACTAATTTTTATCTAGCCTGGCCTCAAGGATCCTACTGTCTCTGCCTCCTGAATAGCTGGAATTACAAATATGTGCCACCATGCCCAACAACTTGATCTTAACTTTTTTTCTGAGATGGTAACGGCAGGGGGGGGGCGGGTTACACAAACTAATTATACATAATGAGATTCCGTGTTTATTGATCATATCCAACCTCCCTTCTTCCCCTCTCATTCCCACTTACCCATAGCATCCTTCCAGTCCCTAGAAATCACTATTCTATTTTCACATTTTATTATTTTTAGTTTCCACATATGACAGAGAGCATGTGATACTTGTCTTTTCTGGCTTATTTCACTTAACATCATGATTTCCAGCCCCATCCATTTTCCTGCAAATGACCTTATTTCATTCTTCTTTGTGGCTAAATAATGCTCCATCATGTGTGTATACACATCATATGTGTGTGTATATATATTATATATACATTATATACATGTTATATATATAATGTTTTCTTACCAATTCATTGGTTAAGAGGCAAAATTGTAATTTCATAGTTTGGCTATTATGAACCATGCTGCTATAAACAAGGGCATGCTGATTTCATTTCCTTCAGGTATATGCCCAGAGTATGCTAGCTAGATCAGGTGGTAGTTCCATTTTTAGTTTCTCTGAGGATTCTCATTACTCTTTCCATAGTAGCTGCACTAATTTACATTCCCACCATCAATGTACAACTTCTAGTTTCCTCTCATCTTTGCCAGGGTCTATTATGTTTTTCTTTTCCACAATTGCTAGCCTGACTTGGATGAGGTGCTGCCTCATTGTAGTTTTGATTTGTCTTCCACTGAATGCTAATGATATAGAATATATTTTCATATATTCATTGGTCATTTGTAGTTCTTTTGAAAAGTATCTACTCAAAGAAGAAGAAAATGGAAGAAAGAAGAAATAAGAAAGGAGGAAATGTTTCTGTTGAGATTTTCTTTAGTTCTTTATACATTCTGGATATCAACCCAGATAATCAATGTTGCCACATAGATATCTGGCAATTATTTTCATCCACACGGTCGATTGTCTCTTCATTCCATTGGTTGTTTTTATCTTATTCCAGAGTCACATGCCAGTGAAACTTGACCCATATACGCAAGATAGTCTATCTTTCCCCCATACTTCTTTCTCCTTTTTTACAGTTTCAGTCTCCTTTCTCTCAGTTCTCTGTATTGTCCCACAATTACTTGTTTCTCCCCTAATTCCTTATGACTCCACAATTCCTCATTCTCTCTCCCAAATCCTAGCCTCTTACATAATTCCTTTCACTCCTGTAGTTCCTTTTCTTTTCCACAATTATTCTACCATTTTCATCTCTCTATAATTTCCCATGCTTACTCACAATTACCTCTAACAATTCTCCATTTTCTTCCACAATCATTTGTCTTTTCCACAGTTCCTTAGTTTCTCCCACATTCACTCATCTCTCCTACAATTCTCCATCTTCTCCATGGACTTCATCTCTCCCACAAGTGCTTGTCTCTCTCATAATACCTTTTCATTCTCACAATTCTGTAATTTCACCCACAATCCTTCACTTTCTTCCACAATCCCATTTCTCTCCCATAATGCTTTGTCTCTCCCATGGTTCTTCAGTTTCTCCCACAATCTCTCTCACCTCTCCCACAATGTGCAATTTTCTTTCACAATTCATTATTTTCCTAACATTCTCTGATGTCACTCATTTGTTCTTCTCTATTTTCTTCCACAATTCTCATTTATTTCCCACAATCCTCCTTTTCCTACATAACTCTCCATTTTACCCAGCTTCATGTCTTCCACACAATTCAGTCTCCCACAGTTCATTACTCTTCTCCACAATTTTTGTCTTTCCCACAGGTCCTTCTCTCTTGCACAATTCAATTATGTCCTCCAATTCCCTATATCTTCAAAAATTCCCTACCTTTCACCTAATTATCTTTTTTTGAAATTTCCTTTCTTTCACATAATTATTTGTTTCATCACCAAATCTCTTCTCTTTCAAAATTAACCATTTTTTCCCACAATTTCCTGTTTCACCCACATTTGCTTATCACATATTACATTCTTCTATCTGTTGGAATCCAAACTATTTTATTCTTTTTAAATATTTGTCTTCTCTTACTTAGTTAGTGTAATGATTGGACCTTATAATATGTTCACTCATTTAACAAAACACACTGTACCTTCAAAGCCAGATAAGTTAATAAATGCCTGTAATTCCCGAATTTAGGAAGCTAAGGCAGGAGAAATGAGAGTTCAAGGCCAGCACAGGTTATAACTTAAGTTCCAATCTAGCCTGGGCTTCATAGAGACCCTGCCTCAAACTGGAAGAAAAAAATTGCCCTGCGATTTTGATGTCTATAAGAAAGGAAAGAAAGAAGGGAGGAGGAGGGAGGGAGGGAGAGGGGAGAAGGGAGGGAGGGAAGGAGGGAAAGAAAGAAGGAAGGAAGAAATTGAGGGAAGAAGGAAAAGAAAATGACTCTTCTCAGCCATCCTCCACCCAAGAAAAAAATATTCAGTTTTTAAGAGACTAGTGGCAGTGAGCAATGGAAACAGTGATAGAAGATGCAGCCAGAGTAATAGCTTTGAGCGACTTCTACCTTCTACTACCTTATATGCTTCATCAGTTATCTCAAATTTAGCACCTTAAAGCATCTCACAGCCTCTGGATCAGGAATGTTTTAGTAGTTTAATTGAGAAGTTCTGCCTTTTGGTTTCCTTGAGATTATTGCCAACATGGAATCCAGAACTGCGGTCATCTGAAGGCCTGATGAGGCTACAGGACTCACTTTTAAGAATTCTTTGCTCATTAGAACACTGCTGTTGACATTTCTGATTTTTCACATCCAATGACAATTCATACTCTAATGCTTGAAGCAAAACCATGAAGTGTATGTACAGCCACTTTTCTCCATTTTTTTCTCTTGACTTCTATGCTAATTTTGAAAGACATGTTTGGAATATGAATCCATCTAAATATCAAACCCTGGCTACAAATGTCATAACCCATCTATACTTCTAAAGCCTATAAATACTCTTTGGGGAAACACTATAGCATAAAATCAAGAGGATAGTTTTTTGGGTTTTTTAATTTAATTTTATTTTATTTTTTGTGAACATACTGTACAGAGGGGTTACAATTACATGGGCAGGATAATGCGTACATTTCTTATCAAGCATTGCAGCCTCCTCCTTTGTTTACCCTT
>NW_012267310.1:1191673-1208558 GCF_000151885.1 Dipodomys ordii | reverse complement strand
TGGAGAGAAGACTTTGCTGTTCAAGTCACCGGAAAAGTCTACATCCCTCTATAAATAAATAAAAATTTTATTCTGCTTCACAACTGGACACCTATAAATTTTATTTTATGGTTTTCTTGGACCTGATTGCTTCCCAGAGCAGGAAGAAATAAACTAGTTCACTATTGTTTCTTTTCTCCCTCATTTCATATTCAAAAGAAAAATCAATACTCTATGTTAAAAGCACTTAAAATTTTTTTAATCTTGACAAATAAGCCAGATGCAGTGGGTTACCCCTATAATCTTAGTTACTTGGGAGGCTGATCATCAACAGGATGGGGAGAGAGGGGAAGTCAAAACCAGCGTAGCCAAAAAGTTCATGATGCCTCATCTCATCTAATTAAAGAAAAACTGGCCATGGTAGTGTGTCCTTGTCATCACAACTATGCTGGAAGCATAAGAGGATCTGAGACAAGCCAGCCCCGGCAAAAATCAAGACCCTATTCAAAAACTAATGAAAACAAAAAGGGCTGGGGGTATGGCTCAAGCAGTAGAGCACCTGCCCAGAAAGCTCATGGCCCTGAGTTCAAATGCCAGTACCACCAAAAAAAAATTAATAAATACAATAGAAACGTAGGAGATATGGGAAAGTCTAAAAGACACTGCTAACTAAAAATTGTTTAATACACTTAATTAAAAGTCTGAGAGCTGACTTTTGTAAATAGAGACATGTTGAATTTATTTCATTTACTAGATCATTCATGTCTAATTAGCAAAATCCATTTTTACAAGTAATTACACTAATACACAAAAGAGGTCTTAGTCCTTAGTGACACTTCTGATATTGCAAGGACAGTTTCCAATATATCTGTGTGCTCTCAGTGGTATTCTTTCCGTTATAAATGATAATTAGTCAAGTCAAAATTGTTCAAGCAGAAAAAGGAAGGTAAGAATTTCTCAAAAATATCTGAAATCAGGGGCTGGGAAGGTGGCTCAGTGGTAGAGAGCTTGCCTTGCATGCATGAGGACCTGGGTTCAATTCCTTAGCACCACATAAGCAAAAAGAAAAAAGTCGTAAGTGATGCTGTGGCTCAAGCAGTAGAGCGCTAGCCTTGAGCTGAAGAGCTGAGGGACAGCGCCCAGACCCAGAGTTCAGGCCCCATGACCGGACCCAAAAAAATATCTAAAATCAAATATGTAAAAAGCTGAACATTAAAATCTACTAGAATATCTGGAGGGCTGGAGTCATGGCTCAAATGGTATAGTATCTACCTATGAAATATGAAGCTCTAAGTTCAAACTACAGTGCCACCAACAAAAACTAAGTTTAGACAGGAGGTGTGGCCCAAGTGATGAAAAAGTTTGCCTATCAAACTCAAAACCCTGAGTTGGATAACTTGAGTTCATGTGCTCAAGACAGGCCAGGCAATGTTAGATAAATCCGAATTAGATAAATATTAGATAAATGAAAGCGAAAGGGAAAGGGAAGGAAGGAAGGAAGGAGAGAGAAAGAGAAAGAAAGAGAAGGAGAAAGAGAAAGAAAGAGAAGAGAAGAGAAGAAACTTCTAGATTAAGAGATATCCTTGGTGGATTCAATACTTCTCTCTGCTCATTGGTTCTATTCTTCCTTACTGCAAATCTCTTCCCTCCATGTGAAAGAAAAGCATGGATAATGATACATTTCAGGACACACTACTCCAAAGTGTGGTAACTTGGCATTTGAGAAAAACCACAGAAGCAGGAAGGATACTCTCTGACCTTCCTCTGCCCCTCACCTCTTAAGCAAGTCATTAAACCTAGGAAGTATTTTCTGACCTTCCCTTGACACAAGTCATAACAGACCTTGATAAGTCTCCTCTTCCAGTTTATCATTAGATCATTCCTTTTTTGGACCACTTCATTTTTTGTGTGCATCAGTCAGTACTGAGGCTTGAACTCAGGGCCTTGTGATCTCTCTCACTTGGCTTTTTCACTTATGGCTAGCCCTATACCACTTGAACCTCCATTCTAGATCATTTTTTTTTAAATTTTACTTCTCACAACACTCCATTTCTTCACTAAACCTAGCATAATAAATATACAGGCTTACCTGCTACTTTAGGTTTTCATTTCTTTATAAAAATGTCCATGTCAGGAACTGGGAAGGTGGCTCAGTGGTAGAGTGCTTGCCTCACATGCATGAGGCCCTGGGTTTGATTCCTCAGCACCATATAAGCAGAAAAAGCCAGAAGTAGCACTGTGGCTCAAGAGCTAGAACTAGCCTTGAGCTGAAGAACTTAGGGACAGAGCCCACACCTAGAGTTCAGGCCCCATGACCAACAAAAATAAAAATAAAAATGTCCATATCACATAAAACATTTAAATATTTCTATGCTTCTTCTCTTATCAGTCTGTCTTCTGTAATAAGAACCTCAGCCATGAACCAAGGAATAGTAAGGAAAGATTTTCTTTTGTCTTCTATACTAACAACTGCTTCAGAGCTTTATGCCTCACTTTTTCAAGCATCCAATGAGAAAATGGTCCTCTTGCTTCTTTCTAGTTCTAAAAAGTCTTAGACTCAGGCTCTGATCAACTTTACTTAGGTCAAGAGATCCTCTTATGACAATCATGTGTAGCTAGGGATAGTTTATGTTTACCAGCATTGTAGATTCATTAATAGCCTAATGGATGAATAGGCAGTTACCAGAAGGAAAGTACTTAGCAGATAATCCCAACATATGCCTGCTATCTATATTTTCTTGGAATATATCCATAAATTCCATCAAATTCCCATTGAATCTTGATCTCAAAGTATGTATGAACTATTGCCTTAGTGCAGCTTATGTCCTTATACATTCTCCTGCTAGCAATCAGGTATGATACGCATACTCTCTTCAGTGTTTCTATATGTTCAAATTTTCTTAAGGACTGTACAAGATAAATACAAGTAAAATCCCAAGAAATTCTAACTTATTGTAATCCAAACTAAGAACTGCATCATCTCAGACAGTAACATACTCATTCTCTTAGAGTATAATTGTTTTTCTGGTTTTCTGGTATCATTCAGTTTACTGTAAGAGGAGGCACCAAATCATACCTTTGTTCAGAAAAGAATCATCATTATGTGTGGTCATTGATGAAAGTCTGGCAATGATGGTTGCAAGATTTATACCAGTTTGAAATGGAGCACAGCTTAGCAAGCTAGAGGCCAGACTGGGCTATATAGCAAGAGCTTGCTTTTTTTTCTATAAAAGGTTCTTGGGGGGCGGGGGGGAGAAAGAAAAATGGAACATAAAGCATTTCAGACTGAGAAAGAGAATTCACAAGAGAAATCCCTGGCCTTGTCCATGATCACTGTTAATATATTTTATACTTAAAGATTTCTCCTAACACTTTTTTCTGAATTTCTTTGGAAACTGAATCAACTTTTGTGACCTCATTAACCAGCCTTTATTATGCAGGCCACAAAAAGGTATGCATGAGTAATAAACATGGCATATTGACTTAATAAAGGAAGAAGCTGTATTTGTTTGCATCAACCTATACTTATGCCTAAAGAATAGTCAAGTTGAATAGTCTGTATTTCATATGGGTATACCAATTAGTGAAACATGGGTTGATAATCCAGATGCATTAGCTCAATGTAATATTCTCGTGAACACAGACTCTGTGATTTTCAAATATGCAGTCATAAGTTATCAACAGATATGAAAGAAGGACATCATTTTTTACTAAATATTTAAGTCAACTGACTAAAAGATTATCTACTTGTAGAGATACCTGGAATATTGTAAGCAATGTCAGTGGAAAAATACGAATTGAATGACAAACTATTTTGATAGATGTTATCATTTGCATGAGCAACATAGACTAGGAAAGAAGCATCTGAAGTGAACTGGACTTTAAACCTGGCTTCACCTCCCTTCAATGTTTGTGGCCTTGGTATACATGACCTCTCAGGTCAACAGCTGTTAAGTGTGGGCAGTGAACTACATAAGCTCCAAGTGAGTTATCATTCAACTGTTAATGTCCTAAAATCCTATCTCTGTCTATCAGATAGGATTAGCTTTGGGAACAAATAACAGATCCAAAATATTTGTGGCTTACATAATATAAATACTTATTCTCTGCATAAAATTTGAAAAGCAAACAAACTGGGGCGAATCCAGCAGCCTTGCTTCACAAAATCCTCAAGAATACAAAACCCAGCCTGGTACTACAGTGGCTCTCTCCTGTAATCCTAGCTACTTGGGATCTGAAGTACTGCAGTTTGAGACCAACCCAGGCAGAAAGCTTGTAAGATCCTTTCTCAACTCATAGCTGAGTTCAATGGTGCACTCCTCTCATCCCTTGCTATATGGGAGACTAAGGTTGGGAGTATCAGTGCTCCAGACCTTCCAAGGCAGAAAAGCCTGTGAGACTCCATCTCCACAAAGGGAAGCTGGACAGTGCACGCCAGTGATCCCAGCAACTATTAGGGCTCAGGAGAGTACCTTGGAAGGAAGCAAGATTGTATCCTAAAAACCAGCAAAAAATAAATAAATGACTGGAGGCATAGCTCAGTGGTACCTTGTAGCCTAACAAGGCCATAAATTCAACATCTAGTATTTTACATTCCTACTGTATGTCCTTTATCCTTGTGATCTAAAGTGGTAACTAGAGTTTCATGCATCACATCTATGATTCAAGCAATAAGATGAGGAAAAAAAGCATCATGAGTTGCTATGTTCCCAATGAACAATGGAAAGAATAGTTATTAGGAATGCTTTGATGTGTGTTCCTAATCATAATGACACAATCTAGAAGAATCAACACTAATAATGTGCCAGGAAATATCATTCAACATTTAATGGTAAGAGGTGGGAGTGTGACTCAAGTAGTAGAGGACCTGACTAAAAATTAAATGAGCAGTGGAGTTACTATATCCATAAGGAGTTAAGACCATTTTCACTTCAATTCATTTGAACAAATATTTGATTGGTATCCCAGTCACTGGGATAAACTGGACATAAACTAACAGAGACTCAATCCCTTTTCTCATGGAGCTAATATAAGCCCCATGAGATGATAAACAAGTAACTTCAAGTATAATGACCATTAGAAAAGAGAAAGAAGCAGGGTGTTCTTATGATTGTGACATTGGTTTTGGCAATTCTTCCAAGTTCTCTGGACATGAGAAGAACATGATATTTATTGGCAATATTTTGTCACAAAGATTGAAAGGGAATTTTTGATACATAAATTAAGTTCTTGCTCCCCTATCTCCTTTACTCCTTTTTCTATCAATGCTGGGAAGTGGTCAAAGTTGACAAATGTTCTGTGGAACTCTGAAAAGTTATTGACTAGTTTTTATCCTGGGAGTTCAGCATGTTTAGGTGAATAGCTAAGAGTTAGTATGTAATGATACCACAGAAATTCCTGAATGTGTTTCTTCAAGTTGATTTTTATGGGAGAGGAAGAAGCCTGGAGATAAACTGAACCAAGTACCTCATAATCGATTGAACATACTTGGGGAAACTTGTATTACACTTCAGATTCTTCTTTGTTAAGTACTATGCAATCAGGATTTGCTGTTTCTGGTTTTTGCTTTCTTGCAATATAAATTTTGAAACCTTGTAACATCTGTAGTTGCCATTAATCATTCATTATGAAGCAAACTGTCTTCCACCTAGAATATTTATGTAGTCCCATAAATATATATATAAATGTGATGAGTATTATACAGAGTTACTCAATACCTTCAGAAATAAAAGAGATTTGACAAAATTGTATCATCATAAAGTGTTAAACACTTCATATATAAGGACTATATTTTTTGTCGGTTGTGGGGCTTGAACTCTGGGCCTGGGTGCTGTCCCTTAGCTCTTCAGCTCAAGGCTAGAGCTCTACCACTTGAGCCACAGTGCCACTTCCGGTTTTTTCTGTTTATGTGGTCCTGAAGAATCGAATCCAGGGCTTCATGCATGCGAGGCAAGCACTCTACCACTGAGCCACCTTCCCAACCACCAAGGACTATACTTTTTATGTGGTGATTGGGATCCAACCTCAATCCTTGTACATGCTAGATAAGCCTTTGACCAATGAACTACACCTCTAGCCTAAAGTAATAATAAAGTAAGTTCATTACAATTTTTGTACTACTTTCCTTCAGACTGTCAATTGACCTACACTTAAAACAATTCTTTTTCATTAAATTGCGAAGGGTCACATAAATCTAGACAGTATGAAATTTCCAATAGTGCTGAATAGTATCTTTCCCAAATTGGTATCTACCCAGAACCTCAGAACATGACCATACTGTGAAGCAGGGTCTTGCAGATGCAAGTTGTTAAGATGAGTTGCTACTCCATCAGAGTAGCCCTCATCTAATAACATGTTCTTATAGGAAAACCAGTAAGAGGCACAGAGACACAGAAAAGAGAAAAACAAGTGAATACAGAGGCAGAGGTAGGATGGATACAACTACAAACCAAGCAACATTATGGGTGGCCAGTAACATATTGGGTTGCCAGAAGGCAGAAGAGTGTCAAGAAACAGATTTACACTCAGAACCTCCAAAGGGAACCAACCCTGCCCACACCTTATACTGAACATACAGCCAAGAGAATTATAAGAGAATAAATGTCTATTGTCTCAAATTATTTAGATAGAGGTATTTTGTGATACCAACCCTAGGAAAAGAATACAACCATAGTACAAGTGAAAAGGAGTCTCAGGAATATTTGAAGGATAGAGTGATCTCCAAGATAGGTCAGCCAATGGAAAGTACATCCTGAAGTGACTATTTTCTACAGCTTCTGAGGGAAAAAAGTCAAAGATAACCAATTTCTTTCATGGGTCGATTATCTCCTTTGTTCTTAAGATGGTGCTAGACACTATAGGAGATTGCCACCTAGAAGAACTGGGTCATGCCCTTCTGGCTCTTTCCTCTCCTACGCCCCCATAAACATGCAATCAACCATCTATTACCAGCTGGTCCACATAGGTACTTTTATAAACATCCCTGCAGGAAGCAAAATCTGATCGTCCACCCAGTAAGGAATTTCTTGACCTGGTCTTTTTCCTTGCTCATCAACAAATATTGCTCAGTATTTTCCATGGAGTGGGCACTGTTATATGCACTGGAGGTACAGCAATGAACAAGGGACATACCACTTTATTCAGGTGGAACTTAAAATCTCATAAGAGATATTCTCTCTCTCAGAAAAAAATGCTGGAGGTGCAGCTTAGTGGTAGAGCACATTCTTAGCATTTGTGAAGCCCAGAGTTCAATCCCCAGTGTCATACAATATATTATCTATATATTTATTATCTATGTAATATATTCATTATCATCACAATACATTATAGATACATGAATGAAGAGATCTGAAGGAAGAGCTGCCCAAGCATTGGGAATAGTGTATTTACAAAGCCCCTAATATACACATGTCCTATTTCAAAAATTGCAAAGTAAAAGTGTGGCGGAGTAGAGAATTCAAGAGAGAGAGACAGAGAGACAGAGACAGAGAGAGACAGAGAGTGAGTAGGAGATGAAGTTACAGAAAATGAGGACTACAGCAAGGTGTGGAAGCACAGGCCAAGATCAGCCTGTGCTTCATAATGAGTTCCAGGTCAGCATAGGCTATGTAGTGATGCTCTGTATATTAAAAAAAAAAAAAAAGGGCCGGGCGCTGGTGGCTCACGCCTGTAATCCTAGCTACTCAGGAGGCTGAGATCTGAGGATCACGGTTCAAAGCCAGCCCGGGCAGGAGAGACCGTGAGACTCCTATCTCCAATAAACCACCAGAAAACCGGAAGTGGCGCTGTAGCTCAAGTGGTAGAGCGCTCGCCTTGAGCTGAAGAGCTGAGGGACAGCGCCCAGGCCCAGAGTTCAAGCCCCATGGCCGACCAAAAAAAAAAGCGGGGGGGGGAAGAAGAAAAAGAAAAGATCACTACAAAGGGTTTTGAAGGTATTCTCAGGCTTGAAGGCTACAAGTGACAGACACTTGTATTCTCAGCCTCCCTTGCAGCTAGTACATGTACATATAGCCCAATTCTAGCCAATGGGACATGAGGAAGAAATGTATAGTTTGTATGGAGACATTTTTTCTTGAATTAAACAAAATACACCTAGGAAAAGATACTATCCTCAGGATACCAAGTTGTTTACATATGATATTTGGAACTGTTGTGTGTATTATGCAACTATTATGGGACAAGCCTGAGGTCCAAACTGATTATCTGAAAAATGGCAGGGTGAAAATGTAATGATTCTGAGCTTTCAATGACATTGTCAAATCAATTCATTAACTAACCTTGCAATCACTCTATTGGTAGTCCTCTTGCTATGTAAGAAAGCAAGTGCCCTTAGTCCTCACATTACATTTAGGATGAGTATTCAGTAATTTGCAGTCAAAAATATCCCAATTGAGAAGCTTTCCCTGTAACAAAAGGATAATACTTTAGTTTCATTTCACATTAGCTTTTGTGCATGACTCTAAAAGCCTAACCACCAAGATAAAAAGATGAATAGAACTGAAATTTTGTATGAGAAGGGAAAATTCTTTTCTACAAAAGAACTTGAAGACAGAAAAAGATCATTCATTTTCAGTTGAATGTCTTTGTGCAGATAACAATGACATCAATGGCCTTGAATTATTTAATACTTTGTTCCACACTGTCATTTGTGAGCAATGCCTTTTGCAGGTCAAGATTAGAAGCAGCTTAGCTTTGCATTTAATTTATCTTGGTCACATAGTTTTTGATCATATACTTTTCTATCTTGGCTGTGCTTCAATTTCTCTTTTCAATTTATTAAAATCTTCTGGGTTGAACCTTAGCAAACTATAAAAGCAGAGAAAATGGAACTAAGTAAGCCATCACCTCCCATAATAAGCTGTAATTTAGAATGTTGACCTAGCTATATAGTTAATAAAGCATATGAAAAGGAATAACAATGACCAGCAAAATGGGATAGTAATAGTTGTGAATAATTCTGTTAAATGAAAAGCATTTAAAGAGTAGTTCTATCTGAGATGAAACTGTTGTGACATTAATGGGTTTGGTGAATGAGTTTAGATGTTGAGTAGAAGCTTGAAATAGTACCGGGAAAAAGCATAGTTCATCAGCAAGGGCTGGAAAACTAGAAAGAATAAATACAATGGAGCCAAGGAAGAAGATGAGATCATAAAAAGCAGTCTATTTAAGGTCCATGTCAGAGATCTGGGTAATTAAAGTGAAAACTTTTCCATTTAAGGGACTCAAATTAGGTTCAAATGGATTTTGATAAAAATTCATCATTTAAACTATGAATGTGACCTAATTGCTACCTATCCATTATATAGCATCTATCTGTGACATTCTTCTAGTTAAAGTAGTCATTGGTATTTTTTAAATAACATTTAGACATGTTAGTTTTATGACCATTTCAGGAAGTATTGTTTGGGTTTGCTTTAGAATACTTTGGTAATTTCTAACAGTTCTAATTAAGCACTACAACATTAAGAGCCATACAAAGAACATTTCATTATATAGACCTAAATGAGTGAGTCATGTTGCATTTATTCCAAAGAAATGTAGGAATAATATAACTAAGGCACTGTTTTAATGTTAATAACAATATTCCCCTTCAATGGAAGGAAATATTGACTTGTTTACTTATTTATTCATTCACTCAATATATATCAGCATTATTTTCTACCAAAGTCTTAAAAGAGGCCATATGGAGAATATTTAGATGAGTCAGGCAAGGACTCTATCCATTCTGATTTTATAGTTAGTTTAGGAAGATAAACACACAGCCACATGACTAAACATGAGATAGGAAATAGTAAATGCTAAAAGAGACATAGACATAAAGTTCAAGGACAGTGAAAATACATTCCCATTAGAGAATCCAGCAAAGGCTTTGTAGAGAAAGTGTATCGATAATGAATTCATTTCTTCTTTCGAGGAAGGTTTACTGGAACGGTCCTTAGCCTCGATGTAAATGCAATTGAACATGAAAGAAAGACAATAAGCAAATCAAGATGTGGGAGTAGAAAATTCAAGAAATAGATAAGAACTTAGAGACATGAAACAGAAACAGGGCCAATATGGATGGACAGAATACATGGGGAAAAAGAAGAGGAGATGAAGTCAAAGGGCTAGGTAGGGTTCAGATCACATAAGACTACATGGGACAGAAGGACTGGATTTTATACTAAGTAGTTAGCATTAGTAATTTGATTTTACACAGCATGTTGAAGGGTTGAATAGGAAAGCAACATGAGTTAGCCTACACTTTCAAAAAGCCATTATGGCTATAGGATGGAGAAGGGAGGCAAAAATGGGAGCAGAGAACACCAGTCAGGAGACTAGTGGAAGAGTCCAGGTGAAAGTTCATCGTGCCTTAAATTCCACATGGAGCCAATGGCCTAGAGAGAAGTAGATGCATTTGAGACCTGTTATTGTGGAGCTAGAGCCCAAGGGACTTCCAGGTGGACTGCCAGTGAGGTATAAGGGAAGTACAGGACTTAGGATGATTCCTAGGCTTTTGCTTACAACTGTTTATGATATGTACTGATATTGAGGACTGCAAAGAGAATAAAGTGGAGAGAGGAGATCAAAAAGAATTCTAATTTGACCATTGTAATTTTGAGATGCTTGTTGGCTAAAATAGGAGAGTTATCAAGGTGACAGTTAAATCTGGAGCTCAATGGATGCCTAAGGACTGACGATATAGATTTGTGGATCACCAGTACATACATAAGATCTAAAACCATGGACCTGGGAAAGGTCAACAGAGAGAAATTGTAGATAGAGTAGGACTAAAGACCAGAGACCAAGCCCAGGGCACATCAAAGATGGAAAATATTTTGATAGGCAGAGATGAAAAGGTCACTTAACAGGAAAGGTCATCTAACAGGAAAGGCCACTTAATAAAATGAGCAAAAGTTAAGGACAAACTTAGCATAAGTGGGAAAGTGAGAGAGTCAATTATACATATCAGGTCCTACATTTGGTCCATAAACGTCAATGATTCTGTCTGTTTGAGGAGCCAAGCGAGTCAATCTTTGAAGCAAAGCACCAGCTTTTTGTGAGTTTCGAGTATTTATTAACTTTTGCCTAAAAACACGTTTCCATCTTTACCAACCAGGACAGCTAAAAACAGCAATCTTACTGAATTAAAAGAGCCAAAAAACAATACTTAAGGATGGAAGTAGGAAGCCCTGAAATGAGAAAGACAGTTTATTGGTACTTGCAATTCTGTGTTTAAAGTTTGCTGGAATCTTTGGTTGATCCTGGAAGCACATATACATGGCAGACTAAAAAAAAAAAAAAACATCCTAAGACTTTAAAAAATGGGCTAAGATTTCAGCTGCTACCTACCACAGGGTAGACAGAGTTTGGAATTTGAGTTCAGCTAAGTTCAATGCCTTCAAAAATAAACAAAAAGACAAAAACTCCTTTAAAGGAATATAACAGAATCCAGAATCCCTAACACATGTCATTTACTATATATAAGATAAAATCCAAACTTTTTAGACATATGAAGGAATAGGAAAACATGACTGATACGAGTAAAGCTAATCAATAGAGAAAAATCACTGGAGAGAACGCAGATGTTAAAATATTCACATGAATAAAGCTGAGAGGTAAACTCGTTATTCTGTATCTTAGAAGAAATCTTAAAATTTGAGCTTGCACAGGCTCAAGGTGGGAAAACAGTAAGGATGCTATTAATAGGTCAGATAGATAGATAGGTAAGAAAGTTTGCAAATATAAAGATACTTTGAAAGATACCATGTGTCTATAGAAAGAAGAAGAAATAGCATAGGTTTTGAGTATGCCTTATAGAAACGATGTTAGTGCCACCAATAGAATCAAGTCTGCGTGAGATTAGATTTTTGAAGGATAATATGTATAGTTAAAGGATGAATAATATATATTTATGACCTGTTACCATGTAGCAAATCACAATTGCTCAGAGCAGAAGCCATTTATTTGGCTTATAGTCCCATGGATTGGAAATCTAGGCTAAGTTCAGCTGAGCATGTGTACAGGTCTTTGGTGTGCTCCCTCATGCCTCTGCAGTCACCTCTGCTGATCTTAGCGGGGTTCTCTCTGTTCTAACAGCTTTCATCTAAGATGGTTCGTGTCTGCTTCATATTCTCTCTCCTCCTTGAATATTTCTTTTTTTTGGCAGTTGTGGGGCTTGACCTCTGGGCCTGGGAGCTGTCCCTCAGCTCTTCAACTCAAGGCTAGCTCTCTACCACTTGAACCACAGCACCACTTCCAGTTTTCAGCTGGTTTATTAGAGATAAGAGTTTCACAGACTTTCCTGCCCAGGCTGGCTTTGAACCACAATCCTCAGCTCTCAGCCTCCCGAGTAACTAGAATTACAGGTGTGAGCCACCAGCACCTGGCTCATCCTTGAATATTTCTAGCCTGAACATGATGACAGGGATTCCAGGAGAGCTAACAGAAGTATGCAGGAGCTGTTGAGGTTCAGACTTAAATCCTGTACCACATTGATTTCATCACATTCTGTCAGCCAAAGCCAGTTGTCAGGCCATCTCAGACTCAAAGTAATAGAAAAAGAAACTGGACTCTGATGAAAGAAATGCAAAGTCACATTGCAGATACAGGAAGGACAAACATTTATTACCACTTTTCAACTTACCATATGACCAGGAATGGAAACTTATACACATATGTTCATAGCAGTATTATTCATGATAGCCAAAGAGGAAAACAACCCAATTGTCCACTGACAGGTGAATGAATCAGCTAAATATTATTTTGCTGATTATTTCTATTATCAAGAATATTACAAAGAATATTGATGAACAACAGATTAAGAATTCCATAGAAAAAGATCCAGAAGGACACCAAATATAGGAGCTTCTGTCCATGGAGAGTTGGGCTGTAGCATCCTCCTGGTGCATAGAAGTATTTCACCATCCTGAAAGCTCCCCAACCTCATAGCTTAAGGAAATTTCAGTGGAGGCTTTATTATTTAGGAAAGATGCTTGACTTAGTCTCTACTATGTTCTCTCTTCCCTAGAGAGCAGAAGGCATGCCTGAAAGTTTCAAGCTTCTAATCATGTTCAGTTTTTTTCTGGTAGGTAGCCCCATCTAGAAGCCCACCAAAAATCACCCACTCAAACAAAAGACATACCTATAGCTCAGGATTTTTAGAATCTCTGTGTCAGGAAATGATGGCAGAGACTAGATCTTTTTAAATCATGTCACAACATGCAATGGAATATTATTTAGCCTTAAAAAGGAAGACAATGCTGTCACATGCTATCTACATCAAAAAGGAAAGTTGAGGTTGTGATGCTAGGTAGAATAAACTAAGATAAATAATGTATGATTTGCCGGGCGCTGGTGGCTCACGCCTGTAATCCTAGCTACTCAGGAGGCTGAGATCTGAGGATCGCGGTTCAAAGCCAGCCCGGACAGGAGAGACCGTGAGACTCCTATCTCCAATAAACCACCAGAAAACCAAAAGTGGCGCTGTAGCTCCAGTGGTAGAGCACTCGCCTTAAGCTGAAGAGCTGAGGGACAGTGCCCAGGCCCAGAGTTCAAGCCCCACGACCGACAAAAAAAAAAAAGTATGATTTATTCCATTTATATGCTGTATCTAAAGTAGACAAATTCTTTTTGTTTTCCTTTCGTTTATCCCCTGTTGTCACTATATTTGATTTTGGTACCTTGTGCCATGTATATATGTTTCCTGATTTGGGTAAGGGAAGGGGAACAACAAAATGATGAGACAAAGGACCACAGTGATACTCACAAGACAATATGTTGTAAATGAACTGTACAACTAAGAGAAGGAGAGTTGGGGGTGGGTGGGAGGGCAAGTGGGAGAAAAATGAGGAAAGGAGTAATAACGTTCAACAAGAAATGTATTCAATGCCTTATGTATGTAACTATAATCCCCCTGTACATCACCTTGACAATAAAATTAAATTAAAAAATAAAGAAGACAAATCCATAGAGATCGAAATGATGGTTACTAGGTGCTGAGGCAAAAAGGAAAAGGGATCTTGTTGTTTAATGGTACAGAATTTCATTTTTGCAAGTTGAGAAATTTCTGGAGATTGTGCAATAGCATGAATTACTTAGCATTACTAAACTGGCACACTTGAATGATGGTAAATTTTATATGAAGTATTTGTTGTCACAACAATAAAATAGTTTAAAGACAGAAGTTTGGATATGACCTATAGTTTAGAAGAGGAGAAAAAATAAAAGAAACAAAATTTGCCGAGTCTGGAACTAATGGAAATCAATCTAGCAAGTAGGGTTTGGAAATGGTTCTCTACCCTTCTGTCTTTAAGGACCACCATCAAAACCTTTCCACAGTGGAAGAAAGAGAAGAGCCATCTGCTCATCTGACCCTCACCTATCTAGGATTCCACCATTTATCTTCTTTTCCATACTTAAAATATCCTGGTAGGAGACTGGGAATGTGGCTTAGTGGCAGAGTGCTTGCTTAGTATGCATGAAGCCCTGGGTTCGATTCCTCAGTACCACATAAACAGAAAAGGCTGGAACTGGCACTGTGGCTCAAGTGGTAGAGTGCTAGCCTTGAGTAAAAAGAAGCTCAGGGACAGTGCCCAGGCCCTGAGTTCAAGATCCAGGACTGGCAAAGAAAGACTTAAAAAAATATATCCTGGTAGAAAATCCAGGCCCAAACCCACAATCTTTTCTCATCTTCACCAGCCCCATCTATGCAAAGGTGCTAGAGTTTCATTCTGATTTATGAAAAGTCATTGGAAAATGAAGATGAGATTTTCCTTTGTAGGATATTCCCTTTGACTACAGTGTGGAAGTGAGGTAAGGAATAGAGTGAAGTTTCATAGAATTCACATTAAAAAGTAGAATCCATGTGATCTAGCTGTCAAATAATAGAGGAGAGAGGGGAAGGTAGGATAACATGATGAACACTACATTGCTTTTCAATTTTGGTGCTGGAGATTGAGCCCAAGGCCATATACAAATGAAGCACTCATTCTAACACTGAGCTACACTCCCCAGCTCCTAAATCCTCTATTTCTAATTTGGTAAACCAAAGAAATGATGATACCACAAACACCTTTGAGACATTCAAAAAGCGAAGTTGAAAAGAGCTCAGTTCTAAATACAAAACTAAACTTGCCCAAACATGGACCTCCTCAACAGAAGGAAAGATTTAAGAATCTCTAGTGTATTTTTTTTCACTTCAGTCTAATAATGGTAATACTAAGCCATCTGAAGTGGGAAGTTGCTCATATAGAGTGATCTGGATTCCAGAGCTTATAAAGATGAATCAGAGGTTTTTGGCAGCCATTTAAATGTTTAACCTGAAGAAATTAAGTCTAGGCTCTATCCCTAATCAATCCATTTTAAAACATATTTCAAATTCTTCTCTATTGTTATTTTCCTGTTGCTTACAGAGATGCATCTACTATTTTAGGAAATCCTTAGTAATAGATATAGTACTTTCAGAAGTGAAAAATGTTGTACAGGTGTATAAACAAAAGCTGTCTTAGTCACTAAGACAACTGCCATAACAGAATACTACATACTGGATGGCTTACAACAACAGAAATTTACCAGGTGTGGTGGTGCAAGCCTGTTATCACAGCAGTTAGGGGCCTGAGCTAGGAGGGTAGTGAGTTGAAGGACAGCTTGAGCCACTATATAGCAAAACCTGATCTCAGATTTTAAGCAGCACAGATTTATTGTCTCAGAGTTCTAAAGAGTAGAAGCTGCAGGATCAAGGCAGTCGAAGCAGGACCATTGTCTGCCTGAAACCTGTAGGAAATCCCTCTTTGCCTCCTTGCAACTTCCTAGCTTCTGGCAGTTTGACAGCAGTCTTTGGCAGCGTTTGGCTGGTTAGATACATCATTCTAATCTTCCATCATTACATGACATCCTCCCTGGGTCTCTGTCTTTACATAACCATCTTCTTCTAAGAACATCAGTCATATTGGATTAAGGGGAACCACTCTATTCAAGTATGACCTCATTTTAACTAATTACATCTGCAAAGACACTATTTCCAAATAAGGTCACATTCCAAAGTATTGGAGGATTAGGATTTCAATATATCTTTCTGGAGAGGGATATAATTCAACTCATAACAATTGTCTAAAATGCTCTGATAGCCAAGTGTGGGGTCACCTGCCTGTAATCCCACCTACTGTGGAGATAGAGACAGAAAGATGATGAGTTCCAGGCCCGTCTGTGCTGTTAGTGAAATCCCAACATATAAACAAAATATAGGGGCTCGGAAGGTGGCTCAGTGGTAGAGTGCTTGCCTGGCCTCTGGAGTCCCTGTGTTCAATCTTCAGGACCAAAATAATAATTTTTTAAACCTATGATAAGTTATAGAAAAGATTTTTGTAGCATTCTTCCAAAGCCATTTTCTTTCAGTGTTACTGGGCTTTGAACTCAGGTCTTTGTACTGGTAAATATGCAATCTGCAAATTTAGCAACACTTTCAGCCCTTTTTGCTCTAGTTATCTTGAGGACAGTGTGTTACATTTATGTCTAGGTTGACCTGACCTTAACCCTTCCATTTATGCTTCCTGAACAGCTGAGAGGACAGGTGCACACTACTGCATCCAGCAATTGGTTGAGATGGGATCTCATTAACTTTTTTACAGGACTAGACTCAAACTGGGATCTTCTCATTGTCTACCGCCAAAGTAGCTAGGATTATAGGCATGAGTCGTAGTGCACAGCCTTATTTCTTTGTGGTCCCAGGGGTCATCCCAGGGTCTCACATATACTAACTACACTGAACTACATCCCCCTGCCCCCAGCTCTCAAAAACTTTATATTGGTCTTTGAAAAAAGCAAAACCTGGGCTGGGAAGGTGGCTCAGTGGTAGAGCGCTTGCCTTGCATGCGTGAGGCCCTGGGTTCGATTCCTCAGCACCACATAAGCAAAAAGAAAAAAAAGC
>NW_012267310.1:1138704-1190028 GCF_000151885.1 Dipodomys ordii | reverse complement strand
TGTGTGTGTGTGTGTGTGTGTGTGTGTGTGTGTGTGTGTATGTGTGTGTGTTTCCTTTGGTGGGTCATGGAGATGGATCTCAGGGCCTAGGTGCTGACCCTGAGCTCTTTTGCTCAAAGCTAGCACTCTACCACTTTAAGCCATAGCTCCACTTCAGATTTTCTGGTGGTTTATCGGAGATAAGAGTCTCATGGACTTTCTTGCCCAGGCTGGTTTTGAACTGTGACCCTCAGACCTCAGCCTCCTGAGTAGCTGGGGTTACAGGCATTGAGTCACCAGTGTCAGGCTCTGTATATGGTTTCATTAGGTAAAATTTCTTAAATTTGCAATAAAGCCATTGAATTTATAGAATTCATCTCTTATCTAGTTCGGCAGTTGTTTCAATTCAGCTTTTAACAAAAGAAATAACTTAATATTTGTGCCTCCTAAGGTATTTTATCTTACTAATTACTACAAACATGACTTGAAAATAAGCTACTGAGGGGGGGAGCAGGGAGGATTGGGTGGGGGGGGAGGATGGGAAGGGTAAACAAAGGAGGAGGCTACAATGCTTGATAAGAAATGTACTCATTATCTTGCCCATGTAATTGTAACCCCTCTGTACAGTATTTTCACAATAAAAAAGAAAATAAGCTACTGAAATCATAATCAATATGTTCTTTGATGAGATATTTCACTCATAAAAGATAGCATAATCACCCGTTTTCCAGCTGACACTGACTGCATGGCTTATACAATTTTGATATTAAAGATTTTCCAAGCATAGAGATTTGACATTTGGTTGGTGGTTATGGAAAGGGGTTCCAGTTAATTCCACAGTGTCACTTCTGATTGAAGTCTTGGTATGAAATTATCTTAAATGTGAGTCAGTAAAAAAAAAAGTACAAATTTTTCTAGCTGCAGATTCCTATCTATATTCAAAAGCATAAATTCAGGGCTTGGAATGTGGCTTAGTGATAGAGTGCTTGCCTAGCATGCATGAAGGCCTGGGGTTGATTCCTTAGTACCACATAAATAGAAAAAGCCAGAAATGGTGCTGTGGCTCAAGTGGCAGTGCTAGCCTTGAGCAAAAGAAGTTCAGGAACAGTGCCTAGGCCCTGAGTTCAGGCCCCAGGACTGGCAAAAAAAAAGCATAAATACAAACTTTAAAAATATCAGCCATTGGGAAGATGGCTCCATGGTAGAGCGCTTGCCTTGCATGCATGAGGCCCTGGGTTCAATTCCTCATCACCACATAAGCAAAAAGAAAAAAGCCGGTGTGGCGCTGTGGCTCAAGTGGTAGAGCGCTAGCCTTGAGCTGAAGAGCTGAGGGACAGTTCCCAGGCCCAGCCATAGCACCACTTCCAGCTTTTTCTACTTATGTGGTACTGAGGAATCAAACCCAGGGCCTCATGCATGCAAGGCAAGCACTCTACCACTGAGTCACCTTCCCAGCCCCTGGACTGAAAATTTTTAAAAATGTGAACCACTGTTCTAACCAACCAAAGTAAATATATAGCTATAAAACAGGAATATGTATCCTCTGAAGGAATACTTTCTACTGCCATTTTTCTTAATGTTAAAGCAACCGTTTTTAATATCAGATTGAACATGAAATTTTAATGTATTATCTCCCTCTTATGAATTAATGTTTATAAACAAGAACACTTAGAGGGCCTTTTCTGTTCTAGTAAAATGAAAACCGAAGAAAAACAGTAGCTTATTAAAGCTCCCAGAATGGCTTCTCCATTCCTTGTCAAATCTCAAAGCCTCATAACTCTTTTCCTTCAAAGGACTCTGAAACAATATGACACCTCTAAGGATTAAACATGTTAGAAACTAATAAAGGAAGAAAACATTAAAGCATGTCTGACACAGGCACCATACTTCCCTGTTCCGACCATATCCCCTACGTAAGTATGAGTCAGGTAATATTAACTTTGAATCAAACATTTGTTAGTTTCTTTTGAGTATTATATAAACAAGGTTTTGATCATAGCCTGTAAGGCAAGTGACCTGTAATCATTTGCATTTCATCACATGTAACTTGAAAAATGGAACAGTCAGCTACCTTACACTCAGGAAGTTAGTCAGGATCTTTTGTGTGGTATGAGTGCCCTAAAGAAATAGAGAATGCTACCAGAAAATGCTCTTACAACAAATGAAAAGAGATTAGTTTCTTCTTTAAAAAATGTTTATTGTAAAGGTGATGTACAGAGAGATTACAGTTACATAAGTCAGGTAATGAGGTCATCTCTTTTTGAACAGTATCACCCCCCAAGAGATAACTTTCAAGAGTAATGTTTTTCAGCTGGGAAGGTGGCTCAGTGGTAGAGTGCTTGCCTTGCATGCATGAGGCCCTGGGTTCGATTCCTCAGCACAACATAAACAAAAAAAAAGCCGGAAGTGGCACTGTGGCTCAAGTGGTAGAACACTAGCCTTGAGCTGAAGAGCTGAGGGACAGATCCCAGGCCCAGAGTTTAGGCCCCATGACCGGACCCCCCCCCAAAAAAAAAGAGTAATGTTTTTCAATTACATTATAGATGAGGGAATACTCTCTGAAGCTGCTAACAATAGTTTATTTATTAAATGTTTTTAATGTGGCAGACCCTATATTTAATGCTTTACAAATGTTATCTCTATTTAATCTTCCAAACAATCCTACAAGGCATGACTATACCTTTTTTCAAATAAGGAAAACAGCTTACTTTGAGAATTCTATCTGGTGAGCAACTACTAGCTGTACCAGTCCCTGTTCGAGATGAAGTCGAAGTTTAGAAGAGATAAAAGAACCTAGAACTTTGAAGGAGTTGTGCTGGAGGTTGAACTCAAGTGCCTCATGTTTGCTAGGCCAGTGCTCTACCCTGAGCAATGCCTCCAGCTCTTTTATGTGCTGGTTAATTTTTGAGATAGGGTCTTGATTCCTACCAGGCCTATAACTGGACCTTGATGCCTAATTTTGGCTTCCAGTCATAGCTGGGATGACAGGTGTATACCAAACTTCTGTTAAGATGGAGTCTCTCAGACTTTGCTCCCCTGGCTGGCCTGGAACCTCAATCCTCCTGTTCTTAGCATCTCAATTAGCTAGGATGAGAAGGTTACACCACCACACCAAGCTAGAGGTTGAGAAGGGCTCTCACATACTTCTCTGCCCCGGTTGGCTTTGAACCATAATCTCAACCTCTCAAGTAGCTAGAATTACAGAGATGAACCACAAGTGCCTGGAAAGAACCTAGATTTTTTTTTGTTGGTTGTGGGTCTTGAACTCTGTTCCTAGGCACTGTCCCTCAGCTCTTCAGCTCAAGCAAAGTGCTCTACCACTTGAGCCACAGCGCCACTTCCAATTTTTCTGGTGATTTTATTGGAGATAAGAGTCTCACAGACTTTCCTTGCCTGGGCTGGCTTTGAACTGTGACCCTCAGATCCCAGGCTCCTGAGTAGGTAGGATTACAGGCATGAGCCACCTGTGCCTGGCCAAGAGCATAGAATTTTAGCACAGGCCTGTTACTGCTTTTTTCATGACCACTTCCTACCTCAATAGAAAGAATGTTAAAGGGAATATTTCATGCATTGGTTTTTTGTTTGCTTGTTTATTTATTTGTAACAGGCTCTGCCTATGTAGTACAGGCTTACTGAAACTTGAAATCGTCCTGCCTTTGCCTGCTGAGTTCTGGAATATATAGGTGTGTGCCACCACATCCCACTAATCTATTTGTATCATAGAATATTTTCACTTTAGTGTGACATTTAGACATTAAAGTATTTTCATTTAATGCCTTTCATTATATACAACAATCAAAAAATTAAGTAATTAATATATAACATAGACCCAGGCACCGGTGCCTTTCACTTGTAAACCTAGCTACTCAGGAGGCTCAGATCTGAGGATCACAGTTCAAAGCCAGCCTGGGCAGGAAAGTCTATGGGACTCTTATCTATAATTAATCACCAGAAAAACAAAAGTGTCACTATGGCTCAAAGTAGTAGAACACTAGCCTTGAGAAAGAAAGAAAAAAAAAACCTCAGAGATGGCACCCAGGCCCTGAGTTCAAACTCCATGACCAACAAAAAATAAAAGTAAATATGTATATATATAAACATATAATATAAAGTAAACCTCATCTCTGAGAATATATGAGAAGATCTGAGAAGATCCTGATATTTTCAAAAACTCACTTTTTTTTCCAAATCTTTTTTTTTTTTTTGAGAACTTGTTTGGAGGTTCTAGCAGGGGGAGAATAGCTACTTGTATATCTGTGACCAAAGAACAGCCCTTCTCTACTAGGAGATGGTTATCATTTTCGACCAAGTGGAGTACAAGGAGAGGTGAAGGAGGAAGGGAAACCCGCCTAGCCAGCCAGATCAGCCAAATCATTCTGTTGATTAATGTGGTGACAGATGTTGCAACCAGATCTCCCTCACATCCTCAAATAGATCTTTCCTGTTCTTTCTTAAGATGTGTGTCAATCAGGAATTTATTCCTTCCTTTCTTGTGTTTATTTGTTCATTCGTTCTTTCTTTTTCAGTGTCAGAGATTGAAGCTAAGACCTCATTCAGGTGAAGAGAGGGTTCTGCCTCTAAGTGACATCCAAGGTTAGGAAAAATATTCGTAATACTTTTTATTTGAGAAGTTTCAAATAAAAACATTCTATATCCATGAAACACATGCCATTGTGTATTTTGGCGTGATGTCAGATAAAATAGGCTTAAATCGTACCTTGTTTTCTCTAGGAAAAGAAATAGTTAAATAACCTCTAGTGATGACTTCTTTGCTGAAAAATAAATATGGCTCAGATAATGTAAACAGAGGAGTTGATGATCGTGCTTCATGAGTTTTCTAGAGTAGAAAATATCTATACATAGGCATATCTATATGTGTAGAGTTGTGAAGTTGGATGTGAGGTAGAGTTTGCACCATGAGCCATAGTTAGTTGTCCTGCAACTTTTCCAGACTGAGCTAACTCCATTTTGGGACAAATGTTATTTTGTTAACTAAATGCCCATTTAAACTGGAATACAAAGGTTATAATTATAGTAGGAAATTGTTGGGGGCAGAGGAGGTTAAATCTAGTTGTCCTGTCATACATTAGGAATGATTTCTTGGAAACTTGGTTTAGATTTTTCTACTGAGGTTTGCTGTTTTCTCTGCTTTCCAATATTTTGGTTCGGGAGTCTTGGGGTAGGGAGATCAGGAGATAACCAAATTAGGCCTTGCTGCTGATGTTGCAACTCAGGACGCCAAAAAGATAGAAATCTGAAGATGCCACTTTAAGGTTATAGGGCTTGTAGGAATACAAGGGTCAATGTTGAAAGACAGTTCTAGAACAGGGCTGTTCTGGTGTAGCTCTTTATAAACAAGCCACATCTGTAAGGCTATATTTATAGTAAGTACATAAAAAATAATGTTGGAACCAGGCACTGATAGCTCATGCCTGTAACTCAAGTCTGTAAATCCTAGCTATTCAGAAGGCTGAGATCTGAGGATCAAGGTTCAAAGCCAGCCCAGGCAGTAAGGTCCATGAGACTCTTATTTCCAATTAAAGTTTTTTTTTTTCTGGTCGTGGGGCCTGAACTCTGGGCCTGGGCGCTGTCTCTCAGCTCTTCAGCTCAAGGCTAGCGCTCTACCACTTGCACCACAGCACCACTTCCGGCTTTTTTTCTTTTTGCTTATGTGGTGATGAGGAATCAAACCCAGGGCCTCATGCATGCAAGGCAAGCGCTCTACCACTGAGCCACCTTCCCAACCCCATCCAATTAAACTATTTTTTTAAGCCAGAAATGGATCTGTGGCTGATATGGTTGAGCACTAGCCTTGAGTAAACAGCTCAGAGACAGCACCCAGACCCTGGGTTCAAGCCCCAGGACTGGCACTAAAAAAAGTGAAATTAGAAGCCAGGAATGGTGGTGAATGTCTACAATCTTAGCAGTCAGGAGGCAGAGGCAAGAGGATCCTGAGTTGGAGTCCAGTCTGGTCTACGTAATAAGTGAGACCTTATCTTTTTTTTTTTAACTGTATTTTTTTTGGTCTTTTCTTTTTTGGTACTGGGGATCAAACCCAGGACGTTGCACTTGCTAGGCAAGCGCTTTGCCACTGAGCTACATCCCAGCCCAGTGAGAGCTTATCTTAACCCTCTGCTCATGCCCAAAAAATGAAATAAATTTTAATGAAACATTTTATTTAACCCAACTGATTCAAAATATGTCAATATGTACTCAAAATAGGAATTATTAGTGATATATAATTCACATTCTTTTGTTTAAATAAGTTTTTGAGATCTGGTATGGCCTTTATACTTAGAACACATCTCAGTTCCTTTTTCTTTTTATATCTCAATTTCAATCAGCCAATCTCATTTTAATGGTCAGTAGTTCCTTGTGGCTGCTAGTCACGAACTGAGCAAATCTAGTAATGGGGACAGCTATTTTTTAAACAGCTACACTTAGAGTTTTGCTAGGGAAAAAGGTAATCCTCCTTAGGGTAATATCAGCTATGATGTTTAGACATCCCCCAGCCTCAGCCTGGCACTGGTGGCTCACGCCTGTAATCCCAGCTACTCAGGAAGCTGAGATCTGAGGATCGTGGTTCAAAGCCAGCCCAGACAGGAAAGTCCATGAGACTCTCACCTCCAATTGACCAGCAAAAAATAAGCAGAAATGAGAGCTGTGGCTCAAGTGGTAGAGCACTAGCCTTGAACAGAAAAGCTCTGAGACAGCCCCTAGGCCCTGGGTTCAAGCCCCAGGACACCCCCCACCACACACACACACACACACACACACCTCTAGCATCATTTGATTGTTTCTAAATTTCCAAGGAGAATGGTTGGATCATCACTCTTGCATTTATAGAAGAAAAATTTTTGTTTAAAAAGGACTTCTTGTTAACCTTTCCTCCCTTCTCCCTAAAAAAAAAAAAATCACTCTTTTCTTTTGGAGAAAAATGAAAAAGTGTATTTCTATATCAGTTTGCCCAGTTTTCAAGTTGATTCTATGTGCATGACATCTTGATACCTTAACCCATTATTCACAGTCCATTTAATGTTTGATTCCCAGCATTGTGATCCCTGTTTACATTACTTTTACAGATCAGTTAACTTGGTTTAAGTTATTCCTATTGGAACACAAGGTAAACAAATGAGTAAAAGCTGATACTGAAAATGGCCTACAATATGCTTTAGTTTTACAAGGTTATTTCACACTTTAGGTAGATTAATTAGCTTTGGAGAGTGTTCGATACATAATAACCGTCTCTTCAACTATGTCTGTTTTTACTAAAGCAACAAAGTTAACTGGAATAATTGATCACTGGGGAGCTAATTTACCTTAAACCAAATTGATGAACTCCTTTTCACCATAAGGCATGTTAATATAGCTTGGCAATGTAAATCAAGAGAAATTCGATGGTCTGTTCATAAATGCAAAATAATACCCAACTCGACTTCAACTTCCTTCCAGCACGTTTTGTTGTCTAGCATTACACGAAGAATGTGCTGCCAAAAGAGCCGCGTTTGGGGCCAGGTTGCATTTGCAGCAATCGAATCAAGTATGTTGAGAGAAATGGCAACCACAAGAGCCTTAGTTAGCCCCATCTTACTGCCGAACCAGCGCTGAGTCCAATACTAAGAGGTCGGACAGCAAAGATTTCAGCTGCCTTCAAATGCTCCCTGAAAACCGTTAGAGCCTCTTCACATGGCCTGTAGGTTCCCAGGCCTGGAAGCCAAAGCAAAGATGTAAGCTGAGGAAGGCAGTTATAAAGAGTCCAATACTTGCTAGCCTGAGCCCTGCGAGAAACCTTGCGGTACCACTACAGACAGATCTCGCCGTCTGGGTGTGGGTCTCTAATCTCATTCCTACACCTGCATGAAGGAGGAAGGCGAGGGCTCTCCAGGTGTGTTGGAGTATTGGGATGATTAAAGGCAGCTGTTAAAAGGTATGCATCAGCGGGGGGACGCGCTGTGGTAGCCAGGCGTGGGAGGACTAGGATGCTGCCGCCAAGGTTTTGGGGACTGGGCGGGGGGGGGGGGGGGGGGGAGGCAGGCCGGCTGGGAGATTTCACTTGGCTTTTTTTTCCTTCGCCTAGCAGGGCGATTAGCCAGGGGCTGCAGTAGCTTTCCACTCAGCCGGTGACTTTTACATACTTCCACATGCACTGAATGTCAGGACACCTGGCTCCACCAATGGCCGCCTGGGGCCTTCCCAGGACCCACTTCGCATGCTCAAGCCTTTATCTTCCACCTCTCTCCTATTCTGGGGTTTGATCACCATCTGAGGATTGGGTTTCCTTAAGCCAGGGCTTCCCCCTCGTGGGGCAGGAGGAGGAGTCAGCACTCTGCCCTCCCTTTCTCCTCCTCCCACGAGCCGCCCGCTTTAAGAAAAAAAAATCCAAATTTTTTATTTCAAGTCAACAGTGGAGCAAGAACCCCGCGCTCCAGCCTACAAGATATTTTTGACTAACTCCGCAATCTCTGCCGAGAAGGGCAACCTGAAGAAACCTCCCAATGTTTCTTTGAAGATTTCGAGTAGGGAGGGTCATGCTGATGGTCCGGGCGACGCTGAACAGCACTCTACATACTTGGGGAGGGGTTTGATAGCGGGGAAGAGGGCTCTTGGGGGACAAAAAATAAAGACGCCCCAAGTATCAAAAATTTAACACGAGAGCGTCAACTTGGAGAGCCTTCGATGAAACCAGAAGCCTCCCAGCGCTGCCATGCACAAAGCCACCCCAGTCCCTGTCAGAGCAGGAGTTGGGGGGGGGAGGCGGGTTTCAGGTGAATGCCCTGACTGTGACCCTGAAAGGGTGGGTACCTGGGTCATCAGGGTAAGTGTCCCCATAGTAGGCGCGCCAACACGATGCACACCCTGGAGAAGAAAAGCCAAAGAGACATTTTCACGCCTCTGCCCTGGGTCAAATGAAAGGGACGGAGCGCCCCCCCTCCTCGCCCCCGCCCTGGCGCCTTAGCCGATCCTCCCCAGCTGGGCAGGGACCACTTTCTCTCCATCCCAGGGAGCCTCCTATCTGCCTAGCCTCGTGGCAATTAAAGGCACTCCGCTTTTCGCCCTTCCTGCGTTTCCCATTCCTTTCCTTCGCCTCCCGCCGACGCCCCCAGATCGCTTGGGCTCGCCCTTCCTGAAAGTAGGCGCGGCCCAGAAGCTGAGGCTGGGGCAAGAAGGGAGGGGTGGGGTGGGAGAGGGGCGCCTGGGGCGTGGCTTCCTCTAGCCCCGCCCCTGGATGCGCGCGGCGGTGGCGGCGGCGGCCCAGCCTCGCTGTGAGAGACAGGTATCGCTTAGGCGCCATGTTGTGAGCGGAAGTAGGGGAGCGCGCGGCGGTCGCTGTTCTGCTGGGGGAGCGGGCGCGGGAACCGGCGCGGGGTAGGGGGCGGAGCTGTAGTCCCGGCGGCGGAAGGAGGAGAGGAAGAAAGGGGCGAGCCTGTGTGCCCAGCGGCGGCGCAAGGCTGTGAGCTCGGTGCGCGGGCGGCTCTGGCCAGGCGCTTCGCTTTGAGTCGGTCAGTGACGGCGTTGAGCTCTCTGTGGAGCCGCCGCCGCCGCCGCTGCTGCTGTTCTACGGCTTCTGCCGCTGTCGCCGCCGCTGCCGTGGGGCTCGGGCGGCGACAGAGCGGGGCGGGCGGGGAGGGAGGAGGCGGTGAAGGCGGCGGGCCGGGGGGGAAGATGCCGCTGGCGCAGCTGGCGGACCCGTGGCAGAAGATGGCTGTGGAGAGCCCGTCCGACAGCGCTGAGGTGAGTACAGCGGGGCGCCTAGGGCCGGCGCGCCCCCTCTTCCACTCCCTCCCGGCTCGCTCTCCCGGAGCTGGCCATTCGGTCCCGTGTCCCGTTCCCCCCCTCCACCTTTTCCCCCGTACAGGATAAGGGGTTTGGGGTGTTGGGGTTCATCTGTGTGCCCGTCTGTCTCTTCTTCCCACCCGCACCCTCACCTCGTTCCCTCGCTTTGGGGTCTGCCGGTGTGGTGGCGCGTGGGGTTTGGAGTGGGCGCGGAGGCTTTGCGAGAAGCCGATTTTAATCAACTTTGCGTGGGGGGGGGAAGCAGGAGGCGGAGTGGGGGCCGGCGGGGACTTAGGAAGTTTGGCCCCTGTGGGATCGGTGGCTTCCCCGGACCTTGGCGACTTGGAGGGATGAGAGAGAGGAGTATGGGTTGGCTTCATTCGGGAATAGAAATTCCGATCCGGCCACGGGAGTGGGGATGGCTTCAGGAGACGGGCGCGTGGGGGCCAGGGTGGCCACCAGGGAGGATTTTAAATAAGGGGTGCGGGACTGCCGTGGGTTTCGAAACCCTCCCCATCTACCGCAGCGATTTCTGCTGCTGCTGCTGCTGCAGAGGAAAAAAAGTAGAAGCCTAAAAGGTCCCCCTGGTTTCTGAGGTTGCTGAGCCTGAGGACCCCTGTCCCTGCGACTTTAACTTGAGTTTCCTGTCCGTGGAGGTGAGTGGGTGACATTTCCAGGAGATCAGTGACCGCAGTTAAAGGCTTTCTGGTTTTCCTTGTCCGGGATATGGTGACCGTCCCTAAGACACCCACCCGAGTATCGAATTCCCCACATAATGTACCCACCAGGGCAAAACAATTTCCCCCGGACACATCACAGCACTGAGCGACTCGTGTTCGTCTTCTGCCCCAGAACCAACTCAGTGTCTGTGAAAATAATCCAGACGAGACCCCATTCCAGGGCATCTTCTCCTCTCCAGTGTGGAAAATCAATTCCTGATGGTGGTGCGTCTGTGATTCTTCCTCCTTGACTTTTTGCTGCCTTCTTTTCTCGCAGCCGACTTTGGGGGAATTACAAGATGATAGGCTACCTGCGTGTAATAGTTACAGAGTGAGTGACCCCATTTCTGGAAAGCATGAGTGAAACGCGGGGGTGGAATGGGGCAGGCTCTGGTGAGTGGTGTACTTGGCGGCCGCCTCTGCCCTGCCGGCCTCCGCAGTGTGAGAGGTGGATAGGGTTACTGGTTACGTCAGTAAAACTGAAGCTAAGTTTGCTTTGAGATGCGGGACACTTGCATTCTCAAGGATGATGGAGGAGGAGGGGGAAAGGGTTCAAATCGCTTTTCAATTCCTCCCCCCCATCCAGTCGCCCCCACTGCTGGATAAAAATATTTACTTGTTCTCCTTAAAGCAAGCAGAGTTGTAATAGTGCTTACGAGTGGTGCTTAATATTTTGGTACTTGGATCATGTTTTTAAAACCTCAAACTAAATGCTGCACTTCAATAAGAATTCGTGTGTTACCTGGGGGAAAACGTAAATTGTTCTTTTTTTTTTTTTTTAGTCTGGCAGAATTTCGTTTTCTTACCTATCTAGTCCTAAAAATCTTTGGCCTCTCCTTTATTTTTCCTTCAGAAAAAGTACATTAAAAATACAGCTTAAAAGATAAGAAAATGTCCTCAAACGGTTCACCTGTGAAAGAAATTCAATTTGCTTTGAGCCTGATTTTTAGACACAGATATTAACAATTGCAACTCTAGTTTTCCATATCTGTTTGTTATGTATTAATATTTAGGGGAAGTCATTTAAAATTCCACCTTATCCCTCTTTTGCATAGCATTCATTTGGACAAAGGGAGGTGCAAAATGAATATTTACTTGGCATCTACTAGCTACTGTGTTACACATGCTATTTCATTTTATCCTTCCTGTGACCCAGCAGGGAGATTATAGTTCCCATTTTTACAGATTAGGAAACCGAATTCAATAGTTAAGGGCACAAACATTAACAAACAGTAAATGAAAGAACCATAATTCAAAGCCAAGTGGATACAATTCATGTGCTTTAGGATGTTTTATGGAAAAATTCAGTGTATAAATATACCAATGTTTAGAGGTCATGTGTCTTTTTTTTTTTCAAAAACAAAGTATTATAAGAGATGTCTTTGGTAAAGCCTTATTTCAGTTACTGTCATGTTTTCCAAGACCTGGCAAATAGGATTTCACAATTTGCCATTTTCAAATAATTTTCTTGCTATTCTGGCATAAGGTATGTCAAACAGAGCCAGCCATTGCCTAGATTTATTAAAACTAAACTTATAGAAATTGCCTTTAGATATTTTGTTAAACTTGGTTATTCACCTGTTTCTCATTATTTCTGATATAATTTGGAAATATTTAAACCAATGAAGGAAGGATTGGGAAAGTTTTCACCCAGATCTAGTATTGATAACCCATTATGCCTGTCTTCCTCAGAAGATTCACATCAGAGAACAATTGTATTTTATCCGGGTAACATCATTTTATAATAGTTATTTACTTGAGCAAATATGTCAAACTTTCTCTCTCCAGGCTAAAAAATTTCAAGATTGTCTGCATAGGAATTTACATTTAGGGTTTCATCCTTAGTATATTGTGAACTTTTGAAAGCACAGACTTTTCTTCCTCTCTGTATCCTCAGCATTTAATACAGTGTTGGCACATGCATGTTATGGACTCAATAAATGTCTGCTGAATGAATCATAAGGTTAGGAACAGGGTGATTATGAATCTTACTCCTGTTCTTACTGTTTTAATCATACATTGAAATATTAACAATTTTTAAAAACCTAAATGCCAACACTTACAACACAAACACAGGCATTTTCTTCATTCCTTTACACCAGCCTTCCTGCTTTTAAGACCTCACACAAATCTCATGGTGTTCAAAACAAAAAAACCCTTGTGGTTGAACTCAAACATGGGTCAGAATATGATAGGCTAGAATTAGGCCAAATGTTTAAAGACCCAAATTTAGGATAATAAAGGAAGTACTATGTAAGCAAAGTGAGGGTTGGTGCAAGATTTAAAAAAATCACTTCTCAAATGGTCTAAGTGAATTAAGAGTTCTTTTGTGAATTATTTAATGATGCTAGTATGTTTCTGAATATGTAACTGTTTAGGAGATATAGGTATCAAGCAATTGTGGCTTGTCTGTTCTACAAATTCCTTACCACTGCTGTCAAGGACAACATTTACTAAATCATAATTTGGTCTTTGAACAATCCTTTTTTTTCAATTGCAGTGGAATAGGTGTAAATGATAGTAGACCTAAATATAAGCAGTCTTCAAAAATAATAAAATTAAGGAGTTATTTTTGTTCTGTTGAAATCTGTTGTATAAAAATAGTCTCAATACAGCACATTGTTTATAATCTAAATAGTGTGTTTTGTATAATGTCTTGGATAGAAACAGCCATCTTGACATCCTTTTAAAAAAACATACCTAAAAACCATTGAAAATATTGACTAAATACTTGATCATAAAAATGATAGCTTTGTATTGGAGACAATCTTTAGTGAATGTGTAATCATTTAACTTCAAAAGATTGTATAGTACTCAGGATAGTATGATATAGAATATAGTACAGAGATTCTATTCTACATCAGTATTGCATAGATTTTTCACATTTTGTCTATAGGAGAATGTGCTATTAAACTATGATTATGGTTTTTGAAAAATGTTTCATTAAGTTCCTTTTCCTTTCCTGCTTCATCGTTTACCACTTTTCAGGATTTTTTTTTCTTTCCCCAAAGTGAAGATCTGAGGAGAGGACAGGTATTGTTACACGTCAACTGTCAATTAACAACTATGACACATTACTGAACACTTCATTATTTTCTGTGATTGTGATATGGAATGCAGTTTTTCAAAATCTAAGAAAATGTTTTATTTTGGCAGTTTGATCCTGAACTAATGATGTAGATCCAAAATGTGAAACTTCTTGTGTGCATTTAAGCTTTAAGAAAAAGAGATAAAATTTTATCTAATTAAACAAGTATAAGCTGGGCATTGGTGGCTCATGCCTCTAATCCTAGATACTCAGGAGGCTGAGATCTGAGGATCGTGATTCGAAACCAGTCCCAGTAGAAAAGCCAGAATTGGAGCTGTGGCTGAAGTGGCTAGGTGCTAGCCTTGAGGAAAAACAGCACCCTGAGTTCAAGCACCAGGACCAGCAACAAAAAAGTATAGGCAGACTTTATTTTTTGTTTAGTATGTATCTTATTTTCACCTAAGAAGGGTGACATAATTAAGATGTGAACTCTTGACCAAGAACATGACATTTATTAAATTATAAAAGGATAAGAAGTGCAACAAATAATTTACCCAAAAGTTCCGATTGCAGAATTGTTGTTTTCAAATGGTATTATCCACTAAAAAATTCATATGGTCATTATAATTAATAGACTTGCTCTAAACTTCCATGCTCTGGGACGTGTGAACTGTCAGGCTGCAAATGATGAGTGAGGCCAGAGTGGCCTAGTTCACCCAATACAGATAGGTGTTTTGGGCCTTTATATGGTTCAGATTATAACAAACATTAGGGACATCTTGTTAGTCTACCTAAGTAATGCATAAAATGTACTAGTATCCAGTTCTTTATGTATCTTAGTGGATAACAAGTTATAAAGTATTGATGTATATATTTGTGTGTGTATTGATGTGTGTGTGTATATATATAGTATATATTCTGTATGTATACACAAACACATCTCATTCCCTCAGTTCACATGACTACATTTTACTACTTAGCATTAGTTATCTACTTCCCTTCTCATCTGGCAATTTGTGTTCTTTTAGAGTTAATGAAATGTATATCATTCATCTGGAACAAATATCACATCTCAGATATTTGTATTTTATCAGGGAAAAACAAACCATAAATCCTTATTAAGTAAAATGGGCCACTATTTGACAAAATAAACAAAAATATACTACATATATTATTTAGAAATCAATTTCAGAAAAAATTTACCCTAATTGCATATGATTATTCATTGCATTTGGCAATGATACTTTAAGTGTTTCAGTTTTGCTTATCTCCTTAAAATTTTAGAAGAAAGTTTGTGGGATAATTTGGATTAATGTTAAAAAAGAACTATAATCTTGAGACCATAAAGACCTGTTTGATTCTAGCAGTGTTACTTGATAACTTCATGCAATTATTTAATATCTCTATGTTCCAATTTGCAAAATAAGGATCTGCTTTATAGAGTTGTGAGAATTAAATGAAATGATAGTATATATAAAACACTTGTACAATACCTGGCTTAAGAGTTTAATAAACAGGGGCGAGGAAGGTGGCTCAGTGGTAGAGCGCTTGCCTTGCATGCCTGAGGCCCTGGATTCGATTCCTCAGCACCACATAAGCAAAAAGAAAAAAGCCGGAAGTGGTGCTGTGACTCAAGTGGTAGAGCGCTAGCCTTGAGCTGAAGAGCTGAGGGACAGTGCCCAGGCCCAGAGTTCAGGCCTCACAACCGGACCCCCCCCAAAAAAAAAAGAGTTTAATAAACAATCTTTTGATGAATCTTCTCTCTTAAAGAACTGTCTCAGAAGGTTTTACCTCTGGGATATTTTTCAGAACCAAGCAGAGCTGTTGAAAATTATTTCTTTGGTTGATCGGTTTAATGAGTCATTGTAATATCTGAAAATATTTGCAAGGGTAAGGTAAATAGAAATCTCTTGTCATATATATATATATATATATATATATATATTCCTTTTCCAATATTGTCTTTAAAGGAGAGAAACAGATAAAGAATGTTGGGAAGAATAAGGAAGAAAAACAACATTTTAACATTGCATGAATTGGAAGACATCTCAATCCATGGAATGTCATAGTTTCAATAGGACTGGCTTTTCTCCTTAGTAACATGTAATCATATATCTTACAATGGTGTCTTTTGATCAATGAAATATGTTAGATCCTATATGCCAACCTCTTGAAGGTTGAAGAAAAGATTAAAGTCAATATACAGCATCAATATGTAGACTATTCATTTTCTTTCTAGTACATACCCCAAGACAGCGTTATGTGCTTTTCATATATTAAAATTATTCAGGTCTGTTTCATTTTAGGGAAATGAGCTAATATAAAGTAATTCCCTACCATTATAAATACATTTATTTTGGTTGTTTGAATATTCCATGAATAACTGGGTTTTCCTGTCTAGAAATCCATTCCTTTGGATTTTTGTCTGTTACAAGGTGTTGGTACTTAAGAAACTTTAAATACTACATAGTATTTTTCAAACAGAGAAGTCTATGGAGACATGATGTTAAAAAGGTATGTCTGTGCCTTAACAATCATCTCCCTTCTACAAGAACAAGAGAGCATTGCATAGTGGGATCAATTTGGGGAGTGTGGAGTTAAGCAAAATATAACTAGTGTCTTTACTGTTTATTTTCTTAGAACTATTAAAATGATGATTTTTGTAAACATTGAATCTGTAAAACAGAGCTCACCTATTCGAGATTTCATTTCAAATGAACACTGTCAAAGGACACAAAAGCTTTGGAAAACATGAGTTTGTGAAATCTAGTAATTATAGTCACTTGATCCAGTATTACCTGGATAAGCCATTATGTTTAATTGACTATATCAACACTTTCTGCTTTAGCATTTTCATTGCATTTTTGATTGAAGTCTTTATAGGTTAAATTATACAATAGCCAAGAGTTGGTGATTCACATTTATAGTTCTAGCTACTTGAAATTGAGAAGGTGGATGTTCAATACCAGCCCAGGCGGAAAAGTTCACAAGACCTGCTGATAATTGAGAGCTGGATACAGTGGCACATATCTATCCTAGCTACAATGAAAAGCTTAAAATAGGCAAATTGTAGACCCAAGTGTACACCCAAGAAGAAAGTGAGGCCTTATCTGCAAAATAACCAGAAAATAGTACTGAAGGTGTGGTTCAGCAGTAGAACACCTGCTTAGCAATCAAGAGGCTGAGTCCAAACCCCAATAAAGCCAAAAAATTGGTACAATAATTTCCACCCTCATAGTGAACTAAAATTTTATAATTTAAATAAAATAAAAGGTCTAAGAGAGACCAGTTAACCAGAAGAATGCCAGACTAGAAGTATGGCTCAAGTAGTAGACCACCATCTGTGAGCAGAAGCAGCTGAATGAGAGCTCAGCCTTGAGTTCAAGGTGATGGCAAAATAAATGATCCCTACATTGACTTGCTCTGTAATTTAAGCCTAATATTCATAGTTTTAATTTTTCTTTTTTTTGCCAATCCTGGGGCTTGAACTGTCCCTGAACCTGATTGTGCTCAAGGCTAGCACTCTACCACTTGCTCCACAGTGGCACTTCTGGCTTTTTCTGTTTATGTGGTACTGAGGAATCGAACCCAGAGCTTCATGCATGCAAAGCAAGCACTCTACCACTAAGCCACATTCACAGCCCCAAATTTTCTCTTTTTATACACCACTATTCCATCAATCTGCCTGCCCCCACCAATACCCTTTCTTAAATTAGTTTCCTCTGATTTGTAGTTACTATATAATAGGTAGGGTTTAATAATATTTCAATGCAGCCACTTCTAACTTGGTAGTATTTTGGCTACATCTCTTTTGGGGGAAATAAAGGTAAAAGCTTACCATAAATATAGTGGGCTGGGAAGGTGGCTCAGTGGTAGAGTGCTTGCCTCGCATGCATGAGGGCCTGGGTTCAATTCCTCAGCACCACATAAACAAACAGGCTGGAAGTGGTGTTGTGTCTCAAGTGGTAGGGCACTAGCCTTGAGCTGAAGAGCTCAGGGACAGCACTCAGGCCCCGAGTTTAAGCCCCACAACCAACCAAAAAAAAAATATAGTGTATGCACCCTTTTGCTATGCTCTTCCTATCAAGTACTTAACACCTATAGGGTTAAAAGTATTTGCTGAGCATATTACCTACTAAACTGATTTTATGGGTTTTTTTGGGGGGGGAGGGTGTCATTGGTTTTTGCTGGTACTAGAGCCTGAATTCAGGATCTCATACTCTTGTTTGGCTTTGTCACTCACAGCTGGCACTCTGCCACTTGAACACTGCCTTCAGTTCTGGCCTTTTTGCAGATTATTTGGAGATATGAGTCTCTTACATTTCTCTGCCCAGATAGGCTTCAAATCTAAATCCTCAGATTTCAGCCTCCTGATTATATGCATGAGCCACTGATGCCCAGCTGATTTTATGTTTGATATGCCCTAAAAGAATGGCTTGATTATTGGCATTTCCTGCTGTGCATACTTACCTTCTCTTGCAAATGAGCTAGAAAGTAGAATATATATGAACTAAAGAATTGGGAACTTAGGACGGGGGTATAGCTCAAGTGATAACAGACCTCCCTAGTAATCAGAAGGCCCTGAGTTCAAACCCCATACCACCAGCAGCAAAAGAAAAACGAATGGGATGGAAAGGTAGCTTGTTACTGCTCCACCTGCAGACAGGTTTTCATATTGAGTCCATTTTTGTTGTTTCCATGAAAAGTGCTAGTTTGTTAAATATTAGATATCCTATACCTGAATAAATCCAGTAGCACTTTTTTATTTTTGTGTGTGTCATCTTTCCATGATTTAAATAGACCCACAACCATAGTATGTTAAGTAGCATTTTCTCTTTTATTTTTGGTTGGTAGTGGGGCTTGCACTCTGGGCCTGGGTACTGTCCCTCAGCTCTTCAGCTCAAGGCTAGTGCTCTTCCACTTGAGCCACAGTGCCACTTCCGGTTTTCTGAGTGGTTTATTGGAGATAAGAGTCTCACAGCCTTTTCTTGCACCGGCTGGCTTTGAACCGTGATCCTCAGATCTCAGCCTCCTGAGTAGCTAGGATTACAGGCATGAGCCACCAGCACCCGGCTGCATTTTCTCATCTAACGAACATATCCATAGTCTATTATCCACCTTAAAAACTAGTTATATTTTTTCCAGCGTATAAGTTTTGTTTTTGTTTTTATTTTTGTTTTGGTTGTGGGGCTTAAACTCTGGACCTGGATGCTGTCCCTCAGCTCTTCAGCTCAAGGCTAGTGCTCTGCCACTTACACCACAGCACCACTTCTGGTTTTCTGAGTGGTTTATTGGAGGTAAGAGTCTCGTGGATTTTCCTGGGCTGGCTTGGAAGTGTGATCCTCAGATCTTAGCCTCCTGAGTAGCTAGGATTACAGGTGTGAGCCACCAGTGCCCCAATTCAGCAAGTAAGTTTTTAATCTTTAAATCTGACCTGGTCATCTAGCTTTCTATGAGCATAACTCTAATGCATTAGTATAACAGCTTGTTGTAGGAAACTCAGTTCAGTCATTTGATATGTGTTAGAACCACATGTTATATGATAGCCTGAAATAAAAGATCAGTTTGACATTAGTAGATTGAACTGCACTTCACTTGCATAACTCTACCAGTCAAGTTATACCTCCATCCTGGCTTCTTGCTGGTTAATTGGAATTAGAGTCTTTAGACTTTTCTGCCTGGACTGAGCTTGAACTGCCATCTTCTGATCTCAGCTTCCTGAGTAGCTAGGACCACTGGCATGACCCACCAGAGCCTGGCCTGATTTATTTTTAATTTCACTTTTTACATTGGAGGTGGAATTCTGGACCTCAAGCTTGCTATCCAAGTGCTCTACCACTCAAACTAAGTCTTCAACCCTGAACTTTTAGTTTAATTTAAAATTAAATAATCACCAGTGTCTGTCTGCTAATACATTAAATAGTACAATTCTAGATTATAGGATTTGCATACATTGAAGCCTTTTTGCTGTATGTGCTTTTTCAGTTTTTATATTTTGAAATGAATAAGCTAGTTTTTCATAAATAATATGTATTTGATACTTCATTTTAAAATTTAAGTAGTACCCTACAAATCACCATTCTGCTCTTTCTACTGTACTAGTTTTATAGTGGAATGCCACATTCCAGTGCATTGATGAAATTTAACTGTCAAAAAGTGCTGCAATGGGCTGGGAAGGTGGCTCAGTGGTAGAGTGCTTGCCTTGCATACACGAGGCCCTGGGTTCAATTCCTCAGCACCACAGAAGCATAAAAAGCCGGAAATGGTACCATGGCGCTCAAGTGTTAGAGCACTAGCCTTGAGCTGAGGAACAGTGCCCAGGCCCAGAGTTCAAGCCCCACAACTGACCCCCAAAAAAGTGCTGCAATTAGGACTAGGTATAATAGCACATGCTATTATACCTAAAAAGATAAGTATCTTCTATGTATATCTTATATGTAGTGTGAAACCTTCCTCTTACCAAGTGGATCTATGAAGAAACTGTGATCCTTACATGAGCTAGAAACAATGTTCATATCAGAGACAATGTTTAAGTAGTTATGAAACTAGGAAATTTAGTAAAATCTGTAAACTTTCCAAATAGTGGGGGCTAAATGGGCTTTTATAAGCTTGCCTAAGAAAGAGCTTTTAATATTATATGGGAAAATGCCTTGAGATTTCTGAAAAAAAAAAACAACTCTTACAAATGAGACAGAATGTCTTATATTTGCAGGTAGAGAGAAAGGCCTGGCATCATGACTCATCACTCATACCTATAATACTAGCTACTAACAGGCTGAGATCTGAGCATAATGGTTCGAAGCCAGCTCAAGGAGACAGGAAAGTCTGTGAGTCTCTCATCTCCAGTAGGCTACCAAAAAATTAGAAGTGGAGCTGGCTCAAATGGTAGAGCACTAGCCTTAAGCATAAAAAGCTTAGGTACAGTGCCGAGGTCCTGAGTTCAAGCTGCAAGAGAAAGGAGGGGACAGATTACATAGATATTGTTTAACATTTCTCTTGGCAGAAGCTCCTAGGTAAATGTGCTGTCATTTGCAGCTTATTAAAATATTACCTGTATGTAGTTACTTCCTCTCTTTTGAAACATGTATTTGATATAGTCCTTCAAATTTCCAGAAAACAGGATAAGCTCATATACAAACACTTGATTTTATTTTTTGTGTTGTAGGGCTTGAACTCAGGTCCTGGTCACTGTCCCTAAGCTATTTTGCTCAAGGCTAGCACTCTACCACTTTGACCACAGTGCCACTTCCAGTTTTCTACTGGTTAATTAGAGAAAAAAGTCTCACACACTTTCCTTCTGGGGCTGGCTTTGAATCTCGATCCTCAGATCTCAGCCTCCTGAGTAGGTAGGATTACAGGCATGAGGCACCAGTTCCCAGCAACACTGATTTTTTTTTTAGCAATTACCTTGTTGCAGTATAAGAAAAAGAAAATTATACAGTCGTTGGATTTTTTTCTTTAGACTTTTTGAAACTACTATTAGATGAAAAGGCTCTAATTTTTAATTGACATATAATTTGTATACCATAAGCTTTACCTCCGTAAATCATACTATTCATTGGTTCTTAACACACTTGCAAAATTGTGCAACTTTCACCACTAATTCTAGAACATGTCTATTATCCCAGGAAGAAATATCATAATCATTAGGAGACATTCTCCTTATGTCCCTTTCCCCAAACCCTCGTAACCATTAATCTACTTTCTACCTTTTGTCTTGCCTATTGTGAACATTTCATATTAATGGAATCCTACAATATGTGGCCTTCATATTTGGTGTCTCTTGACATGATATTTACAAGGTTTACCCATATTATAACATATATCAGTGCTTCATTGTGTTTGTGGTTGAAATTCCATTGTATGGACATGCCACATTTTGTTTATCCATTCATCGGTTGTAGAATTTGAGTTGTTTCTACTACTGTTGGCTATTATGAATAATGCTACTTTGAACATTTGAGTACAAGCTTTTCGGGGCACATATGTTTTCAATTCTGTTGGTAATATAACTAGGAAAGAAATTGCTGAGTTATGTGGTGAAGTCTATATTTAATATATTGAGGAACTGCCAGACTTTGCATACTCACCTGTCCTATTTTACATTCCTATTAGCAGTGTATGAGAGTTCCAGTTTTCCACATCCTCTCCAACATGTGTTACTGTCTTAACTTTTACCTGTAACCATCATAGCAGGTATGGAGTGGTAGCTTATTGATTTAATTTGTGTTTTACTAATGACTAATGGTATTCAGGATCTTTTCATGTGCTTATTGTCCACAAGACATAAATTTTCTGCTTATTTTGTAACTGACTTGGGAACTTAAATGGAGTTTTCCTCTAATACTGATATTAGAAGTTACTTATTTATAGTATATGTATATTCTCAGAAAACTTGATTTTAAGCCGGGCGCCAGTGGCTCATGCCTGTAATCCTAGCTACTCAGGAGACTGAGATCTGAGGATCACGGTTCAAAGCCAGCCCGGGCAGGAAAGTCCGTAAGACTCTTATCTCCAATAAACCACTAGAAAACCGGAAGTGGCGCTGTGGCTCAAGCAGTAGAGTGCTCGCCTTGAGCTGAAGAGCGCTCAGGCCCAGAGTTCAAGACCCACGACCAGGAAAAAAGAAAAAAGAAAACTTGATTTTAATGTGCATTTTTAAAAGACTTCTTTTATTTTTAGATATAATAAATACAAGACTATTTCCAGAACAGTGGTTTTATCTCTAGGTTCTTAGAGCTCTAAGTTCTATGAAAGTATCTTAGGATACCTCATCACCTGGAGTACCCTTTTTCTGAGCTAGAGAGACTTCCTAGAGAAACATTCCATGGAGTTCAGAATTACTTATAGAATGTTGATATCGTTTCTTCAGTTTTATTACTACTCTTTAGTTTCTTATTTAAGCAAAAGTACTGGAATTCTTTGGAAGTCAAAATATCAGAAATCTTCAAAATTAAATGTAAATCAACATGTAAATGAATTGTCTTCAAAGTTTTATCTTAAAAGGAGATATATAGGCATTATGTTTGAAGACGTAAATGTGCAAATAGAAGTCTATTTGTCTCCTTTCCTTCAAGTTCTTATTTACTATTGGTAGAACCCAAGAGGAATAACTCACAATTGATGTTAATATCAATAAGAGGGTTGCTTAAAGAGAGGTATGTCATTGGCAAATTAAAAATGAGATCTGTTAGTGGCACTGTGGCTCAGAGTGGTAGACCACTAGCCTTGAGTGAAAAAACTCAGAAACAGCCTCCAGGCCCTTAGTTCAAGCCCCATGACTGATTAAAAAAATAAATTTTGCCAAGCATCAGTGACTCACACCTGTAATCCTAGCTTATCAGGATGCTGAAATCTGAGGGTCATGGTTCAAAGCCAGCCCAGGGAGAAAAGTCCCCATTAGACTCTTATCTTCAAAAAAAAATCACTTGAAAACCGAGGTGGCACTGTGGCTCAAGTAGTAGAACACTAGCCTTGAGCACAAAGAGGCTCAAACAGCTCCCAGACCCTGAGTTCAAGCCTTACAACCTACAAAAGAAAAAAAAAGATGGGGGTATAGCTCAGGAGTAGAGCATTTGACTTCAGGGAAAAAAAAAGATTTGTTGCCAAGTACTGGTAGCTCATGCCTATAATCCTAGCTACTCAGGAGGGTGAAATCTAAGGATAATGGTTCAAAGCAAGCCCAGACATGAAAGACTGTGAGACTATTATCTCCACAGTAACCATCAAAAAACTGGAAATGGGGGTTGGGAAGATGGCTCAGTGGTAGTGTGCTTGCCTCCCATGCATGAGGCCCTGGGTTCCATTCTCCAGCACCACATAAATGAAAAAAGCCAGAAGTGGCGCTGTGGCTCAAGTGGTAGAGCACTAGCCTTGAGCTGAAGGACAGTGACCAGGCCCAGAGTTCAGGCCCCACAACTAACAACAACAACAACAACAAAACCATTGAATAAAAAGAAAATTTTTTAAAAAGCTGGAAATGGAGCTGTGTCTCAAGTGGTAGAGCATTAGCCTTGAGCAGAAAGCTCAAGGATAGCACCCAGGGCCTGACTTTAAACCCAGAGACCAGCACAAAAAAAAGATTTGCCTTGGATTAATAAAAAGAACTAATAAATTTGTTTTAGATGACTTTTTTCTCCTAATCCTTCTGAGTAGGTGTAATAGAGTACTAGATGATAATGAGTTAAGTAGAAATCTTTTCCTATCTAAAAGTACCAGCTTGTCTAGACAGCTGAATAGCATTAAGCAAACTAAATTAGGAATAATGTAAACAAATGTAATTGAATGTTTAGGGGGAAATTAAGATCTATAATGTTATAATAGTTTTCTGTAGTTCATTTTAAACCATAATGTGGAAAAACAAAATAAATGTCATTTTTTATTTAAAAGTCACTTGGAGAAGCTGGGCACTGGTGGTTCACACCTGTAATCCTACCTACTCAGAAGGCTGAGATCTGAAGATCATGGTTTGAAGCCAGCCCAGGCAGGAAAATTTGTTCAACTATCTCTAATTAAGCACCAAAAAAGCCAGATGAGCTGTGGCTAAAGTGGTAGAGTAGCCAGCTTTGAGCACAAAAGCTCAGGGATTGCTCCCAGGCCCCGAGTTCATGCCCCATGACTGACAGAAAAAATAATCTCATGGAGAAGTCTTCAGGTCTGCCAAGATGAAGAACCCTGGTTCTTCTAAGTTCTCACAGCTAAAATGCCTTAGATGTAACATGACAAATGAGCATGGTAATATTGTAACAGTAGAAAAAGGCAGATTATCTGTGGACATTGAGACTCAAGAAATAATACAAGTTATGAGTTCTCTGGATTTTTTTATTGCCTCCCATAAATTCCAGAGAAGGTGCTATGAAGTATCAATTCGCACACAAAGAACTCCCCAAAACAACCTATTCTCTTTACCCAAACAACTAGGAATGGTAGCTAAATAAGACTAAATCTGTTTTGACATTACTTACCCACCCTAGCCAAAACACTAACAGAAAACCCCTCTCCATTCCATTTAATATGTCAGTGATCCAACTTCCTAATCCAGTGGTGTTGACTCAGGAGAAGAGAGTCATTCGTGGGCTGGGAAGGTGGCTCAGTGGTAGAGCGCTTGCCTTGCATGCAGGAGGCCCTGTGTTCAATTCCTCAGCACCACATAAGCAGAAAAAAAAACAGAAGGGACAGCACCCAGGCCCAGAGTGCAGGCCCACAATCGGACCAAAAAAAAAAAAAAGAGTCATTCGTTCATTTTCTGTCTAGTAAAGGCAGGCACTACTTTGGTTCTCCCTGCTGGGTGGTTTTGACACACTGGCAATTATCTCTTCAATATTCCATTCCCTCTAAAAGGAGTATGTGTTCTCCCAAGGGTACAGCAGAGTCAAGTAGCAAGTTGAGCCTCCACCCCAACTGCCAAAGTAATAAGATTCAATGGTGATAGGAGACAGGGTTAGTCTACAGTAAACCTCCATACTCACTAAATCTCTATACTCACCCAACCAACATCAACAAAGCTGAACAAAATAGTGAGAGGTAAAGTATTGCAATTCTGGCTCCTCATTTCTTTTTTTTCTTTTCTTTTCTTTTTTTTTGGTCAGTCATGAGGCTTGAACTCGGGTCTGGGCTCTGTTCCTCAGCTCTTCAGCTCAAGGCTAGCACTCTACTACTGAGCCACAGTGCCACTTCTAGGGGGAGTTTTTGGTAGTTTATTGGAGATAAGAGTTTCACAGACTTTCCTACCCGGGCTGGCTTTGAACCATGATCCTCCCATCTAGGCCTCCTGAATAGCTAGGATTACAGGCATGAGCCACCGGTGTCCGGCCCTCACCTCTTTTTGTGTTATTCTCCACAGCTGGACCCTTTGGAGAGCTGAGGGCTGGAGATGTAATTTAGCAGAAAGAGTGCCTGCCTAGCACAAGGCTCTGAGTTCAAGCCCCAGTACTGTCAGGTATTTTAAAAAAAAGAACACCTTCAGGAAGCTAAGCTTTTAATTTTGTAGTGCAACAACGAAGTATGAGCCAACTGTTGTCTTTCTTTTCATCAGTGGGGCCCAGCCAGAAACTAAGCTTATACCTTCCTCAGAGGCAACAGTGATGCAGGTTGGTGTTTCACTTTCTAGAACCATCCTCCAACAGAATATTTAAGTCATTGCTCTACTTTTGTCTGAATGGTCTTGATGAATCCCAGAGAAACTGAGCATAAGCACTAACCTTACCCTTGCACTGTGCCTCAACAGGAGGACTTCCTGCCAAAAAGCAGATTAAGGTGGATGACAGTGGCTCACTTGGCTAATCAGGAGGCTGAGATCTGAGGATTGTGATTTCAAGTCTATCCCAGGCAGGAAACGCTAATGCTCTTATATCCAATTAACCTCCAAAAAGGTAGATATGGAGCTATTACTGAAATGATAGAGTGCTAGTCTTGAACAAAAAAGCCCAGGCCCTGAGTTCCAGCCCAGGATTAGCACACTCATAGAATCCAGTCAAACATTAATTAGACAGTCAAAAATTACCTGTACTAAGAGCCAGGAAAATAACAATAATTAGAAAATACATCAACAGACACCAATATTGTGATGATTCAAATATTGGGAATATCTAACCAGGACTTCAAAGCAGCAATTGCAAAACATACTTTAGTGAGCATTCATAAACATACTTACATGAAGTTTTTGTCTCAGAGAATAAATGAAGAGGCAGTTATGATGGCTCATGTCTGTAATCCTAAGTACTCAGGAGGTGGAGATCAAGGTTCAAGGACAACCTGGTCAAAAATGTTTTCCAGGCTCTATGTAAACCAATTTTTTTAAGTGGATATGATTCCATTCCCCTGTCATCCCAGCTAGTTGGGAATAGATAGTCCGTCATGCCAGCCCTGGCAAAAAACAATACCCTATTCAAAAAAACAAGAACAAAAAGGCTGGAGGCATGATTCAAGTGGTAGAGTGCCTGCTTAGCACACATGAGGCCCTGATTTCAAACTCCATAGCTGCCAGAAATTAAATACAAGGTACAAAGAAGAATCAAATGGGAATTTGAGAACTGAAAAATGTAATAACAAATAACATGCTATGATGAGCTCAGTGGAAGAATGCAGATGGCTAGAAAGAAATTGTAATGTTGAAAATAAAGCAATAGAGATTACCCAATGTGAACAATGGTCCAGGAGACATTATCAAAAATTTCTTATCATCAGAGTCCCAGAAAGAAGGAAATGGGCCAACACAAATTTAATGGCTGAAATACCTTCAAACATGATAAATTAACCCCATACAAGATAAGCTAAAAGTTACCTACTCCTAGACTCAAAACCAAATCTATAGAATAGAGTTATTGTTTAGTAGGTAATTCAATTATTTAGAAATAATAGTTACACAGTAAAATGAACAAAGCTCTTTGAAGAGGATGAAAAGACAGTTACCAATTGAATATATTTGCCAAACTATAGCTAAGATAGGAGCAAAGACAGACAATAGAAAATGGACAGAAGGTACAAACAGATACTTCAAAAAAGAATAGATAGGAAGTGGCTCTCTGGTGCAAGTGGAGAGCGCTCATCTTGAGCTGAAGAGTGCAGGGACAGCACCCAGGCCCAGAGTTCAAGCCCATGACCAACAACAACAACAACAAAAAGAATAGATAGCACATATGCCTATGGAAAGATCTTCAAGAGTAGTTTTTAAAACAAAAATAGATTATTTAATGTTACCTAATACTTTCTATTACCTTTTATTTAGAAATGACCTGTTATAGCAAGTTGCAAAAATAAGAGAAGTCTCATATACCTTTATACCTTTAACTTAGTTTGTCTCCATTATAACATCTTATATAACTTCCTATCAAAAACCAAGAATTGATACTGGTGTGAGGCACAGAAAATACTCAGATTTTACTAGTTTTACAGGTACTTGCTTGTGTATGTGGTTCAATATAATTTTCTTACCACATTTGTAAGTCTCAGTATCTACCACCAAAGTAAAATACTGTTTATTAGCACCAGGATTCCTCATGTTACCCCTTTATAACTTCACCTCCACCTCTTCCTAATGTCTGGAAACTACAGATTTATTCATTTCTGTAATTCTGTCATGTCAAGAATGTGTCCTTAATATTAAAATGTCATCTCAAACCAGCAGCCAGCATCACAATTGATGGGATCATGTAGGCACTCATTAAATATGCCTGCTATTTTCAATTCTACTTTTGTATCCTAGAAGACCTTGCTAATGTAGTTAGCCAAAAAATTAGTATTCAAAAAAGGATAACAGATAACTTCATAGATGATATAATCATCTACTCAGATAATCTGAGTAAACCCACTAAAACAGGTTTGCTAAAACTAGTTAATCAGCAAATGATACTACACAAAATGCATTCCAAAATCAATAAAATAACTTTGCCTAAGTTGCATTGAGGAATAAGTTGAAAAAATTGAAAGAAATCTAGGTTTAATGTAATTTAGGATTTGAGGGGTTTTTTTTTGGGGGGGTGTATGTTTAAGGAATTGAGCATAACTTTTTCTTGTATCTTGAATGAATGTTCTCACACTTAAATTCTCAGGTTTCTTTAAATGGTTTATTGTTTATGTGAACAGCATAAGTTTTTAGTAAAATGATATTAGTGTACTAAATGTGCAGGTAGAAGTAATCATAGAACTGTAATTAGAATTTACATTTATTTGTGGTTATCTTTTCAGAACTAAGTAAGTCTTGGCTTTGCTGACAGATTTTGTTTATTCCTACCGTGAACCTGAGCTTCACACTTACTGGGCAAGGGCTCTATCACTTTAGTTATTTTCTTTTTTGAGATAAGGTCTTCTAAGTTTACCCAGGCTGGCCTGGAAGTCATAATCTGCAAGTAGCTGGGATTACGGGCATATACTAGCTTGCTCTGCTCCAAGAGTGATTTTCAGATTGTTTCTTAGTAAATTCACTTACTGTTTCTTAGTAAATTCACTCAACTTCACTTGAAACATGTGTTTCTTGATATAGTTCATAGTAAACAATCATAAACTCTGTTAAATAATTTGTAATTTGTTGTGTATTTTAACTTAGCTTGCTGGTTTCACTTATTTGTAAGCTATTAATATTTTTAACAGATCAATGTTAAACTGGATAAATTTAATTTTAAGTGATTGTTAACAATGGTCAGTAATATAAAGGTTCAAATTAGTTGATGTTTAAGCATCACTTGTTGTACAAGAGGCCAGATGATTTTGCCACAGTCATAGCAAAATAAAAGCTTGTATATTGAAGTCTGCATGGTGGTTATCTGTTTTGAACAGGAAGTCTTCATTCATTGAGTCTCTGGAACCACCCAAAATAAATAGGTTTATTTCTGAGATTTCTGGATTAGCCAACCAAAGTTATTTGGTACTCTAGTTTTTACCCTAGAAATGGAAGAGGACCCATTAGGACAAGGGACTACTCAAAATCCCCCCAAAGATTAATGTTTGTCATTTCCCTGGCAAGATAAACAGAAAGATGAGTTGACAGGTAACACCTAACATGTGGCTTAGCTAGACATTTACCACAGCCTCCAGTGCATTTAGTGTCCAAATCTTTTATTTTTCAATTTTAGTCCATTTTTTATTGTGAAAATACCGTATAAAGGGGTTACAATTACATGGGCAAGATAATGAGTACATTTCTTACCAAGCATTGTTGCCTCCTCCTTTGTTTCCCCTTCCCATCCCTTCCCATCTCCCACTCCCCCCATCCCACCCTGGCTAAAGTTGTAAAGTTCGTTTTTCGACATAACGACTTGTACATCTCATTGTTGCAATGGGTCCACCTGTATCCCTATTTAAATGATTTGTTTTTTTCCCTTCCCCTCCACAAATTATACCAACATCAAATACAGTGAAAGCAGGGGTTATACATACAAAGCAACAAAGAAATCATCTTATAAATATGTTAGAAACCTTGTGGATAACAAAACTGATGTCTCTTGTCCAAAGTTACAGCTATAGTAATGGGCAAAGCCAGGTCTTGAAACTTGATGTATCAGGATGACCCGTGATATTTTCACTACACTGATTTACCAGACTTATAACCTAAGGTGCCCATTTAAAAAGTAAAATGCTATGTTATTGAGCATCTAGAAATTCTGGTTCTGTTTTGGCCTGAGGAAGGCCAGGTAATTTTGTTTTGTTTTGCTTTGTATTTTTTTTTGCAGTGCTAAAGAGTGAATCCAGCAGCTCACAAGCCATAGGCAATTGCTCTACCACTGAGTTACAACCCCAGCCTCCAAGTAATATCTTTTTTTAACTGTATTTTTTTCTTTTCTTTTTTGGTACTGGAGATCAAACCCAGGACTGTGAAAATTGCTAGGCAGGCACCTTGCCACTGAGCTACATCCCAGCCCTATCTTTAACATTCCTATGTTAAGTAATTCTGATTGTCAAGCAGATTTGGGAAATACCACTGTTTCATGTAAGAGATAACCCTAACTACTCAGAAGGCTGAGATCTGAGGATCACAGTTCAAAGCCAGCCCAGACAAGAAAGACTCTGAGACTCTTATTTCCAATAAACTACTAAAAAGCTAAAAGTAGAGCTGTGGCTCAGGTGATAGAGCACTCTCCTTGAATAAAAAATCCTCAAGGACAGAGCCCAGGCCCTGAGTCCAAGCCCAGGATGGGCATGTGTGCATACACACACACACACACACACACAAAGATAAGGTTTGAAGAGGTAGGAAATAGGAGTTTTTAAGAAGTTGGAATTTACAAGTTGTCTATACTAGTAAAATAAGAATAGTGTAAGATTGGATTATAGAAATTATAAAATTGAATTTGATTCTTTAATCACACAGGTGACTTTGTAGCATCCATTCTTTGGCATTTTTGTTGACATGGGAACTAATGCTTAACAGATGATTATACAAAATTATTTTGAATGCAAATAAAAGAGAAAGAGGTGGACTTAAAATTATAAAAACTGCCTTAAATACAGAATCTAATTTTCTCAGGTACAGAAACCACACAAATTCTTAAATAATCTTATTCTAAATCTTTAATCCTTAAAGTCAAAGGATTATAACATTTTCAAGCAGAGAGAGCTCTCAGCCACGTATTTTATGGATAAGAAACCACAGCTCAGAGAAGCTTAGGGGCTTGCCCACAGATTGTGGCATGATTTCAAATCCATGCTGACCAATGCTTTGTAGAATTTTCCTGAATTGTAGCAAGTACCAGAAAAAAATGACACTTCCAAAATCATGGTAGTTTTTAGAAATTTGGTAGCAAAGCATGTTTAATTTTTATCACGTACTCAGTTTAACTGGTTTTCTGTTTTCTTTGTTTTTTATTGTCCTATGGAGAATGAATATAGTTAGAAGTACTATTTGTCAGAGGTTATATAATTTGAAATATTATATCCAACTGTATTTAGGAAAATGAACCCTAAGCTTCTTAGACTAGTGTATTGACAATGTACACTTTTAGAACATGACATATTAAGGAACTCTAGTTTTCTCTGCTTTTATTACAGAATTTTCTTTTTATGAATAGAGTCATGAGCAGAGCCATGTACCTGAACATTAGTTCTAACAGTGACATGGCATAGTCTCTTGCTAGGTACAGATAGTAGAGCCTTTGGATTTAGACTTGTGCTTAGTTAATTTTTTAACCAACTAAATAGCTCTGGTATCTTGGACAAATTAATAACTCAGCCTTTTTATAATTATTATTTTTCCTTATGTTAGTACTCAGAAGAAAATTTACGAGTGATTTATATTCCTGTTCAATTTTCATCATGATCAGAAAGTATATTTGATTTCTGCTTTTAAGAGTTTAGATATAGGAGCTGGGAAGGTGGCTCAGTGGTAGAGCGCTTGCCTTGCATGCATAAGGCCCTGGGTTCGATTCCTCAGCACCACATAAGCAAAAAGAAAAAAAAGCCGGAAGTGGCGCTGTGGCTCAAGTGGTAGAGCGCTAGCCTTGAGCTGAAGAGCGGAGGGACAGCGCCCAGGCCCAGAGTTCAGACCCCACAACCGGACCCCCCCCAAAAGAGTTTAGATATAATGAAATCTAGGAAATGGAAACAAGAAGGGTTTTTTTTCCCTTTTCCTGTGTTTTCTTTAAGTCTTGTTTATCTCCTTGAGGAAGGTAAGGGGAGCACAGATATGGAGAGAGAAAGGTGAACAAATGTAGGAGTGGTACTCACTAGACACTATGCTGAAAATAAACTATAGCACTTGTGGGTGGGGACAGGAAGGAAAAACTGGGAAAGTGTGAGGGAAGGTGTGACATTGTCAAAACAGAACTGTATTCATGCCGGGCGCCGGTGGCTCATACTTATAATGCTAGCTACCCAGGAGGCTGAGATCTGAGGATAGTTGTTCAAAGCCAGCCTAGGCAGAAAAGTCCCAGTGAGATTCTTATCTCTCGTTAACCACTCAAAAACTGGAAGTGGTGCTTTGACTCAAAGTTTACGGTAAAGCTCTAGACTTGAGCAAAAGAACTCAGCGACAGCATCCAGACCTAAGTTCAAGCCCAGCAACCAAAAAAGAAATGTCCTCATTACCTGACTTACTTTACTATAACCCCTCTGTAACACCACGTTTATAATAACAATAAAAAATATAATTTGGATATACTTCATGGCCTATCACATAATCAGTTTTGTAAAGAGCCTATAGTATTTTTCCATTAAGTTTGGTGTTTACCTATCCTAATATAAATTATGTCAAGTGATTTGCCCTTATTTGTTCATACCTGTGTACTGAAACTTTCACGTCCACTTTGTTTCCATTTATTTCATGTTATAGTCCTAAAGCATCTGCTTTTGTGTTTGAGATTTGTTTAGTTTGTGGATAAATGTTTGACACTATTACATAAATGTTTACTACTTTTCATGACGTTCATGTTTAAAAAATAAAACATGCTAATTGTATATGATACGAAAAATAGGGTTACACAGAAGTTAAACATCTTCAGTTTTACTCTGAAGTATTATTTTAAAATCTGTATGTGGTTAAGAGTCAGGGGTTTAGATTTTGATTTGGGTTTAAATATATGCTCTACTTAGTAGCTTTAGGCAAAATATTAGACTTTTTCATTTAGTCAACAAATATTAATTGAGCACCTATTTTGTGCTAGGCATTTTAGTAGGAACTGGAAATTCACTACTTAATAGTGATCTGCCCATCTTGGCTTACTTTGCAAATTGGTGATAATACATCATAAAGTTGTTACAAGCATCAAAAGTCATTAATAGTACTTAGAATTTGCCTGATAGGTAAGAACTGAAGAAATGGCAGCAATTGTTATTACTGTGTATATCCAGTACTGATTATTTCTTCAGTCCAAATAGAGCAGGTTTTTGATTAGGGTTTTAGCCTCATATTTGATTTGAGACCATTAATGTTAAAAAATACTTGCTTTTAGAATAAAAGCCGGAAGTGGCGCTGTGGCTCAAGTGGTAGAGCACTAGCCTTGAGCTGAAGAGCTGAGGGACAGCGCCCAGGCCCAGAGTTCAAGACCCATGACCGGATCCAAAAAAAATACTTGCTTTAAAAAAAAAATAGTGTATATCTGGGGCTGGGAAGGTGGCTCAGTGAAAGGTGGCTCAGTGATAGAGCGCATGCCAGAGGCCCTGGGTTCGATTCCTCAGCACCACAAACGCAAAAAGAAAAAAGCCGGTAGTGGCGCTATGGCTCAAGTGGTAGAGCACTAGCCTTGAACTGAAGAGCTGAGGGACAGCGCCCAGGCCCAGAGTTCAGGCCCCATGACCGGACCCAAAAAAAAAATAGTGTATATCGTACAAAGTAACCTTCATGCTTTGTGTGTGTTTGCCAGTCCTGTGACTTGAACTCAGGGTCTGGGTGCTGTCTCAGAGTCTTTTTTGTTAATGCTCTACCACTTGAGCCACAGCTTCACTTTGGGGTTTTTGGTGAATAATTGGAGATAAGAGTGTTATGGACTTTTCTTCCCAGGCTAGCTTCAGACTACAATCCTCAAATCTCTACCTCCTAGGTAGCTAGGGTTACAAGAATGAGCCACCAGCACCTGGTTAGAGTTTCATACTTTGTTTACCCCTTTGATTTTCTTGTTTTGTTTTGTTTTTTTGGCAGTACAGACGTTTGAACTCAGTGCCTTGTGCTTTCTAAGTGAGCACTTGAGCTGTTTCCCCAGCCCTTTTAGCTAAGCAGAAATGTTTGTTTCTCTGATAGGCTGTCTCACTTTTGCCTGAGCTAGTTTCAGACCACAGTCCTCCTATGTAAACCTCTCATAGTGATGTATATCTCTCAAAGTGAGGGTCCTGTGGAATCTCCAGCTCATTCAACTTGCTTGTTCCTGGCTGGCATTATACCACACTTGAGCCATGCCTTCAGCTTTTTGCTGGTTAATTGGAAATGGAAGCTTGAGAAATCCTCTCCCCCCAACCCCCCAACCCCCAGCTTCGAACAGCAATCCTCCAGATCTCAGCCTCTTAAGTAGTTAGGATTATAGGTGTGAGACACCAGTGCCTGTCTCTGTATTACTTTTTATAATTGTAAGCAATTGTTTTTCTTTTAATTCTTAGAAAATATAAGCCAAGCCAACTTTAAAGTTTTGATTGTGAAATGTTTCTAATATATACTAGAGTAGTGAGAGTAGTATAATGCATCACCATATTTCAATAACCCAGCCTTAAGGATCATCAATTCATGACTAGTCATTTCATTCTTGCTTTATTCTACATACTTTCCATCTCCAGCTCCAGTGGTTATTTCTAAATTAATCCTATATGTGTTATATTTCTTAAAGATAAAAACATTTTAGAACACATAACTACCATACTATCATCACTGAATAACGCAGTTCTATAATAGCATCAAATACATAATAAACCACTTATTAATTAGGCACTTTAAACTTTTTTATGGTACTGGGGTTTGAACTCAGGGTCTTATACTTGAGCCATGCCCCCTAGCCCTTTTTACTTTTTTAAGTAATTTTTCACATAAGGTCTCATGATTTTGCCCAAGGCTAGCCTTGAATCATGTTCCTCAGATCTCTGCCTCCCAAGTAGCTAGGATTGCAGGTGTCACCCAATGCACCCCACTAAACTTTACATTTCTTGCATTATTACTTTTGGAATGATTTCTGTCATTTAATATATTCTTTCCTTGTGGATTATTTTCTTCTGCCATAGGGACTGTTTTGTTTGAGGAGGTTGTGAAATATAGAAGAAAGAATGATGGTGCTGGAAAGGTCTGGGTTTAATCTCCTTCTGCCATTCATTAATAAATTTTGCTGAGCCTTCATTTTCCCCAACTGTAAAGGAGGAGTGATTATGCTATGTCATGTTCTTAGGATTGAATGTGATGCCTGTACAAAGTACCATTATCTGTCATTTATTATCTTATTTAGTGATTTGGACTGTAATATCTATTCTTGAATACTGTGTGGTTTTCAAAAATTTCAAAATTTGTTAATTATTAAAAATAGTCATTGCTAAATATCCTTATAAGAAAAATTGAGAATTTGGAACCTTTCCTTCTACAACTTTTTCTTTTGAGCCTATATTAATTTAGCCTCAAGTTACAAACTTTAACTTTCTGAAGTGCTTTTTCTTTCACATTGGTTTTATACTTAAATCAGTTTTTCTTCATTATTTACCAGTTTTCTTTTAGTGGGATTAATTATTTTATTGAATTATTTCTAGATGTTAAGTTGATGTCAGTATTCTTCCCTAGTTCTTTCCTACTTCATTATTCTTGAACTCTTTTTTTATTCTATTTTGATGGTCTGGGATTGAACAATTTCTTTTTAAAGATACTACCAGGATGGTGACATTTTATAAGACTTTGCAGATCTAAGAATAATTTCCTGCGACTTTTGTACATGAAAACATAGGATGAGGTATAAAATTCTTAGATCTAAACTTTTCCCTTCAACTCTCTGTAGGTCACTACTCCGTTGTCTTCTGGCATTTTATTGTCACAGAGGAGAAATCTGATTTTAGTTCCTTTGAAATAACCTATTTTTTTCTGCTTGTATGCTTGTAGGATTATATCTTTATCCTTGAAATTTAAAAACATTTGCCAGGACATGTCTTGGTGTTGATGATCTCTGTTGAACCTTCTCACTCTGCAGTCTCAGGTATTTTTTTTTCAGAACTGGAAAGTTTACTTATGCTTTTGATTGATTAAACTGCTCTGTTTCTTTTTCTTTAGGAACATTTGTTATTCATAGATTATTTCTATGTCTGTCTTCCATAGTTTTAAATCTTTTCTTTCCTTTTTTCATTTACTCAAGTTTGTCCTCTGTGGCATGGATTCTGTTTTCTGCACTGTTTGTTCTAATACTTGCTATTTGCAATACAGACTTAATTTTGGCTACTGTGTTTTCATTTCTTTATTCTTGCCTCAACATACCTTGTTTCATAAGCAGAACTCTCCTTAGAGGTACACTTCAAATAACATGAGGTGGGTTCAGAGCTAAAATTTATTTTCTGAGGCCACAACTACAGGACCAGAAAAAAAAAGCTTTGGAAAGGGTCCTCATAAACTTAAAAATAAGATATAACCAGAGGTCATTCCTACCCTTTTCTACAAAATAGAACAGTCTTGGGTGCTATCAGGTCTTTAGTAGCTAGAAAGTTATCACAGCAGGCATAAGCGCACTGTAACTAGAAATAAGCTGATTTTTCTAATTACATTCGCTGTTTTTTCTCTTTATAAAAATAATACATAAGAAATGAATATATTTTGAAAAGACAGTACAAAGAAGAAAACCCTATGGCCCAGGTAACTACTAATAAGATTTTATATGTTTTGCCACTTACATGCACCCATGTTGGGAGGGAGGGTGCAAAATTGGGGTCATAATTACCGTTTTATATCCTTTATAGTTTGATATTATTGCAAGCATATTTTTCGCATCATTAAATTTTTTGTTGAGGCCCTAATTTTAACCATTGCATAGTATCCTACATATGAATAGATGTATATGATTTATTTAACCCATCCCCTGTTGGTCATTTAGATTGTTTTCTATTTTTCAGTATAATGAGTATGATGAATATCACTGTACATAAGTCTTTATGCACATCTCTGATATTTCCTTAGGATAAATGAGGAGCTGATTCTTAACCCTGTCACATTGGTAAGGATTATATACATTCCTTATTAAGAATATAAATTGCTTGTTTCTTATTGTTTCAATGTGATTGCATAGAAGATTCTTTGGATATACAAAATACAATGGTATTTTACCCCGAGTTGGAAAGAGGTCTCTGCTACCTCATCCTCAGCACTTCATGTTGGAACTCCTGTTGGCGTATGCTTTAGGCAGAAAAACCACTGCTGATACCAGGGAGTTTGGAAGGCAGATACACTTGTGCAAATTTGAGGATGGTTTACAAAAGTGTCGTCCTTGTTCATTCCTACAACTTGGGTCTCCATAGTAATACACTATGGCACTGAACCCTTTCCTTTTCTTTTTCCCTTCCTATTACTTCAGACTTATTTTCTGTGAGGAATCCTTTTCTCCCGATGTTCATATGAACAGTTTATTTCTGGGTAAGAGTATGTCATTAGTTGGTATGTTCTACAAAGGTAAAGGTCCAAGTGTATCAATCATAGATAATTTCTAAGTCATGATGATCTTTCTAGACTCAAAGTCAAGAGACTATGACTGTGCATTCTAACGAGGCATTACAACGAAGTCTCAATGATAAGGTTACGTAAAATGGAAGTTTAAATCAAGAAAATATTCTTAAACATGTCCATATTTCCCTTAAAATATTTGGAGATTTTTCTCAAGATTCTGAAAACCTCAGTTCCCACTTACTGATTGAATTGTTCTTCTCTAAACCTGGAAGATGATGTTAGTGATAATTTTATACAAAATTGAAAGTTGTTTTGAAAACAATTCCTGCTGAAACTGAGTGAACAGTCTCTTTTATATTTGTTCTGATGACCATATTGTAGATTATTCCAATTTGTGACTTTTTATTCCAATCTGTGACTTTATATTTCAGACTAACAAAGCATGATTAGCATCTTTTAACCTTTTTCAGTATCTCACATATTTGCATATGTGCAGTCTGCCAGGTTCCACAGTGTTTTTTTGGCTGGCATGCATTATGGTGGGATGAGAGAGGATAAATATATTTGCCTTGCCTTTATACTGTTTTTTGTCCATACTCGTTCTTTAGCCACATGGTACCGAAATCTAGCACACATGAATGATCTCTTCTACCATGTGTTGCAGGAAATTTTCTGCAAAAAATTGTGAGACAGGCATCTATCTCTCCTATGCGTTTTTATTGTGTTATATCTTTAGAAGGTATCTGATGAAACATAAACAACATATAGTCAAATTGAGGCAAATGAGAAGTAGCATTTTCTGAAGATTTAGTGTCCCTTGGCAAATCTTTCTAATTACAGAATCCCAGGGGAGTAAGCATTTTTATATACCTCATGAATGGAGATACTGAGGCTCTGAATTTTAACTAACTTAAATGATGTTCAGGTAAATATACCAGTAAGTGGAAAATACTGGTTTAGTCCTGATATTGTCCAGGTTTAGAATACATGTTTTTCTATTTGTTTCTAAAAATAAATGAGAGAAATATGTTTTCTTGTTTAATAAGCCCTACTCATTGAATTTGGGGTCTAGAAAGTACAGTATTTAGTTAGACATGATCCATTTAACCTAATTTAAAGAAATTAAAATCTAGGGTCATTTTTTTCTTTTTATTAGCTTACATTGTACAAAGGGATTTCATTTTGATAGTTCTATAGATGCATATACTGTACTTCAAACAAATTCACCCATAAGAGTTATTTTTCTAAAGAAAAAGTTAAAATGTTTGATTGTAGAAGTAACTTTATCCCCCTTCTAATAGATAACATTTGAATCCATGTTTTTGATGAAAATCAGTTCATTGAAATGAAGGTGCTTTTTGATGGAAAAAACTTAGCAAATATCTCTGGTATGTAAAATAATACAGGTTTTCATATTTTTTCTACTTGAAAAATTAAGTTTGAAATTTTAAATCTTTGCTAAACTTAGAAAGGCAACAGATATTTTTCAAAACAATAGAGAATAAAATAGCTTTGAGATCCTGCTCATTTAAATTTTTTCCTTACATTGTTTTGTTTATACATACTCTTAATTAGCTGAGCAGTTCAGGGAATAAATTACATTGTAAAAATCTGTGGGTGAAGCCTGGCGCTGGTGGCTCATACCTGTAATCCTAGCTACTCAGGAGGCTGAGATCTGAGGATCGCGGTTCAAAGCCAGCCTGGGCAGGAAAGTCCATGATACTCTTATCTCCAATAAACCACTAGAAAACCGGAAGTGGTGCTGTGGCTGAAGTGGTAGAGCGCTAGCCTTGAGCTGAAGAGCTGAGGGCAGCGACCAGGCCCAGAGTTCAGACCCCACGACCGGACCCAAAAAAAAAAAAAACTTTTAGCCGGGCGCTGGTGGCTCACGCCTGTAATCCTAGCTACTCAGGAGGCTGAGATCTGAAGATCGCGGTTCAAAGCCAGCCCGGGCAGGAGAGACCGTGAGACTCCTATCTCCAATAAACCACTAGAAAACCGGAAGTGGCGCTGTGGCTCAAGCGGAAGAGCGCTTGCCTTGATCTGAAGAGCACAGGGAAAGCGCCCAGGCACAGAATTCAAGCCCCACGACCGACCAAAAAAAAAAAAATCTGTGTGTGACATGAAGCTGAAAATAGTAAAGAAATCACAACTTTGGAGTCCACTGTAGAAACTGTAACAGTGTATCAGAGCTAGAAAAAAGAGGATTCAAAATGTATAAGGTTCCCTGGACATTGGTCGTTCACACCTATAATCCTAGTTAACATGATTCAAAGCCAGTCTGGACAGAAAGGTTCACAAAACTTTTATCTCCAATTAGCCAGCAAAAAAAAAAATAGACAAAAGATATGGCTGAAGTGATAGAGAGCCTGCAGAGGAAACAAAACTACGTGAGCACAAAGCCCTGAATTTATACTCCCATACCAGTAAAAAAAAAATTATATGGCTTTGTTCATAAGACTAGGAAAAGCAACGGGGTGCAGGGCTTAGTTGTAGTATAAGATGAGGATTGAATCAGTAGAAAACTTCAGTGTGAACAATGTGTTGTAGGCACACCAAAAATAATGTAGATGTGAGAAGAATATAAGCTTAATGTCTTGGTTAAGGACGGGGCGGGAGGTGCGGTAGTATGCTCTTTACTTTGCATTGGTCATGCCAGCGTTGGATTATTAATTGCTTGCAATTCTTTATAGCATTAATTTTTTTTACAGTACTAGAGTTTTAACTGCAGCCATATTTTTCATTACATTTTTTTTGGGGGGGGAGGTTAGTTGTGGGGCTTGAACTCTGGGCCTGGGACCTGTCCCTCAGCTCTTTGGCTTAAGGCGAGCTCTCTACCACTTGAGCCACAGCACCACTTCTGGTTTTCTGGTGGTTAATTGGAGATAAAAGTCTTTTGGACTTCTTCGCTTGGGCTGTCTTTGAACTACAATCCTCAGATCTCAGCCTCCTAAGTAGCTAGGATTACAAGCGTGAGCCACCGGCACCTGGCATCACTCCATATTTTTCAGAGAGAGTTTCACTTCTTGCTAGGGCACTTAGTTACTAGGATGGCAGACACATGCCACTATTTTAGATGGAGTCTCATGAACTTGTCTGCCCAGGCTAGCCTGGAACCATGATCCTCACAATCTTAGTTCCCCATATAGTTTAGGATGACTGACAGATGTAACTATGCCCAGCTCCATATCCTGCTCTTTAGGATGAATCAGTATTCTCAGAAGGGAGGATGATATATGAAGAAATTTGAGCTATCTTGGAAAGGCAGGACCCAGTGATTTACATTCATAGATGTAGATTTACTTCCTAAGACTTTGCATATAGCCTCCAGGCAAGTTAGTCTTCATTTATTAACAATTCTCTTAAAGAGAATTTGTAGCTGAAGGAAGTTACTATGGAATGAAGAATTTTTATCTAGCAATGCAGTGTTTTTTCTGACACAATATAGTAGACTGCCTGATGAGCCTGCAGTTTTTGTCCTGATACTACTGAGTATAGGTGAAAAAGGGGTAGAAAGAATTAAATATATGATGTGTAAGTTGGAACAGAAGACTTCTGAGATCCCTTACTGATCCTACTTTTCTTAATCTAAGATCAAAAGGACTATGGAGTACCATTTTATCTTCATCAAGCTACTTTGTCTTAATAGTAATTTTTATTAGTATAACTTTTTACAGTTTACACATCTCAGTTTTACATTAAATAATAACCTTTGTGTAGACAGGGCAAATATCCCCACTTTGAGCACATACGGTTGATAGGTTAAGAGAAATTCTGAATTGCTTATTTAAGATCATAAAGCTTAGATGTAGCTATGCCCTATCAATCCAAATGCAGTGTGACTGCTACAGTACCAGTTTGATTTAGAAGTAAATTAGAAGTTGTGATGTTTGTTTTGCTTGCATGTATTAAAATTGCAAGGAGCAGATGGTTCTCAAATTCTATTCCATGGCAAATGTAAGTATAGCTTAAGTTAGACCAAGTTCTAAAAGCCAAATCATAGGCAGTCATTAAGCAGATCTCTGTTATAGTAAGCTATACTTTGAACTACTTAGTGAATGATGGTCCAATTCACTAAGATAGAAAATAGAGGAAAGGTAGCAGGTTGGTTGGCCATGGGTGAAGTGATTGAATTTTGGACATAGTAAAAAGTAATTCATATTTACTAAGTGCTTAGTACCCTAAGTACTTAATGTTTTCTATAATTTTGTCTTAACAATAAACCTCTGAAGATAAGACTTCTAAAACTTTCACTTTCTATATAGAAGGAAACTAAAACAATTTTAATAACTGGATAAGTTAGGCATCATAATTAGTAGAGGTAAGAATAAGATTTTGGGGTGACATTGTCCAAAAAGAGATGTACTCTTTACCTGACTGATGTAACTGTAACTCCTCCATACATCACCAATAAAAATTAAAAAACAAATAGGATTTTGAACCTACATGTTAATCTCCAATGTCAGCATTCCTTTTTTGGGAGAGGGGGGCTTTCCTGGGGCTTGAACTAAGGACCTAGGTGCTATCCTGAGCTTGAGCCACAGCTCCACTTTTGGCTTTTAAGTGGTTAATTGGAGGTAAAAGCCACACAGACTTTTCTCTCCAGGATGGCTTTGAACCACAATCCTCAGATCTCAACCTCCTGAGCTAGGATTATAGGCATGAGCCATCCTTACCCAGTGAAAGTCAGCATTCTTAAGAGCTATTCTAAGGTTTCTTTGGGATGTGAGACTAAAAACAATCAGTAATAGTTAAATACTGATTGTAGAGTTTAGGGGAAGTATCCCAGAGATAGTTCAGCTATGTTTACCACAGAAGCAGGCAATATTGTAGTCTCTGATAGTGTCTTAAGAAAATAAATATTTTATACCTGCCGTTTCTTGCATTTGTCACTACTTTTACACTTTGTGATATTGTATAATAGACCATCCCCAACCTAGGAACATCCTCTACGAATGGGTAAAAATGAAAGGTACCCTTTGTGTAGGTCAGTAGATCTAGGATGAAGACCATGTTTTATTTGCCTTATGCAGTGTGGAGTGGTGGGAGGCTGCCTTTTACTTCCCAGTTTATAGTGCTCCAAAAGTGATCAGCTTAGATCCTTGTGTACTTGTTGAATTAACAAGTAGGTAGGGAGCTATTCCTTTTTTCCAGTGGTGGGGAAGATGAAAAAAGACCCTATGCATTCCTGATTTCTGGGGTGGGTATGAGATAGAATCTCTCAGTGTAGCCCAGTTTGGCCTTGAATGTGCAGTCCTTCTACTTCAGCTTCTCCAGGGCTGCACCACCATATGCAAAGTCACACAATTTGGTTGTCAATATTGTAGGCACATTAGAAAATTCAAGTAAGCACAAACAAAAAAAAATTGTGTATAATTTCTACCACTTAGCCACTTATTAACATTTTGGTGTATATATCCTTCCAGAGTTTTTCCCATACAAATATATACATTGTGACATGTATATATTTGCCTAAAATGGGATCATACAATTCATACTGTTTTGTAAACTGCTTTTTTTCACTTATTACATGTGACTGTCTTTCCATGTCAATAAATTTACATCTTTATCATCATTTTTAATAACCACATAGTATTCCATTATATGGATGTACCATAATATATTTAACTAGTTCTCTATTGTTAGGAATTTAGGTTTCCAATTTGGAGTTCTTTTGGAAAAAATGGTGAGCATTCTTGTGTATACATCTTTGTACACTTTCCCATTTAAAAAAGAAAGTAGAATTCATGGGACATTCCAAAATTTTATATATGGTAGTGGTTTCACTTTTTAATACACAATCAAATTGTCTCCCTGAAAGGTTGTGCTGATTTATACTTTTCTCTAGCAGTAAATCCAGGGTACTCTTTTTCTATGCCCATGTTAGCACTGATTGTTCTTATTTATTTTGTAAATCATTGCTAATTTGAAAGGCAAGAGGTATCTTTGGGTTAAATGCATTTCTCTGATTGGTACTAAGGCTGAACTCTTTTTTCCTTTATTGCTCATTTCTGTTGAGGTTCATCGTTTTTTCTTACAGGTTTGTAAAACAAGCTCTTTATGTATCAAGGATACCAATTCTTTGTCATATGTTGCTTTATTTTTTGTAATCAGTTTGTCTTTTTATCTTTCTTTGTGTGTCTGGCAGAAGACGTTTTAAACTTTTATGGATACAATTGTCATTTTTCTTTATGATTTCTACCTTCCTTCATGATTATTATTATTCACCTATATTCTAATGCTTACAGTTTCATTTTAGACATTTAAATGTTTAATCCATCTGGAATTTATTTTGATGTAGAGATTAAGTTTTACTTTCCCTGAAATAATTAATCAGTTTATCTGATTAATTATTAATGGAGTTGTTTTGCACTACCAAGTGTTGTAAATGTTTGTTGAGACTTAGCTAAGACCATTTGTAATGCATTTAACTATTCAAATAAACTCAAGAGCTCACCTGTAAAGGTAATTATCTATTATTTCCATGAAAAAGTGTTTTGTGGTTTTAAATAATTACATATGACCTTTGGAAGCACAACCTGTTGCAAATTTGCAAGTGCATTCTTAGATGATGGTTCTTCCGCTTCATTTAGAGCCCTTTAAGGGTGAAAATATTCCTGAATGACATTTTGTCTGCCTTCATGTTCTTTTGATGTATACTGTGTTTTGGTAACTTTCTACTTGCTATGCTTTTCACAGAATGGACAGCAAATTATGGATGAACCTATGGGAGAGGAGGAGATTAATCCACAAACTGTAAGTAAAATACAGGATCACAAAGGATAGAGACAAATCAGATACCATAAAATTATTCTTATTTTTAAACAGAGCAGAACAGTCACTTTATAATATCAGAAACTTGTCCCCAATTGTCATGGTTCATGCCTGTCATCCATAGCTACTCAGGAGATGGAGATTAGAAAGATCGCAGTTCAAGGCCAGCCTAGGCAAAAAAAATAGATTCCCATCTCTTTTAGCCAGGCATGGTGATGCACATCTGTAATTCAAGATATGCAGGAGATACAGGTAGGATTGTCACAGTCCTAGGCCAGCTCTGGGGAAAAGCTTGCCAGCCTATCTGAAAATAATTAAAGTAATTAGAAGCATAGCTCAAGTGGTAGAGTACTTACTTCCCTAGCACTGCAGAACACTAGGTTCAAGTCCCAACACTAGCCAAAAGGGAAACAAAAATAAAGCGTAACAGGCTCAAGTGGTAGAATACCTAGCTAGTAAGCATGAGGCCCTGAATTCAAACCCCACTCTTCCAGAAAAGTAACCAAAATATATTCTAATAACCATTCAAAAAACTGGTAAGATTGTTTTGAAAATACACACTGGGAAGCTGAAGCAAAAATACCGTGAGTTTGAGGTCATCCTGGGCTACATAAAGAAAACATACCTTCCTTTCTTCTTCAACTCTGTTTCCCCCCTCCTCTCTCTGTATATATGTATATATATATATAATTTTATAGAAATATTTAACATAGAAAGTGAATATTAACCATTCCCTCATCTCTTTTATTCACTCCTAAATCCCTAGTATCTAAAACCTATTATATAATAAACACTCATTGATGCATATCTAAAATTTAATGCCATTTTCCATTATTTATTTTTATAAACTAGTAGAATATAATATTTTGTAAACTAGTATAATATAATCTTAGAAGATGTGTTGGGCTATACAGTAATAACATTTAGATCTTGATGGGAATTACCACAAAGATTGTAAAACTAGACCTACCAAAAAGATTGTAAAAATTTCAGCACATGAGAGTATCTGATCAACCATTCCATGGATATTGCCAAAAATATTTTATTTGTGCCATTCTAAATAATTAATACTTAACCTTTTAATTTGCATCCTATTTGAGTATTAATAAGATTAGATATACATTATCAGTATTTTCATTTTTTATTTGTCCTGTTGTTGCTTGTCTCCTTGTTGGTTGTACAATCTCTGAATATATTCTGGTTATTAATTCCATGTCTATTATAGATCTTCCAAAATTTTATCCCTAAACATTGATTTTGTGTCTTGCGTTATATATTTATACAGAAATCATTTAAACACATTTGGCTTCTGGGATTCTTTCTTATTTTCCTTTTTTTCTTATTCTTTGAGGGGGAGAAGGTTAGTGTTTTGCTTAGGAGATCCTCTATTATGAAAAGCTTGCGTGTTTACTTACTATTCCTTGGGGGTTTTATTGTGGTGGTTTGTTTTCTTTTTTTATTTATATATTTGATACACTTGGCATTTTAGTAGAAATCTAACTTCTTTCCCAGTTGATCACCTATTGTCCTAACCTCTATTAAACACATAAAATTCATTCTTTCTCTATTCAGTTGAGATAACTTTTATTTTAAGTTGTTTCCTAATTCCTATATAAGGTTCCCAAAGATAACTTAAGAAATTACGACAAAGCATTATGTCGAAAAACGAACTTTACAACTTTGGTGGAGGGGGACTGGGGGGGGGAGGATGGGAAGGGACGGGAAGGGGAAACAAAGCAGGAGGCTACACTGCTTGATAAGAAATGTGCTCATTATCTTACCCATGTAATTGTAACCCCTCTGTACAGTATTTTCACAATAAAAATATATTTAAAAATAAAAAAAAGAAATTACAACAAAGTAGGAGGCTTAAAAAATAGAAGCTTATTCTCTCACTGTTTTAAAAGCTAAAGAACCAAAAATAAGGTTTAAACAGTACTATATTCTCTGGCAGCTCTAGCAGAAGGTCCTTCCTTACCTATTTCAGCCTCTCATGGTTGCCAGCAATTCTTAGTATTCCTTGGCTTATAGAGATATCGCTGCAATCTTTTTGTGTGTGTGTGTGTGAAAATACTGTACAGAGGGGTTACAATTACATGGGCAAGATAATAAGTACATTTCTTATCAAGCATTGTAGCCTTCTCCTTTGTTTCCCCTTCCCATCCTCCCCCCCCCCACCCTATTGCTCCAATCTTAACCTCAGTCATTACATGGTATTCTTGTTGTCTGGGTCTCCAAATTTCTTTTTTCTTTTTTTTGGCCTGTCATGGGGCTTGAACTTTGGGCTTAGGCGCTCTATCCCTCAGCTCTTCAGCTGAGTGAGTGCTCTACCGCTTGAGCCACAGCGCCATCCAGTTTTCTAGTGGTTTATTAGAGATAAGAGTCTCACAGACTTTCCTGCCTGGGCTGGCTTTGAACCGTGATCCTCAGATCTCAACCTCCTGATTAGCTAGGATTACAGGTGTGAGCCACCAGTGCCCGGCTTCCAAATTTCTTATAAGGACATCAGTCATTGGATTATAGCCCCAACATCCTACACAGTATAAACTCATCTAATTACATTTGCAAAGGCTCTTTAAAATATGGTCACATTTGTAGGCAATAGAGGCTTGAACTTAACCTGTCTATTTAAATGATAGATTAACCTTCAATTCCCTTGAATATTTAGATTTTATAAACTTTTTCAATTGCTTCCATATTTGAAAAGCTGCTCTCATTTTTTTCATAATTGTAATTTTATGCATTTAATTCTTTATAGCATTTCTACTTGCTTCCATTAGTTACACAGGTTTCATTGTTAAATTTCCACACTTTTACACTATATTCTAATCAGTCTCCCTTCACCCTGTATTTAATTTTCTAGATGAATTTTTCAGTCTGTTGTAAAATGGTGTGGATGTGTGTATACATGCACACTGGGTCTTGAACTTAGGTCCTGGGCATTGTCCATGAGCTTTTTTGTTCAAGGCTAGTACTTTTCCACTTGAGCCACAGCTCTACTTCCAGAGTTTTGCTGGTTAATTGGAGGTGAGAATCTCATGGACTTTGCTACCCATGCTAGCTTTGAACCATGATCCCAGATCTCAGCTTCCTGAGTAGCCAGAATTACAGGTGTTTTTAATTTGAATTTATAATAATTTATAATCTGTTTACAGATTAACATGGGAAAATTATTTTAATATTAAGTGTCCATATCAAAGATTTATTCTTATATTTATATATATTTTTATATCATTTATCAGAATTTTATGGCTTCTTACATATAGTTAAATATTTCTTAGTTCATGGATATTTATTTTATTTTTTCTGTTGGTCATGGGGCTTGAACTCTGGCCTGAACACTGTCCCTCAGTTCTTCAGCTCAAGGTTAGTGCTCTAACACTTGAGCCATTGCGCCACTTCCAGTTTTCTGGGTAGTTTATTGGAGATAAGAGTCTCATGGACTTTCCTGCCCAGGCTGGCTTTCAACCGTGATCCTCAGATCTCAGCCTCCTGAGCAGCTACAATTACAGGTGTAAGCCACCAGCGCCCAGCTCGTGGATATTTTGTAGTTTTTGCTAGATTGAAAATGAGATTTTCAGGCCGGAAATGTGGCTTAGTGGTAGAGTATTTGCCTCGCATGCATGATCCCTGGGTTCAATTCCTCAGTACCACATAAACAGAAAGAGCCAGAAGTGGCTCTGTGGCTCAGGTAGTAGAGTGCTAGTCTTGAGCTAAAGAAGTTCTGGGACAGTGCCCAGGCTCTAAGTTCAAGTCCCAGGACTGGCAAAAAAAAAAGTAAGAGAAAGAAAATGGGATTTTCCACTATATCTTCCAGCTGATTAGTGAAGAGAGAGTGTAGGTGTGGTTGCATATTCTGTTTAACTTTTCAACATCTTGGGAAAGTTAATTTTTCATAAATTATGATTAACATGATCAAGTATTATCTGTTTAAAACCCTTCAGTATTTTTGTACTTCCAGTCTAAACTGTGTAATGTGACCTACCAAGGCCTTTGCATACTTTTCTCCACGTCCTCCTTAGCCCACACACCTGCCCTCAAGTTCACTCATTCAAATGTACCAATTTCTTTTTGCTTCTGTACTTTCACTGGTCATGTTTTCTCTCTTTTCCCTTATCACCTCCTTTCACTTAACTCTTAATCATGCTTCAGGTCTAAATTAGGTATCTTCCCAACACAACTTAGCACTTTCACTTAGATGTTCAACTAAGCATTTTTCTTTGTGTTACCATATCATCCTCTGTATACCCTAACAGCAAAACTATGCCAGATCCCATTGCTTATATCCCTGTATTTACTCCCTACTAAAGTATGACCAAGTCTGTCTTGTAATACCCAGTTGGTGTTCAGTTTTTGTTAACTAAATGTTAAGTATTAAGGTTCCTAAAGCCTGGGACTTCCTTTGGATTTGATATACATTCCTATCCATTGCCATACCATTTGAGACATTTTTTTCTTCATTGATCTAGAATATATATTTAGCAAATGTGAAAACAGTATTAATAATGATTTTCCTGCCACAAGTTTCCTTTTTTGTATAACAATTCCTTTGAAAAGGAAACCTGTTTTTTCTAGTCTGAAGCTAAAGTATTTTTCCATTATATATATGTGTGTGTGTGTGTGTGTGTGTGTGTGTGTGTGTGTGTGTGTGTGTGTGTGTGTGTGTGTGTGTGTGTGTGTGTGTGTGTATATATATATATATATATATATATATGGGTTTTTTTGGGGGGGTCCGGTCGTGGGGCCTGAACTCTGGGCCTGGGCTCTGTCCCTCAGCTCTTCAGCTCAAGGCTAGTGCTCTACCTCTTGAGCCACAGTGCCACTTCTGGCTTTTTTCTTTTTTCTTATGTGGTGCTGAGGAATCGAACCCAGGGCCTCAGGCATGCAAGGCAAGCGCTCTACCACTGAGCCACCTTCCCAGTCCTCCGTTATATTTTTATATGGCTTGTATTTTCTCTTTTGCATTCATAGCACTTGCATCTGTGACAAAATTGCATTCTATAAACAAGTTAGGATGATCTAGGATATTATGAACAATGTGGGTTTGATTATTAAGTCATTTTAGCTTTTCTTTACGGGTATTAAGCCCACAAGATAATCAAAATTTCCATTAGCTATACATATTCTTTTTAATTTTTGCTACTCCTAGGCTTGAACTCAGGGCCTTGGCACTGTCCCTGAGCTTTTTCAGCTCATGGCTAAAGCCACAGCTCTGCTTTTGGCTGTTTTTGGTGATTAATTGGAGATCAGAGTCTCATGGACTTTCCCACCTGGTCTGGCTTTGAACTGCGATGCTCAGATCTCAGCCTCCTGAGTAGTTAGGATTACAGGCATGAGACACCAGTGTCCAGCAAATAAGCAAATTTTGGTAAAGACAAGACAGTAGAGGGAATCGAGAAAATGGAGTGAAAAAAAACTGAGTCCCTTAATAATCCAATTGTCTACAGACACCTAAACTACCCTCTTACCTATGCACTTCCTTATGTGGGGGGCAAGTAGGTATTTACCTTGTTTGAGTCACTGCATTGCATTCTGAGGTCTTTTTCCTCGAGCAGCTTGTTGGGCATTTAACTACATCTAGTCATGGGTTAACCAAGCATTTAGCATGTATTAGGTTCCAAGTGCTTCATTACCTTGCTACAAACACAAAAGCATATAAGGGAAACCTGTGGTTTAAAAGAAAAAGTATGCCAGGCACTGGTAGATCATGCCAGTAATCCTAGCTACTCAGGAGACTGAAATCTGAGGATCACAGTTCAAAACAGCCCAGGCAGGAAAATCCATGAGATTCCGATTTCCCATTAACCAGCAAAACGCTGGAAATAGAGCTCTGGGTCAAGTGGTAGAGCACTAGCCTTGACCACAAAACTCAGGGACAGCACCCAAGCCCCGAGTTCAGCCTCAAGACTATCACATACTCTCTCTCTCTCTCTCTCTCTCTCTCTCTCTCTCTCTCTCCCCCACCCCCTCTCTCCTTCTCTGTCTTCCTCTCTCCCTCTCTCCTTCTCTGTCTTCCTCTCTCCCTCTCCCCCACTCCCACAGACAGTGGCCTGTTCAAATCCTCCTAAGTTATGTTGGAGATGCTAGAGGTAGTTTCTTCCATCTTTTACTCATGATTATTCCAGCTATCGTTCGTTCCGTAATCATAAGGTTACTTGGCCCTGTGGCCCTTCATAATACACAGGGAATTTGCCTGCTGGTTTTGTGTGTCTGTGTGTATGCTGGTAACAGGGCTTGAACCAGGTCTTTGCACCCTTCCTTAGCTTACTTGCTCACAGCTGGTGCTTTACCTCTTAAGCCACAATCTCAATCTAGCTTTTTTGTTGGTTAATTGGAGCCATAGTCTCCTGGACTTTTCTGCCTGGGCTGGCTTTGAACTGTGAGCCTCCAGGTCTCAGCCCCCTGATTAGCTAAGGTTATAGGCATGAGTCATCAGCACTTGGCATTACCTACTTGTTTTTATCTCATTTCCTTGAATGTTCCTTTAAGCTGTTTTAAAGAGCATCTGACCAGTTTCTTCATCCAGAAAATGAGCATTGTTCTTGCTGTTTCCCTTTCTTTTCCCTTTTCCTTTCCTTGGGCTGGGAATTCCAGCCAGGGCCTCACACACGCTAAACATATACTTAACCACTGAGCTACATCCTTAATCTATGTTCTTAGAGTTTTCTAGTGTCCCTCCAGGTTTTAAAAATTCAGTGATTTTATTAAATTCTTATAGGTTGTATAGATTAACATTTGAAGTTTCTATGATTAAATTAACAAGTGGAGCATTTTCTCTCAGCTCTTAAGGCTGCTGGTCATTTGGCTATTTGTTTAAGTGCCACTAGTATGATGATTATGTTCTGATTACTGGCATACTTTAAAGAGTGTTTTCCTGCTAGGCAGCGGTGGCTCACGCCTGTATGCCCCACTCCTCTGGAACCTGAGATCTGAGGATCAAGGTTCAAAGCCAACCCAGGCAGGAAAGTATATGAGACTCTTATCTCCAGTTAACCACCAAAAAGCCAGAAATAGGGATGTGGCTCAAATGGTGTACAGCCAGCCTGGACCAAAAAGCTCATGGACCGTAGCCCGGCCCTGACTCAGTTCAAGCCCCAAAATAGGCACCAAAAAGTATTTTCCAAACCCAAAACAAAAATTCCTTAGAACGGACTGGGAAGGTGGCTCAGTGGTAGAGCGCTTGCCTTGAATGCATGAGGCCCTGGGTTCAATTCCTCAGCACCACATAAGCAAAAAGAACAAAGCTGGAAGTGGCGCTGTGGCTCAAGTGGTAGAGCGCTAGCCTTGAACTGAAGAGCTGAGGGACAGCGCCCAGGCCCAGAGTTCATGCCACATGACCAGAACCAAAAAAAAAAAAATTCCTTAGAAGAACCTCTGAAGGACCTGGGTCAGGTGATAAAGTACCTGCCCAGCAAGCTTAGGGCAGAAAGAAAGAAAGAAAGAAAGAAAGAAAGAAAGAAAGAAAGAAAGAAAGAAAGAAAGAAAGAAAGAAAGAAAGAAAGAAAGAAAGAAAGAAAGGG
>NW_012267310.1:1105036-1138654 GCF_000151885.1 Dipodomys ordii | reverse complement strand
AGAAAGAAAGAAAGAAAGAAAGAAAGAAAGAAAGAAAGAAAGAAAGAAAGAAAGAAAGAAAGAAAGAAAGAAAGAAAGGGGAGGGAGGGAGGGAGGGAGGGAGGGAAAGAGAAAGAAAGAAAGGAAGGAAGGAAAAGAGAGGATAAAACAGAGGTTAGAGGTGAGAGATGGTTATGGTTATTTGACACCTGCTTTTCTAGGTTGTCTTCTCATTTAGACTTTAGCAATAGAGAATGGAATTTTAGCTATGGGCCTCAGTCTATAACTTGGTTGATAAATACCCAAAGGAAATTTAAATATAATTTACTTTCATTTAGGACAGGAAGAATTTCTTTAACAAGTTTTTGTGTGTGATCTTTATGTTCTGTGTATAGTTGTGAAACTCTTCCTTATTGACAGGAAACAGTAGCATGTCTATATATAACCTTACATTTAACTTGAGACCATATCTTGACTATGTATATAAACAAAGGGTAAACTTCCACATGTGCATCAGCAACACTTATTATTTTAATAGTGGTGACTAGTTTCAGTTGCTTTAGTCGTATAGTTAAGAAATATTGGCATTTCTCGGGATTCCAAAATAATAACATTCATTTTACTGGTTGTGAAAGTTGTCTGGACTTCTGGGAACAAAGAAGAGAACATTTCAACAGGATTTGGCTATCAGAAAATCTGTTGTGGTTTCCTGTTCTGGCCTGCCTACCTATCAGCTACACTAGTGCCCCTATTGGCAGATTTAGCCTTTCTTTTACCACAGGAAAACTGTCCAGCCTCTTTTTCTAGCATTTTCAGGACCCGCCTGACAGGAAATTTTCTAATTGCCGGAACAGCTGGTAGGAGAAAACTTGCAGGCGCTTGGCCTTCCTTTTCTAACTTCAGCTTTACCCTCAGAAATTCCTTTATCATCAACATGGTTTCTTAGCCATGTTTAAGTTTTTGTCTTTTCGTGTTCGCTCTATACAGGTAAGCTTGCTTCTTTTAAAGAAGAGAATGTTTTAAATGGAGCTAAGTGTAGTTAAGGTAATTTAATAGCTATTCCATTTTATAAATTCTTTTTTAAAAAAACTTGAAATTTCAAAAAGTTTTAGTAGAACTTTCAAGAATAATTTTAATAAAAGTGAGCTAGTTACATTTTACTGTTCAACTTTATGTATTTTATGTATTTTTACCAACTTGTTTTTATATTTAGTTTTATGCTAGAGTAATTTTACATGGCTTGTATTCGTAATTTTGTATAAGACAAATGACTTTAACTTCCAGAATTAAATCAGGAATGAACAGAACTGAACATTTACTAATATATAGGAGAATGTTATTTTAAGCAGTCAAAAACTTAAAATCAGATACTTGTTCAAATTCATTTCTGTAAAAACTTGAGTTTAAATACTTCTATTTAAGTAACCTTAAGGAAGTGGTTTTATTTAACTTAGAGTGTGCACCATTTTCAGAGTCACTATGTCAAATTAGTAGATGGTTGTTTCATCATATTTAAAATTCTGCCAAAATCAGTTTTATATTTTGCCATGAGAATTGTGTTGTGCTGCTGCTTTTAAAGAAAATTCAATTTGATTAAGATTTTGAATTGGGAGAAAACTACTCTTGGCCATCGCAATTGAGACTATTGGTCTAAAGACCAGAAGTGCTGTTTTCTTAGACATGTACATGGCTGGCTTGCTGTCTTAAAGAGTTTAGTTATAAATACAAAGTACTGAGCACATTTATTATTCTACTTGCAAATGAAGTAAATTATAATGTAGAATAAATTAAAATGTAGTTTTTCACCATAGCTTGAATAAGCAGCCTAATTTTGTGACATTACCAAATTTTTATGTCTCTTAATCATGTAAAAACTTAAAGTTAATTTATCTTTCTTCAAATTAAAAACTAGGTATCTATAAGAAAATGATACTTTAATTGCTTTAACTTTTAAGAGGTAAAAACATTCTTTCATTTGTAAGGTCTCTTTTATGTTACATAAAAATGATTATACATTCATGGTTATAAAACCTTTTCTATCAATATTACCAAAGAACATTTAAATATTTTACTCCCAAGATTTAACAATGTTTTTTGGCACTTAAAACAATTTAGAAAATACAAATGCCTCAAGACCACACTTCCTGACTCAAGGGAGGAGAGGAAAAAGGAAATTATGTATACAAGGCAGGGCATAATGCCAAAGATTGAATCATTCTTTAAAATCAGTTAGTATCCCCCATGTTAGCATGTTGCGCTATTAAGGTTTTTTTTTTTTAATATCCAAGCAGACACCATTAATTATAGTTCCTTTATTCCCTTTTACATGTTAGGGTCCAAATTATGTTTTCCCTCACAACTTTAAAAGGAAATATTAGGTTAACATTTTTCTCCAATCAACAAGTAAAACTTCAAAGACTATTTAAGAATATATTTAAGGACCTTTAGTGGTGTGGTGCTAGTTGTTCAGTATCCTTAGACTGGGTGACTCTGAGAAATAGTTGGACTTATGGAAGGATATGACAGATTGTGATATAGATTCACTGCCAGCTTCAAAATTTTGTCTATAATGGGACTTTTGCTTATCAAATAAACAGACTGTAAAAATAACAGTATGAATTTGTAACTGTGTTTTAAATGCACAGGGTTTTTTGTGATGATGAGCAGACAAATATTACACCTAAGGTTGTATCAAACAATGTAAAATACCTGAGCTTTGTATAGCAATTAGAATGTAATATGACTTTATGTCTGTACTCCACATTGTTGACAAAATTCTTTTTTTAATAAAATTGTAGCTACTTCATCATGTACTTACAAGCACGAACACAAACTGTCAGACTGTAGTTCTATGTTTTTAAGTGACAGATTTATTTCAGAATCAGAAGAATTAATGGCATGTTTTTGTCACATGTATATGTCAGTCTCTTCTTGGTTGACTGGCATGTTGGAAATTTGATAGTCCTCTCTGCATCCATACATATTAGATTCCAGGTATGCATTAGAAGAACACATTGTTTATTTCCTACCTTTTGCCTAGGATTACTGAAGCATTAGTATTATGTCCTAGTTGAACCATAGATCATTTCTAAAATATACATGGCTTCATAACCTAGTGGCATTAAGCACAATCTGAACACAGATATCAAGCAAAATATTTTACAAGCCAAAAATATACAAAAGTCAATAGAATTTGTTTATTTGATAACTAAAACTTTAGATCTTAAACAATTTGAGCTTTAGAAGGAACAAAAATGTTAAAAAGAACAAAACCATGCAAGGTTTTAGAAATTAACCAGTGTCCAATTTGCCACAAATGTTGATTTTTTTTTCCTCTCACCCCAAGGAAAATTTTCTGTACTCTGAAGCCCAGTTTAAAAGAACATTTTAAATGCTAATTTGAATCCTCAAAGAGATTTGAGGATTTGTAATTATTGTGTTCATTTTGAAGGGAAAGGGTGAAGGTTGGAGGAAGACTCTCTTTTAAAAAATTCACTAATGGGCTGGGAAGGTGGCTCAGTGGTAGAGTGCTTGCCTTGCATGCATGAGGCCCTGGGTTCGATTCCTCAGCACCACATAAACAGAAAAGGCCAGAAGTGGTGCTATGGCTCGAGTGGTAGTACGATAGTCTTGAGCTGAAGAATTGAGGGACAGTGCCCAGGCCCAGAGTTCAAGCCCCATGACCGGCTAAAAAAAAAATCACTAATTGCTGGACACCGGTGGCTCATGCCTATAACTCTAGCTACTCAGGAAGCTGAAATCTGAGGATTGTGTTTCAAAGCCAGACCGGCAGGAAAGTCTGTGAGACTCTTATCTCCAATTAACTACCAAAAAGCCGAAAATGGAACTGTGGCTCACAGTGGTAGAGTGCTAGCCTTGTGCACAAAAGCTCAGGGACAGTGAGGGATAGCCCTGAGGGACAGCCCTAAGGGACAGCCTGGCCCCTGAGTTCAAGCTCCAGGACTGGAACAGCAACAAAAAAAACTAAGAAAGAGATGACTTGAAAGTTTAAATTAAGATTTTCCAGAATAATAAAAAGAGAGAGAGAGAGAGAAAGGACACCTGTAATTCTAGCTACCCAGGAGCACAGACACACACACACACACACACACACACACACACACACACAGAGGAGGCACAAAATAGAAGAAAAGCAATAAGTGACAGAGAATTCAATTCCAGACACAATATCCAACTAATAGAGGAACCACAAAAAAAGAGAAGCAGAGAAGCCCTTAAAAGTGGATGGAAGGAAACTATCAGAAATGTAAGAATTCCCATATAGAGATTAAATAATTCAGGTCCATTAGATGATAAAAGTTCACAAAGCATCTAGTATTCTGAGACTAAGAAGCACTTTACTTATTTCTTCAATGTGGAGTTTCAGAGAAACCAGGACAAGAAACAGGTTACCATCCTTTATCTCCAGTTTGGTGGGAGGAGGGATATTAGATTTTGAACTTAAGACTGTGCTAGATAGATGTTCTACCACTTGCCATCTGTCATCATTCAGCTCATGGGCAACATTGGATGCTAGAAGGCAATGGAAGCATGGCATCAAAGTTCTGATGCAAGATTCTTTTCTAAAATTTGATAGCAAGCCATACTATACAAATATGAGGCAAAACATTACAGATATGCAAAGTTCAGTTTTCGTCTTTTTTAGCAAATTATAACCTAAAAAGGAGACAAAATTGAAAATGGTAGATTTGTCCAGAAAGTCTACCCCAGGATGAGTGGCTTTGCAGCAAGCCACTAATCTTAATAGGAGGGTAGGAGAGGTCTCCAAGGTAAGAAAGAGGCTCTCATAGAAATAGGAATTATGGGTTAAGGGCTAAGAATAGATTAGTGGTCAAATTAATTTCTCTCTTCCCCTTCATGAGTGGTAGAGGACTGTTAGAAACCATAAAAATAGGAAACTACATAGTCCAAATAGTAATGAAAGTTTATTGTGAATTTAAGCATTTGATGGAATGGTATGTGTGTGTGCACGCACTCACGTGTACACTCATGCATGTACATGCACGCACATGCTCCAGTACTGAGGCTTGAACTCCAGGATTGGGCACTGTCCCTTAGCTTTTCTGCTCAAGGCTGGTGCTCTACCAGTTGAGCCACAGCTATATTTTTTCACTTTTTGATGGTTAGAGATAAGTCTGATGGATATTTCTACCTACACTAGCTTCAAACCACAATCCTCATATCTCAACTTCCTGAGTGGCTAGAATTACAGGTATCAGCCATTGGCACCTGGCATGTTATTATTTTTTAAGTTTCCTAGTGTTGTCCTGGGAATCATTGCTGTGGGCCCATATAAATAGACATTTAATATATTACCTTCAGATGAACAGTACATCATCATGGTAATGTGAATGCTGTTGTATAGGCATTCAACTTTTGGGTCAAGCTGTGGAGAAGACATGAAGGTTTGGTTCAGATTGCTGAATTTTAATTTAGTTTTTTTTCTTTTTTTCTTATTTTCTTTTATTGAGACAGCATCTCACTATGCAGGTCAAGGTGACCTCTAACTCTAGATGTACCTGCTTTTACTTCCCAAGTGTGTTGGGACCACAGGCACATGCCATCTCAACTGGCTCAGAGTATTCATTTCATTAATTACTTTAATTTTTAATAAAAATGTACAAATCTAGTCCGGCACTAGTAGCTCACACCTGTAATCCTAGCTTCTCAGGAGGCTGAGATCTGAGATTGCAGTTCAAAGTCAGCCCAGGCAGAAAAGTCCGTGAGACTCTTATCTCCAATGAACCACTAGAAAACTAGAAGTGGTGCTGTGGCTCAAGTGGTAGAGTGCTAGCATTGAGCTGTAGAGCTCAGGAACAGTGGTTAGCCCCACTACCAGCAAAAAAAAAAAAGTACAAATCTAGCTAGTTGTGGGTAGAGAAAAATGCTCTAGCACTTTGCCACATCCCCATCCCTTTTTGCTTCAATTATTTTTCAAATAGGGTCTTGAGCATTCTGCCTGTGCCAGCCTAGAACTCTGGCTTCCCATGTAGCTGGGATTATAAGTGTACACCATCATATTTGGCTTTTTCTTTTCCTTATTTCTTTCCTTTTTTCCCTCCTTTCCTTCCTTCCTTTTTCTTTCTTTTCTTTCTCCTTCCGTCTTTCTTTCCCTTTCTCTTCATTTCTTTTTTTTTCTTTCTTTTTCTTTTTATTGTGAAAATACTGTACAGAGGGGTTACAATTACATGGGCAAGATGAGTACATTTCTTTTTTGCGGTGGGGGGGGGTCCGGTCGTGGGGCCTGAACTCTGGGCCTGGGAACTGTCCCTCAGCTCTTCAGCTCAAGGCTAGTGGTCTACCACTTGAGCCACAGCACCACTTCCAGCTTTTTTCATTTTGTTTATGTGGTGCTGAGGAATCGAACCCAGGGCCTCATGCATGCAAGGCAAGCGTTCTACCACTGAGCCACCTTCCCAGCCCCAATGAGTACATTTCTTATCAAGCATTGTAGCCTCTTTGTACTCAGGGCCTTGGGCTTGCTAGGCTCTACCACTTGAGCCAAGCCTTCTGCTCTGGCTTATACTTTGAAATAGGATCTTGCTAACTTTTTGTCTGGGCAAGCCTCTACCACTCTCTCCTATCTCATCCTCTTATGAGTTAGGATTACAGGCATGAACTACCATTCCCAAAGTTCAGATACTTTCTTAAACAGCTATATTTCAGCAAGAACCTAGCTTCTTCATCATGGGATATTTTTCAGTTCCTGCCCTCAGTAAACAGGGTTTTTTTGTATATAGTATTTTTTCCATTTCAGAGGGCAATATTACTCAAATTCTCTTACTTTCAGATTTCTACTCATCTTCTGTTACTCTCTCATCTATTCTGATTATCTCTGATAGGGAGAATGAAAACTTGAAAATACTCATTGCTAATATCACATAGAAATTAATATGACTTACCTGGTGGGATGTTATACATCTGTTTCTAATATTTAACTTGAAAGTTTATTTGCTTGGCATGTCTTCTGCTCAGTAGGTCAGCAAGGAATAGTTTCGTAGATTAATGTAAAGGTTTCTAATATGTTATAGTAAATTAAGATTGTTTGATTTCTAGTGGGAGACTTTAGCTCTCAATAACTTTGTTTTCTCTCCCTATATTTACTTCAACAGGAAGAAGGCAGCATCAAAGAAATTGCAATCACACATCATGTAAAGGAAGGACATGAAAAAGCAGATCCTTCCCAGTTTGAACTTTTGAAAGTATTAGGGCAGGGATCATTTGGAAAGGTAAGTCCTGAGTGTTTTCTTTTTTAAAAGCTCATAGAAGTTTTATAGAAGTAGAAACTAGAATAATAGTCATTAAAGAATAAGAATGCCTGGGCGCAGGTGGCTCACACCTGTAATCTCAGGAGGCTGAGATCTGAAGATCGAGGTTCAAAGCCATCCTGGGCAGGAAAGTCACTGAGAATCTTTTTTTTTTTTTTTTTGTCGGTCATGGGGCTTGAACTCTGGGCCTGGGCGCTGTCCCTCAGCTCTTCAGCTCAAGGCGAGCGCTCTACCACTTGAGCTACAGCGCCACTTCCGGTTTTCTGGTGGTTTATTGGAGATAGGAGTCTCACGGTCTCTCCTGCCCGGGCTGGCTTTGAACCGCGATCCTCAGATCTCAGCCTCCTGAGTAGCTAGGATTACAGGCGTGAGCCACCAGCGCCCGGCCACTGAGAATCTTATCTACAGTTAACCACCAGAAAACTGGAAGTGATGCTGTGGCTCAAATGGTAGAGTGCTAACTTGAGCTGAAGAGCTGAGGGACAGCACCAGGGCCCAGAGTTCAGGCCCCACAACTGACAAAAAAAAAAAGAGAATGACCAGGCCTTGTGAAGTTGGATAATGGGGCACCAAAATGGAGTTACACAGAAATAATCTAATGTAGCTCAGTATCGTAGTGTAATTATAGGTCACACTAATTTACGATGTATCTAATTAAGAGAAGAGAGAAATTTGAAGCTTTCCAGCATAAAAAAATTACAAATATTTTTAGAGACAGGGTCTCATTATGTGACCCAGGCTGGCCTCAAACCCACAGATTTCCTGCCTTAGCCATCAAAGTACCAGGATTGTAGGCATATGACATCAGACTTAGCTAGAAATATTTAAGCAGAAGGGAATGCTAATAGAAATGCTAATGCTAACTTGATTTGGTAATTATACTATACATTGTGTACATGTATCAAATTGTCACACTACCTCATAAGTATGTAGAATTATGTGTCAGTTAAAATACATATGCCTAGTAATGGACTGTAAAGGAAGAGGCACAAAGTAAGGTTTAGATTAAAAGATATAAGGAACCAATTGAAAACTTAAAAGATCTTGGGATAAAATAGTTGCTTTTTGGAATTTATGTATGTGTGTATATTTATAATTCCTCCCATGTGAAAGTTGAAATGTCACCAAATCTACCTACCAGCAGTTTGCTATGTTTTTACAGCTTTTACTATCAGTAAATGTGGAAAAATGAATAAAGTCGTTCAAAAGTACATTGGAAACTTTAAGAAATTGGAGGTATTTACTTAATATTCATGGTGTGTTTACAACCGCATGACCTCTTTAATCATGCTTTTTAAATGATTAAAATTCACTTAATTGGGGTTGGGAAGGTGGCTCAGTGGTAGAGTGCTTGCCTTACATGCATGAAGCCCTGGGTTCGATTCCTCAGTACTACATAAGCAGAAAAGGCTGGAAGTGGCGCTGTGTTCAAGTGGTAGAGCGCTAGCCTTGAGCTAAGAGCTGAGAGGCAGCACCCAGGCCCAGAGTTCAGGTTCCATGACCAACAAAAAAAAAATTCACATAATTGTCTATAAACTGGGCTCTTTTTCCGGTGTAGGTTAGACAGTACTGCATTTAAAAATGAGTGCAAAGCCAGGCACTGATGGCTCACACCTATAATCCTTGCTGCTCAGGAGGTTTGAAGGTTTGAAGCCAATCAGGCAGACAAATCTGAGGGACTATTTCAGTTACCCAGAAAAAGCCAAAACTGGAGGCAGGGCCCAAGTGGTAGAGCTTTAGCCATGAGCAGAAAAAGCTGAGCAAGAGCTTAAGGCAAGCACCAGTATGGAAAAAAGGAACACAAAGTTTTTATTTTGAGCAGCGAGGGGTGATTTTTGGTTTTTGAGACAGGGTTTCACTATATATAGCACTCACTGGCCTATCAAAAATGTTTCCCAAACTGGGCACTGGTGGCTTACACTTGTAATCCTAGCCACTCAGGAGGCTGACACCTGAGGATCATGGTTCCAGTCCAGTGCAGTCCAGACAGGAAAGGCCATGAGACTTTTTTTTTAAAAAAATTGTTGTATGGGCTCGGAAGGTGGCTCACTGGTAGAGCACTTGCCTTGCATGCCTGAGGCCCTGGGTTCGATTCCTCAGCACCACATAAGCAGAAAGAAAAAAGCCGGAAGTGGTGCTGTGGCTCAAGTGGTAGAGTGCTAGCCTTGAGATGAAGAGCTGAGGGACTGCGCTCTGGCCCAGAGTTTAGACGCCACAACCGGACCCCAAAAAAAATTGTTGTACATATGATGTAGAGGGTTTGCAGTTACATAAGTAAGATAATGAGTACATTTCTTAGAACAATGTTAACCTCCTCCATTTTGTCCCACTTCTCCCCCCACCCACAGCTTCCTCACTCTCATTTGAGGCTCTTACCTCCAACAAACTACTTGGAAAAAATCTAGAAGTATATCTGTGCCTTAAGTGGTAGAGTGCTAGCTAGCCTTAAGAAAACGAAGCTTAGGGACAATGCCCATGCCCTGAGTTCAAGCCCCAGCACTAGCACACAAAAGAAGTGTTTCCCAAAACTACCAAGCATCTTAATCACTTTTCTTCAAACAGTCCTTATCCCCCTTCTGAATACCACTGGAGCACTTTTTGCTCTATTTTGAGAAGTATAGCATTATAATTCTAGACCTGTTTTCAGCAAGAGGAAAATTCAGAAAGTGTATTCTACTTTGACAAGTGCAGTAATTCCTAATACTCTATAAGGAAACATTTAGAGATGTCATGTTTTACAAGCTTCAAAACAGCACTAGCTCAACTCTATTGTGTATTTTAGTGAGACTATTTAGCAATTCTTGAGTAACATAGGTAATTTGTTATAGTTGTTAACATCTTTCAAACCCAAAGCATGCTTTTAGTCCAAATATAGACTTAGTAGCCAGCAGAACATAATGGTTTTAAGTTTATCCTCTAAGCCAGATTTGAATTCCATTTTTTCTTCTATTTACTGTGTGTTCTTCAGCAAGATATTTAACCTCTTGGAGCCCCATTTTCCTCCTCTAGCCAGTGATTAAATTAATACTAAAATTTCTTTGTGTTTGATTCTAAGCTGCCATCTCCACATGCCTACCAATTGATTATGTTCTATCTTAATTATAATTCACATAATCCTGCCATAACAGGTCCAATATAAATTATTCTTTTAAGCTCTGAATTCTTATGTACAGCTACTTTTTTCCATTTGTATATAATAAAGTACTTACCTCATTAGTCTAAGACCAAACTCTCATGATCTTCCCTTATCCTCAAACCTGTTGTTTCATTTTTTTTCCTGTTACTATGAATGGCATCCAGTTAAGCCAGAAACTTGGAAGGCATTCTTCATATCTTTTTTAATTCTCTCAACACACACACACACACACCAGCCACACACACCAGCCACAGCCACACACACACACACACACACACACACACCAGCCAATTTGACCTATCTCTATTGATTTAATAAAGATTTCTTAAATAATGCTCTCCAGAATATGCTACCACTGTCTTTCCCTAGCTGATTGAAGGAATCTCCTAACTGGGTTTTCCCAAAATTAAGTTATTCTTACCTCAGTGTATTATGTACATGATAGTCTTAGATTTTAACCCCTTAAGCTTTTAGTGACCTCCATTTGCTTTTATGATAAGGACAAGTTCTTTTAATAGCTAAGGAGCCCCTCAGCCTGACCCCTGGTTACCTCTAAAACATGAGTCTTATGTAGTTTTTACTCTGTTTTCTGAACCCACTGGCCTTTTTTCCTCAGGCATGCCAGGCTTCTTCTCAGTAGAAAGCTTTTCCTCTTCCTTATTCTCTGCCAGAAATACCCTGTCCCACACAACCCCTTCCTCAGCTGGTTAGCTCTTTTTGTACCTGTGATCTCAAAGAAGTTTCTCTTCTGTCTTGCCTGGGTCATAATCCCCTGTTACATACACCCTTTCAACATCACATACTTCAGCTTTATAACCCTTAACATAATTGCAGTTTTCCCCTCGTAAAATTCTTTATTAGCTGTGTTCCTCCACTAGTCTCTATGTTCCATGAGTGCAAGGAGCCATGCCTGCCTCAGCATTAACCAGTAGCACAGTGCCTAGCATACAATTCTGAAAAGAATTAATGAATGAGTAATAGCCCTGACCTCATAGGGTAGTGTTGAGAAATAATGTAAGGCCAAACACATAATATCTGGCATTAAATTATGTTATCATGCAACTCAATAAACATAAATAGATGAGTTTATTTTTATGTGTTAGATTTAAGAGAGCACAATATTTAAGTTCCTAGGAATTAGCATGCTTCTCCTTTTATTTTGTAAGTAACTTAAATACCTTACTATAAATAACAAACATTAAAAATAGGGTGTCTCCCTTCTTACTCATCCTTAAAGGCCAATGTAAGCCAAGAAAACAGGGATGACCTGTCAGAGCTTAGAATAGCTTCGTGGAGGAGTTAGAAAGGTCAGAAATGCTCTGGAAAGGAAGGTCAGGTGGCAGCTGGGATTCCTGCTGTTCAAGAGTACTGTGAGCTAAAACCCAGTACTGGGTGGCTGGTCCAGATCTTATTCCCAAACCTCCACTGTGACACCAAGCAAATTGTTTAACTTCTCTAAGCCCTAATTTGGATAGCTATAAAATTGGCGTTGTTTAGTATGCCTGCCTCCCAAAGTTGTCATGGTGATGTATTACAATTGCCTGTTAAAGTATTCTGCAAGTTAAGAAGTACTGAAAAATGTTAAAAAGGTGTTTTCAAGGAACTGCTGAAGAAAGTTTGGCATCCACAAGAATTTTTCTTGTGGGAAAAGACCTGATAGGAGAATCCTAACAAAAAAAGGATTCAGATAAATCCTAATTATTGCCACTGAATTCTAGTTTATTTCTGCTCAAAAGTATTCATAGTTCGTGATTGCCTTTAACTGAACAGCAATCTACATTAGAAGCACATGAATTAAGAATACTTTTCTCTTCCTAGATTGTTTCCCATAATTTTCTGAAAGGAGCTAAAAGATGGGTCTTGTTGAAGGCAGGGAAGATATGATTATAGTAAAGCAACATATTCTGCCTTAGGGTTTCTGTGTGAGTTGTCTTGCTTTTTACTTGATTCTATTTCCTTGGCACCATTTCTTAAAACAAGAACACTCTTATCTTGCCCTAGAATCAGTTCAGTGAATCATTTTGTTAATTTGGGCTGCCAGTCCTGGTATGCTAAGTCAGATAATTGAGAACTTACTCTAAAATTAATTCTTGAATATAATTGCTTCTCTTCCCACCTGTGGCAGATCAAAAACAGGGTAGGGAAAATGAGTAGAAACCCATGTCCATTTAGAAGGTCTATTTAAATATTTGGTAAAAAAAAATACCATGAATGTTACAGTAAAAATGAATAGTATTGTATTAGCCTTGATATAGCGTGACCATGAGTTATTTTGAGTAGAGTTTATTTTGCACAAGTTCCACATTTTGTTTCAAAGCAGGCCAAAATATTTGAAAAATAAAGATATATTTAGAAATTTGAATTCAAGTTTATGTGATAATTTTATTTATTGTAAAAAGGGAGGGCTGGGAATGTGGCTTAGTGGTAGGGTGCCTGCCTAGCGTGCACAAAGCCCTGGGTTCGATTCCTCAGTACCACATAAACAGAAAAAGCCAGAACTGGCACCTTGACTCAAGTGGTAGAGCAATAGCCTTGAGCAAAAGAAGCTCAGGGACAGTGCCAGGCCCTGAGTTCAAGCCCCGTGACTGGCAAAAAAAAAAAAAAGTCAGGGAATTGTAGTCACATTAGACATTTATGACTAGGGTTCTGCAGTATAAATGTTTCAAAAGGTTCCCAACAGTGAGATTAGGTTGTAGTTTTCATTTATAGGTAAGAACAACAGGGCTGGGAAGGTGGCTTAGTGGTAGAGCGCTTGCCTTGCATGCATGAGTCCCTGGGTTCGATTCCTCAGCACCATATAAGCAAAAAGGAAAAAGCTGGAAGTGGCACTGTGGCTCAAGTGGTAGAGTGCTAGCCTTAAGCTGAAGAGCTGAGGGACAGCGCCCAGGCCCAGAGTTGAAGCCCCACGACTGGACCCCCCCACAAAAAGAAAGAAAGAAAGAACAACAGTGAATATATCAACAGAAAATTGTCAAGAGGAAGCCTGTATAATAATTTTGAGGCTGGATACCAATTGCTCACATCCATATTCCTAACTATTCAGGAGTCTGAGATCTGGAGTTTCATAATTCAAATCCAGTCTGGGCAGAGATGTCCATAAGATTCCCATCTCCAAATAAACCAACAAAAATCTAGGCTAGAGGCATAGTTTGAGTGGTAGAGTGCTAGATATGAATAAGAAAACCTAACAAGTTTCAAGACCCGGTTCAAGCCCTGGTACTGGTCAAAAGAAATACAGAATTTTTTTTTCTGTTTTTAAATCTTTATTGAAAATGTGATGAGCAGAGGAGTTACAGTTACATAGTAAGGTAATGATTACATTTGTTTTTAAACAGTAACCCCATCCTTCATTTTTCCCCCCACTTACTCCCCCCCAAGTTGTAAGGCTCATTTTGATAGGAAGCTGAGATTGATTAGTGGTAGAATACTTGCCCACCATATGTGAGGCCCTCTGTTCCATCCCCAAAATGTCAGTGGACTCAAAACAATTTTTTTTGCTAAATCAGGGCCATTACTACTTGTGTTATACTTTAAACATGTAGGATTTTTCTCTGTCTTATTGTATCACATGCTCTTTGGGAAATGGCAAATAACAAAATTAGAAAAAAATTTACTTACATTGACACCCCAAGTTATAACTACTGTATATAACTATTTCTAAGGGATACATTGAATAAATTTATCTGTAATGTATCAGAACATATATATATATAGATTTTATGTACATAGATACAGAATATAATCTTAATATATATCAGAATAGATATACATTCTAATAGATACAATATGGAAATAAGTTTTATTATGAAGGAGTCTTATTTTAACAAAGGAAGGTCATTTGTGATACTTGATAATACTTTTTCTCTTATTTAAATACAGGTTTTCTTAGTTAAAAAAATCTCAGGCTCTGATGCTAGACAGCTTTATGCCATGAAGGTATTGAAGAAGGCTACACTGAAAGGTAAGTGCTTCTGCTGTTTGGAATGTTCATGTACTCAAAACAAACTGAAAGGTCTCCGTGTAGAGCTCATGTGACTGGGAGTCACTTACTTATATTCTGAATTGATATTCCTGTTACTGCCTTTTTTTAGTGACTTTTTTTGTCCTGTGTTAGTCATATAATTAAGAACAGGAATGTCTGGACTGAGGGCATGGCTCAAGTGATAGAGTACTTGCCTACTGAGCAAGAGGCCCTGAAGTCAATGTTTAGTACTGTTAACAAAAGAGAGAGGAGAAAAAAAATAGAGAGGGAGAGAGAAAGAAGAGAAATTGCCACATTATAAAAGAAAGTTTATCTTGGGTTTAAGACAAGTAGAATTTGAGATTAAATTTTGTTTGATTAATTTCAAGCCAAGTAAACCTTGGTTTGAAAGTAAAATTGATTTCAAATTAATAGTTATTTAATATATTGGAAAACTTATTAATTTACTAGATGCAAAATAGCTTTAATTCTAAAAGATTCTTATCATCTTGGCTTTTAGTCTCCAAGTAAGTTTTTGTGATGAGCCTGGGATTTTGAAAATTCTAATACAGATTTTGGCTTTTAATATGTAAAAAGTAATTTAGAAGATACTAGACATAGTGCTACAGATGTGGCTCAAGTGGAAGAGCTTCTGCATAGCAAGCATAATGCCACCAAATACCACCCCAAAAAGATATAATACTTAATGCTGGGTGCCAGTGGCTCACTCCTGTAACCTAGTTACTCAGGAGGCTGAGATCTGAGGATCGAGGCCAGGGCAGATACTATATCTTTAATCAACCATAAAGCTGGGCTGCCTGGAGGTATAGCTCAAGTGATAGAGTACCAGCCATAGGTGAAAAGCCATGCAAGGATGTTAAAGTCCTAGTGAATTTCTGGTACCAGCACACAAACACACATGCACCCTCACTTACTTTTAATTACTAATACTACTTATTTTACCACATAATCTATATATGTTTGATGTATTGATTCCTAATGTCAATTCTTTCTCTTCAATTTGTAGTAACTTATAATGCTTTAAATGTTTAGGGAAAACTTGTAATTACAGCTGTTATTCCCAGTTACCTTTAAATGTATTACTTTATGTCTTATATTAAATGATATGTGTATATTTGTTACAAATATCAAGTAGTTGCTGTGCTCTATGACAAAACAGTTTGTAGAAGAATTGGAAATGAACTAGTGATCTCACAAGTTGTGTTTGAAATGTCCCTGAGCATACTAGAAACTGTCTTCCCTTCAACTTTACACATAAGAAACTCCAACCAATCTGACTTTTACAACTTAGCACATCTAGGAAACTTGTAAAGGAGATGTTGAACAAATTACAACTAATTGACAATACAAAAAAAACATTTTTTACAATGAAAAATAATTTAAATAGGAAACAGGAAAGCACTTGCTTCAAATAGTATATTAATTTAAAATCTTGGTTGAAGGTCTTCACCTGGCTAAATCTGGAACATTTTGAACATTTGACCAATTAACAATAATAAAGTATAACCCATTGAACTGAATAGCAATCTATGAGTTAATCCATAAGTGAATTAGTGAGGAAGATCGGAAAGCTATTCCTTCCAATAGAATTCCAACTAACAAATGTAAAAAGAATGACAGTTAGGGGTTGGTAATAAATACCATTACAACTTCTATATAAAAGACTTCAGAATAATTTAAATAGAAGATAAAATAATCTTTGAGAAAATGTTTGGTTTTGCTGAAAAAAATCAAAGAAATGCATGTTAAAATAGTGGGATATTACTTCATTTGGTGGGAATATAAATTAGAAAGCAGTTTGCAATATGTATAAAGAGCTATTATTAGCTGGGCACCAGTGGCTCATGCCTGTAATCCTAGCTACTCAGGAGGCTGAGTCTTAGGATTGCAGTTCAAAGTCAGCCCAGGCAGGAATGTTCGTGAGACTCCTATCTCCAATAAACCACCAGAAAACCAGAAGTGGCACTGTGGCTCAAGTAGTAGAATGCTCTCCTTGAGCTGAAGAGCTGAGGGACAGCGCCTAGGCCCAGAATTCAATCCCCATGACTGACAAAAAAGAGCTATTATTAATAATATTGATCAATTAATCTGAAAGCATAACCTCAGAAAATAATTCATGTGATTAAAAATTATCACTGCAACATTAGTTACAATGGTAAGAATTTTTTTAAAAACTTGCACCACTCAAAAATAAAAGAATTATAGAAAATTGTTATTTGTGTTTCAAATTACTACCATATAGACTTTGTTCATTGCTGGAAGAGAAATTGCTCTCAGGATAAAACTGCTGTTCCATCTTACACACTTTTGTTTCCACACCAATTTGCTTCCTTCCTTTTTATTACTCATGTCTTCATGACCTTACTTGTACTGATACTCCATACCTGATGTTCAGTCCCTCTTTTTCTTATCCTAAAGTCCACTAGAAAATTCTTAAAGCTTATACTCTAACCCTGACTTTCCTCTAACCTTTCTATGCAAGTAAAGCTAATCTTGCTCTTTCTGAGTTTCTACACTGTTCATTGTTTTATTCCTTAATCATATTCACAGTGCTACTTTGGATATGATAGTAATAACTACCACTTACTTGAATATTTCTTATATACCAGGCTCTAGGTAGAAATGTTATCAAGTGACCACAAACTTTTCAATGGTCCAGTAGTATTAGCCTCATTTTATAGCTCAGAGGTGATTTCAAACTACAAAAATCTTTTCTCTTTCATTTGTACCATTGTGTTCCATCTCTCTCTTCTCATTTTCCCTCCCTCAGAATAGACCTTTGGGTCTGTCTGTCCTTCATCATATCTGCTACATTTTATAGCAGTGATAGAGTTAGTAGAAGAATTAAAACCTGATCCAGTTTTTAATGTTGTAATATTTTATAGGATGCCTTGTTTTTTTTAAAAGATTACATTCACAACTTTGATTTAAAAACTTTTAGAATTTACATTAAAATCATCAATGTATTCTCTAATTTTTCCTTAGAGCACAGATTTTATAACTGTACATAATTTTCTTTTGGCTATATAATATAGTGAAAATATTTATATTAATTTGTGAATTTAAGAGTAATAAAAATCTCATTTTATACACATAAGCAAATTTTAAAGTAGACACCAAAAATAATCTGCTTTAACATTATCTTTCATGGATAATTACAATGTAATATATGTGCAATTTTTATAGTTCGAGACCGTGTTCGGACAAAAATGGAGCGTGATATCTTGGTAGAAGTTAACCATCCTTTTATTGTCAAATTGCATTATGGTAAGTTTTGAACTACTGCCTATCTCATCCCATACACTCATTCCCCCACCACCTAAGTGTATTGTCATATATGAATGTGTATAATTTGCATGCCTTTAGAAGATATATATAGTAAAGTCATGGAAATTTTATTTTATACTGTTTATTTTAAAATACAAAATTGGTTTCTGAGAGGTAGCCATGGAACGTATAATGATCATTTTGTTCTAATAACAATAATATGCTATTATATTATAGTCCATGTACATAATCCCATCTTAAACTTAAGAAAGATTTCTAATGTCAGCATCTTTAATTTTTTTTTTGTCAGTCATGGGGCTTGAACTCTGGATCTGGGCACTGTCCCTCAGCTCTTCAGCTAAAGGCTAGCGCTCTACCACTTGAGCCGCAGCACCACTTCTGGTTTTCTGGTGGTTTATTGGAGATAAGAGTCTCGCGGACTTTCCTGTCTGGCCTGGCTTTGAACCACAATCCTCAGATCTCAGCCTCCTTAGTAGCTAGGATTACAGGCGTGAGCCACCAGCACCGGGCTAGCATCTTTAAACTTTTATCAACTTTTCTATAAAGCCACATGATTTTTCTTAGTGGATAAAGTCACAGTGACTCTTTTCTCTGTGTAATTAAATTTAATCAACCTACCCATGTAGTATGGTGTGTATTTTACTTCATGGTTAAGTAAGTCTTTTTCTACTGCGAGTTTTTTCTTATTGTTCAGAGCTTATTGTTTAGAACTACTATATTCCTGAAATATTTTTACCTGTTGAAAGTCTACTGGTTTCCATAATAAGAAATGCTGCATTTGACATTCCCACGTGGAAACTAAGAGAAATCTGTTTTCTTCTAGGTAAAAATTTTATGTGATAAAATCATCAGTTTTCTGAAAATAATATTTACTTGTAAATGAATTGAACTACCTAAAATTTAAACTATAATGAATTAAATCAAAATTTTCATTTCTTCATTCAGCTTTTCAAACTGAAGGGAAACTGTATCTTATTTTGGATTTTCTCAGGGGAGGAGATTTGTTTACACGCTTATCCAAAGAGGTATATAATTAATGTCTATTTTTATCTGCTTATGCTGTTTCAACTAAAGCTTTGTTATATTTTAGTATTATGCTTATCATATTTTCGCTAGTGCACAGATTTTTACATTGAAGAACCTGAGCCAAAAAGTTCTTTGCCTTTCTTTTGAATTTATAATGAAAGCAGAATTTTCATTTGACCATTTATCTTTAGCTTAGCCATTGCTTGTTTTATAGTATTTTTCAGAAGTGATAATGCATTAGCATTAAACAATTAATAGTGGCAATTGAGCATGCATTTTAAATATCACTTTCACTTCTAAAATAACACTGTGGTGGGGTGCAACAGTGGTACAACCCTGAATATAATTATTACTTTAAATGTAAAATTAAGGCCCCCAAAGTGCATAGTTAAGATTTAATAAGTGGTTTTGTTTGACTGATAAGATTATTTTTCAGATTTCTTTGAATATTTAAACTCTCAAGTGGATACTTAAAAATGACACACACAAAAAGAAATAGAGGTAAAAAATATTATTTTATTTTAGGTGATGTTCACAGAAGAAGATGTCAAATTCTACTTGGCTGAACTTGCACTTGCTTTAGACCATCTACATAGCCTGGGAATAATTTATAGAGACTTAAAACCAGAAAAGTAAGAAATCATGCTACTAAGTTCAATACTGTATTTTTATTAAGTTGGTACTTAAAAAAGTAACTTTAAAGAACTTTCACAGCATTGCATTTAGAGTACCTACACCTAATCACTATATAAACTTTTGAAATTGCATTCTTAGATTTTTTGTAATATGATATTTTATTACCTTTAGTAGTACAAAGAAGTTTCAACTCAACAAATCAGTTTATGACTACAGTACATTTTGATCAGTGTAACTTTCCTTTGTTTTCCCTCATCTTTGAGTGTGTGTGTGTGTGTGTGTGTGTGTGTGTGTGTGTGTGCATGCGCACGCATGAGAGAACTTCCATGCACACACCAATATTGAGCCATGAACTTAGAAGCCTGTGCCCTGTCACTTAGCCTTCTTGCTCAGGGCAGGTGTTCTACCACTTGAGCCACACTTCTACTGTGGTTAATTTATGTGTATTGAAACCATACTAAAATACTTATCAAGCTGGGCACTGGTGGCTCATGCCTGTAATCCTAGCTACTCAGGAGACTGAGATCCAAGAATCACAGTTCAAAGCCAGCCAGAACAGGAAGTCTGTGAGACTCCTATCTCCAGTTAACCACCAGAAAACCAGATGTGGAGCTCTGTGGCTCAAAGTGGCAGAGTACTAGCCTTGAGCACAAAAACTCAGGGACAGCACCTAAGTCCTGAGTTCAAGCCCTAACAAAAATAAATAAGGAAACAAAAAAAAAAACACCTATCCAGAAATACAGTTATGGGCTCGTAGTACTTACTATATTTATCAGCTTATTGTACTTACTTCCTTCTTTGTGTGTGTATATGTGTACCCATCATAGGACTTGAACTCAGGTGCTGGGTGCTATCTCTAAACTCTTTGGCTCAAAGCTAGCACTCAACCAGAAGCTTCACTTCTGGCTTATTTGGTAACTAATTGGAGATCAGGGATGGTAAGGGGAAACAAAGGAGGAGGCAACAATGCTTGTTAAGAAATGTACTTATTACCTTGCTCATGTAATTGTAACCCCTCTGTATGGTATTTTCACAATAAAAAAAAACATTAATAAAAGAATCTCATGAACTTTCCTGCCTAAGCTGCCTTCAAACTCTGAGCCTTAGGTCTCAGCCTCATGAGTAACTAGGATTATAGGCATAAGCCACCAGCATGTGGCTTGCTTACTTATTTGCTTCTTTACCTACATAATTAATGGCATTATTCTCCACTGGAGTATGTTCTCATGCCAGATACCTGAGTGTCATTTTCCAATCTTCTTGGCCATGGACCAAAGAGCTCATTCACTAAATGCCATTTACTTTCTGTCAGTTACAGATCTGATCATCTCTAGCCTCTCTGCCTGAATATGAACTCTTAACTCTTGCTTGGCTTTCTTACTCACAGCTGGCACTCTACTACTTGAGCCATATCTCCAGCCTGCATTTTGGCTGATTTGTTGGAGATAGAAGCTCCTGGCTTTTTCTACCTCTGTTAACTTCATATCACCACTCCCCAGGGCACACCTCCTGAGTAACTAGGATTGTAGGCATGAGCCACCAGTAACTGGCTAACAATTTTATTTGTCTGTACTCCACAGACACTGAACAACAAAAACAAATAAGTTCAAAACCTCTAGGAGCTCACAATTTCCTGGGAAAGAGTAAAGACACAGGAGAAAGTGTACAGTAAAAGGATAGCTCAGTGAAAAACAGAGAATGTACATAAAACGGTAGTATGTTGAAAGGTGGGTATAGATTATGTCAGGAAAAAAATTAGAAAAAGATACTTGTGTTAAATACCTTAAAATTTACTGAGAGCTAGGTACCAGTGGCTCACACCTGTAATACTAGCTATTCAGGAGGCTGAGATCTTAGGATCCTGGTTCAAAGCTAGCCTGTGTATGAAAATCTGTGAGACCCTTATCTACAATTCACCACAAAAAGCCAGAAATGAAGCTGTGGCACAAGTGATAAAATGCCAGCCTTCAACACAAAAGCTCAGGAATAGCGTCCAGGCCCAGAGTTCAAGCCCTAGGACCAGCACAAAACACAATTATGAAGAGAATGACTTTAACTAAAATATATAGGCTCTTTCTATTTTGCAAGCATTGGGAGATGTAGTCAGGACATTCTGGAAAACCATTAGAGCAGCTTGGACCTGGGCACAGTAGCTCACACGTGTAGTAAAATCCTGAGAGTTAAGAATGCTGTTCAAGGCTAGCCTAGGGAGAAAGTAGTTCAAGAAACTTCATCTCAATGCTGAGAGTGGTAGCAAGTACTGTTACCCAACTATGGTGGAAGCACAGTGGCTAAACATAGTGGTGTACACCTGTCATCCCCAGGAGGCACAAAAATAGGAGGACTCCAGCCCAGGCTACCCCTATTTCAAAAATAACTCATGTTTTTGTTGTTATTGTTGGTGTTGGTAGTTGTAGTGGTCATGATTGGTTTTGTTTTGTTTTGTTTTTCTTTTAGGGAGGACACAGAAAGGGAGGGAGGGAGGAAAAACAAATAAAATCATGTAATTTTATACACCATGTATAAATGACCTGTGCAACCTGTGAACAGGGGTGAGAGGGAGAAACTGGGTGAAAGTAAAGGAGGTGTGACATTGTCCAAAATAGAAATGTACTCATTGCCTGACTTATGAAGTGGTAGCCCCTCTGTACAACACTATAATAATAAAATACAATTATATTTTAAAAATAATGCAGGGGCTGGGAAGTTGGCTCAGTGGTAGAGTGTTTGCCTCGCAGGCATGAGGCCCTGGGTTCAATTCCTCAGTAACACATAAGCAGAAAAAAGCTGGAAGTGGCGCTGTGGCTCAAGTAGTAGGGTGTTAGCCTTGAGCTGAAGAGCTGAGGGACAGCACCCAGACCAGAATTCAGCCCCCACGACCAACAAAATATAAAAGGCAGGAGTATGGCTCAAGTAATAGAGCATCTGCTTTGCAAGTGTAAGACCCTAAGTCCTATTCCCAGTACCATCAAATAAAAAGCATCTTTGAATAGACCTTGTTGGTTTCTTTTCCAAATAATTTTCAGGTACATCTGGCTCATTAATACAAGCTGATGGAATTGCCTTTGGGATCTCTTATGAATATATGTCAAAAATAATTTCCCCTATTGCCTTTGCCTTCTTATTAACAGTCTAAGGTATCAAATGATCATATTTATTCTAACTTTGCTTTCAGGAATTTCAGCTGGCTGGGTGTGGTAGTACATGCCTGTAATCCCAGCTACAAGAGAGATAAATAAATTGATTGTGGTTTTAAGGATAGCCCTAAGCAAAAACTCAATACTCTATGAAAAGTAATAACTAAAACATAAAGGGGCTTGGAGTGTGGGTCAAGTGGAAGAGAGCTTTCCAAACAATTGCAAGGCCCAGATTTCAAATCTCAATACCATTTTAAAACATAATTTTTAGTTGTAGCTTATATAAATCTCTATTTGATGATTTACATGATTTTCTGACTTTGTTTTTTTTAGCATTCTTCTTGATGAAGAAGGTCATATCAAGTTAACAGGTAAAAATCCTCATCTTATTAAATTATTCTCATAGATTAATTGTAATACATTATAAACATGTTCGGAAATAAAACAGAAATATCCTTATATAACTAATTAAACAAATAAAAATAGATTTTCTCCCACCCTATGTAAATTTCCTTTAAATTGATTATAATACAAATATTGAGTAATAAACTGTGTTTTAAAAAAAACTTATGAGCCAGGCCAGTGACTCATGCTTATTGGCTACTCAGGAAGCTGAGATCTAAGGATTGTGGTTCAAAGCCAGCCAGGCAGGAAAGTGCATGATACTCTTATCTCTAATTAATCACCAAAAAGCTGAAAGTGAACTGTGGCTCAAATGGTAGAAGCACTAGCCTCGAGTTAAAAAAAAAAAAGCTCAAGGACAGCATCTAGGTCCTGAATTCAAGCCCTAGGACTGGCACCAATAATTAATGTAAAAAGGAAAGAAATGTAAATATCACCTGATGTGGAAGAAATAGTTGTATTGTCAAAACTCACAGAATTCACAAACTTTATATACCATGATAATGACAATTTGCCTAGTGAAGGTTAAAATGTGTTTGTAACTTTAACTAAGTATCTCTATCCCATACTACTGTGAAATATGTGAAATTTATGTAATCACCTAATCTCAATAGAAAACATAATGTAAATACTATAATTGAAAGTTTAAAATTGATGTGTGCAAATTGTGGGATATTTATGAAATCAATACTTATTTTGGCAGATTTTGGCCTAAGTAAAGAGTCTATTGACCATGAAAAGAAGGCATATTCTTTTTGTGGAACTGTGGAATATATGGCTCCAGAAGTAGTTAATCGTAGAGGTCATACTCAGAGTGCTGACTGGTGGTCTTTTGGTGTGTTGATGGTAAGGTTGTTTTGTTCTGTTTAGAAGGTGGGAGTTCTTATTTTTCTTATTAAATGAAAACGAACAATGAATATTATGAAATAGAAACTAGTATTTTTTGCATTTGGTATTTTATAGTATATGTAATAAATAACCAGAAAATAATTGCCTGCACTGTAGAGGAACTGTGTAGCCCATTAATTGTTTCAGTTTTATCCTCATTTGAAAAGGAAAAAACAGGCTGGGAACGTGGCTTAGAGGTAGAGTGTTTGCCTGGCATGCATGAAGCCCTGAGTACCACATAAAAAGAAAAAGCCAGAACTGGTGCTGTGGCTCAAATGGTAGAGTGCTAGCCTTGAGCAAAAGAAGCTCAGAAACAGTGCTCAGGCTCTGAGTTCAAGCCCCAGGACTTGCAAAAAGAAAAGAAAGAAAGAAACCTCTTGTTTCTAACCAGCCAAAACCCAGAAATGAAGGTGTGGCTCAAATGGTAGAATAGCAGCATGGATCAGGAAAAAGCCAAGCAAGAGCTCAAATCCCTGAGTTCAAGCCCCAGTACTGGCACAAAAACAAATATAGAAGGAATAATAAACTTTTTATAGGTAGTACCTTCAGAAAACTTAGTTATAATTAAGGTGATGCTTATTTACCTTCTGGCCTTGAGATTTTATGCTTATTGAAACTTATTACTAACGGTTATTTTACCTTTCTGTAGTTTGAAATGCTCACTGGTACACTACCTTTCCAAGGAAAAGATCGAAAAGAAACAATGACTATGATTCTTAAGTAAGTACTACCTATTGAAGATATTTTGATGAGATTCTTTTTAAATACTTTGAAATAATACCAATGAGATTTTAGATAACTGGAAATTGTATAAGAACTAATTAAGCCAGGTGCTGATGGTTCATGGATCCTAGGAGGATTCAGGAGGCTGAGATCTGAGGATTGCAGTTCAAAGTCAGCCCAGGCAGAAAATCTCTAATTAACTACCCAAAAGACAGAAATGGTGCTGTGGCTTAAAGTGGTAGAGTACTAGCCTTAAGCAGAAAAGCTCAGGGACAGTGCCTAGACCCTGAGTTCAAGCCCTAGGACCTGCATCCCCACACACCAAAAAAAAAATAATAATAATAAAGACAAACATAAAATTGCCATTATTTAGATAGCATGTCATTAGAAAAATCTAGTTTTCATATAAATTCTGAAATAAACTTGGCAAAGTTGCAGGCTTTACAAGGTCGATACATAAAACTCTTTTTCATGTAAATCTTTCATTTATGTAGTCTAGTAACAGAAAATGAAAATTCAAAAACAGGTACTGTTTACAAAAATATTAAAATGCCAGGCACTGGTGGCTTTTGCCTGGAATCCCAGCCGAGGTCTCAGAATGACAGGTCAAAGCCAGCCTGGGTAGGAAAGTCTTTGAGACTCTTATTACCAGTTAGCCAGTGGAAAACCAGAATTGGCACTGTAGCTCAAGTGGTAGAGTGCTAGCCTTGAGTAAAAGAGCTCAGGAACAGTGTCCAGGCCTGAATTAAAGCCCCACAACTAACAAAAACTAAATAAAATGATCACATTTCGAGGGAAAATATCTAGCAAAAGCTACACAAGACCTATATGAAGAAAATAGAGAATTTTTAAACAAAAAATTTAACTTATAGGAAAATTCATATTTATATTATGACAGACCCAGTGTTACAAAGACTTGGGTTCTATAAACCAGTATTATCCAAAAGAATGTAGTGTGAACCACATATGTTTTCTAGTAAGTACACTTTAAAAAACAAAAGTTATCAGCTGGGCGCTGGTGGCTCACACCTGTAATCTTAGCTACTCAGGAGGCTGAAATCTGAGGATTACAGTTTAAAGCCAGCCTGGGCAAGAATGTCCGTGATACTCTTACCTCCAATAAACCACCAGAAATCTGGAAGCGGCACTGTGGCTCAAGTGTAGAGTGCTGAAGAGGTGAGGGACAGTGTCCAGGCCCAGAGTTCAAGCCCCACAGCTGACAAAAAGTTATTAGAAGCCAGGCGCCGGTGACTCACACCTGTAATCCTAGCTACTCAGGAGGCTGAAATCTGAGGATCGCGATTCAAAGCCAGCCTGGGCAGGAAAGTCTGTGAGACTCTTATCTCCATAAAGCACTAGAAAACCGGAAGTGGCGCTGTGGCTCAAGTGGTAGAGCACTCGCCTTGAGCTGAAGAGCTGAGGGACAGCGCCCAAGCCCAGAGTTCAAGCCCCATGACCAACCAAAAAAAAAAAAGTTATTAGAATTAATTGTAATAAGATAGAATTAAGCCAGTATCTAAAGTATTAGCATTTTAACATGTAAACTGTCTTTGAAAGAGAATGAGATGTTATTTTTTGAAATTTGAAATTTAGCATGTGTTTTTCACTTACAATTTGTACTGGCAACATTTTAAGTACACTGTGGCCATATGTGGCTAGTGACTGCTACACAGGGTTATAAACTTAGAGTTTCAATGAAAATTAAATAAAATTCCTAGTAAGTTTTATGTGGAACTTGATAAACTGATTAAACTTTTGATAATGTTTGAAGAATAACTAAAACCCTCTTGCTCAAGATAGGAAGACTTGCTTTACTTGTATGGAAAGAAGTCTTATGCAATAGAATAGAGGCCAGACAGACAGACACACACACACACACACACACACACACACACTTACTTTACTTGTAGGAAGACTTGCTTTACTTGTATGACACTTTACTTGTATGGAAAGAAGTCTTATGCAATAGAATAGAGGCCACACACACACACACACACACCTACAAAGACTTGCTTTACTTGTATGAATCTTACCATTAGGACAATGTGGCATTGAAATTAATATGGAAAGAAGTCTTATGCAATAGAATAGAGGCCAGAAACATACACACCTACACCTACATATATATAAACCCTTAATTTACTATGGGGAAATAATACAGAGCAGAAAATTATGCTGGAAAAAGCTTGTCATCTAAAGATTGAGAAGATAATATGAGATAAGGTAGACCAAAAAAAGTTTTAAAAACCCAAACGTCCCTAGGCCCTGAGCTGAAGTGCAGTACCAACACACAAACACACACACACACACACACAAATAAAGGTTAATATAACCACTTTGGAAAGCAGTTCTTGTCCTCAGACAAACATATGTATATTTTTATATATTTATCCCACTCCTAGGCATGCAGTCAATTTATATTCATCAAGGTACAACAGAAAACAAATATAAAGCCATGCATAGCAACCTTATTGAAATAGTGAAAACTGGAACACTTAGCAGTAGACAAATCATAATATATTTATATAGTTGAATACAATAGGAATTGTATTTATCTGCAAATACTCTGGGTTTTGCAGGGCACACTATAAAATCATAAAATGATTCTTGCTTTTCTTTTTTTGCAGCAGGGTCTTACTATGTAGTCCAATTTAGCTTCAACCTCACCACTATCCTCCCTTATCCTCCCAAGTGCTTGGATTATGCATATGTATCACCACACCCAGCTAAAACAGTTCTTAACTAAAGAACCATACAAAACCAGGTCCAAGCCTTTGGCCCAGGGGTATGATGTGCCATATTGTACAGTATGTACTTACTGCAACTTAGATTCCCAGAAGAATGTTATGCAAAGGAAGTTCAAACACTAAAGAATAAAGACTATATGATTCTTTCTATAAAGTTTACTAAACAAGCAAAACTAAAGTATTTTAGGGCCCATATTTAGATGGTAAAAGCCACAATCAAAAGAAGGAAAGTGGTTATGTTGAATGAAGGTTTCTGGGAATGTTATATGTCATGGTCAGATAGCTTATTCACTTGGTGGTGAATCACTGAGCTGTGTACTTCGGGTGGTTATTTTGTTTGGAGAGGGATTTTTTGGTATTTTATGTTATTCTTGCAATACAAAAGGTTAAAAGTGAGTACTACATAAATGAGGGAATGAATATTCACATCACTGAATCTTCATTTTATCTTCTTTCTACTTTCAGCTAACAGACACACTGTAATGTTGACAAAACCAAACCCTCTCTTTGACCTACCCTTCCTTCCCAGTTACTGCACATCTTCCTCCAGTATTTCAGTACAAACCCACTTTAAAGAGTAGTGTCTGGCCGGGCGCCGGTGGCTCATGCCTGTAATCCTAGCAACCCAGGAGGCTGAGATCTGAGGACCACTGTTCAAAGCCAGCCTGGGCAGGAAAGTCTGTGAGACGCTCATCTCCAATAAATCACTCAGAAAACTGGAAGTGGCACTGTGGCTCAAGTGGTAGAGCTCTCACCTTGAGTTGAAGAGCTGAGGGACAGCGCTTAGGCCCAGAGTTGAAGTCCTACGACGAAGAACAACAAAAAAAAAGTAGTGTCTGGGCTGGGAAGGTGGCTCAGTGGTAGAGCGCTTGCCTTGCATGCATGAGGCCCTGGGTTCGATTCCTCAGCACCACATAAGCAAAATGAAAAAAGTCGGAAGTGGCACTGTGGCTCAAGTGGTAGAGTGCTAGCCTTGAGCTGAAGAGCTGAGGGACAGCGCCCAGGCCCAGAGTTCAGGCCCCACGACCGGACCCTCCCCCCGCCAAAAAAAGTAGTGTCTGCTTCCCATTATTTTTTTGACTACTTTGATTCCACAGCCTATCATTTATCCCACCATTCCACTGAAACTGCTTTCACTGTGGTTGTCATTGGTCTTCTGGTTGCTAAAACTCATGGCTGGTTATCAGAAAGTTGACCACTTTTTTTTTTTTTCCTATCGTGCATCCTGAACTCTGGGCCTGGGCGCTATCCCTGAGCTCTTCAGCTCAAGGCTAGTGCTCTACTGCTTGAGCCATAGCGCCACTTTCGGCTTTTTCTGCTTATATGGTGCTGAGGAATCAAACCCAGGGCCTCATGCATGCAAGGTGAGCACTCTACCACTGAGCCACCTTACCAGCCAACCACTGTTTTTTCACACAATTCACTCAACAGGTAATTCTTGCTAAGCATACTGCAGATAACAGTATGAACAAGACAAAATTTTTAGTGATCTCACAGAGCTTATGTTTTACTAAGGGAAATGAGGAATTAATATTTAAACAAAGAAATATCAGAATTGTGAGTAATAGTGGGAGCTACAGGATAAGCCAGGGTTCTCTAATAATGTACCCTTAATGTGTGAAGGAGGGAATGGGGCAGGCAGCAGTTAAGGACAGGGGATGATAAAGGAGTGTTTGACACTGTGGGACACTCCCTCCTCCCCTTAGATTTTCCTACTTGCATCTGCTTCTCTTACCTTTAAACATTCCTCTTTTGGTATTTTTTTTATTTGATGGTTTTGCTTGTTTTGAGACAGGGTCTCACTACATAGCCTAAGCTGGCTTCCAACTAGTAATATTTTTGCATCAGCAGCCCAGATGTTGAGATTACGAGCACATGCCACCACACCTGGCTTCTTTTGGTCTCTTTTGCTTGGCCATGTATCCCTCTGCCTGTTTTTTTGTCTTTTGTTTTGTTTTTGCTGATACTTGAGTTTGAACTCAGAGCCTTGAGCTCAGCTTGCTTGTTAATGGTTATCACTATACCACCTGAGTCACCCCTTCAGCCCAGCTTTTTGCTGGTTATTTTGGAAATATAATCTCCTAGACCTTTCTGCCAGGGCTAGCTTTGAACAGCAATCCCTTGGATTTCAGCCTCCTGAACAGATAAGGTTACAAGTGTGAGCCACAATTGCTCAGCTGTTGTTTTTGTTTTATAATTATGAAAGTTTCCAAATAAAATTCTGGAAAACAGGATAGTACAGTGAACATGTATATCATCACATAGATTCAACAACCTTCAGTATTTTTCCACATTTGCTTCACCTACTCCTTTTCTTACCTGAACTGATTTTGTGTGTGTGTGTGTGTGTGTGTGTGTGTGCGTGTGCGTGCGTGTGCGTGCGTGCATGCATGTGCATGCACGTGCACGCTACTACCATGGCTTTAACTCCAGCCCTTACCTTCTTGCTTGGCTTGCTTTGTCAACTAGCTCCGTATCACTTGAGCCACAAGCTCCAGTCCAGCATTTTTACTGGTTAGTTGTAATTAGCATCTCATAGATTGATTGGCAGAAAGAGGAAGATCTAAAGGAAAACTTTCCAATCTCAACCAATAAAAGCTGGGCATGGTGGCCTATGTCCGTCATCCCAGCTATTCAACAAGTGTAAATAGGAGCATCACAGTTTCGGTTGGCCTGACATAAATTCAAGAATGTATTCTAATATAACAAAGCAGAAAGGGCTAGGGGTGTGGCTCAAGTGATAAAGTGCCTGTGTGGCAAGAACAAGACCCTGAATTCACACCCTAATACACTCAGAGAGGAAGGAAGGTGGGCAAGAGAAAATTGCAAGCTTTTAAGGTCTATAAGCAGACTTCATCTGTAAAAGTGTAATTACTTGGGTAAGACTATTGATCAAATGTGTTTGATTGAGGTTAGTCTTTTTTTTTTTCTGAGACTGAGACTCCAACTGGATATCTGATGCTTTTGCTCATTGGCTAGTGCATGCCTCTAACCCTAGGGGTGGTTTTCCTTCTTTCTTTTTTTTCTTTGAGTGAGGCTATTCTTGTTTGGCTAATTGTCAGAGACAAAAAGTTAACGATCAGTTGACATAGAAGTGTTTGCCAGCCAAGTTTTCATCAATAACCATGGTTATAAAACAATCTTTTCTTAGAACTCTGTAAACTATTATTCTCCTTGTGATATTAACTTGTTCCTCTATTTTTTTTATTTGGGGGGGGGGTCCGGTCGTGGGTCCTGAACTCTGGGCCTGGGCGCTGTCCCTCAGCTCTTCAGCTCAAGGCTAGTGCTCTACCACTTGAGCCACAGCGCCACTCCCGGCTTTTTTCTTTTTTTTTGCTTATGTGGTGCTGAGGAATCGAACCCAGGGCTTCATGCATGCAAGGCAAACGCTCTACCACTGAGCTACCTTCCCAGTCCCTATTTTGTTTCTGTTTAAGCTTTTTTGTCAAAATTATTTCATAGCTCATACTCTGTTTCTGTGTTCCATATTGCACTGAGTTAGGTGAGTTGTGATTGCCTTACTTTGAATGATTGATTTCCAATCATCCCTGTCAGGCTTTGAGTAATGGTTTAATCCACTGATAATCATTATTTGAAATAAGTGTCTTTAAAGGGATTCAAAGGATGCTTTTTCTATTTTTTCTATTACTCCTGCCTAACTTATCAGTTGGTATTTTCTGAAACAATGAACTTGCCCTCATCAAACAAGCATTGTGATTTGGCCACATCCTTTTTTCCCACTTGATGCTGGGCATTGAACGCAGCTTTTAAAAACTCACACCAGTGGTACATCTATTATATTCATTTTCTTCCCCCTCTGTTCTCACTCCCCTAACTGGTCTTAGTCTTCCCTATAGCTACTTTTATCATTTTAATTATGCTCAGATCATACTTATATCCGTTTACCAGGGACAAGACCTATATTTCCATTTACTCACCTGCATGATTTTCCTAAAACATATGGTATACGTTACTTGACATCTTTGTTTATTTACTCTTTTTCCTGTTTTTGAAGTCTGAATTACCATTACTATCCATCCTCTTTCCCATTCCAGAAATCTGGAAGTCATTTTTACTGTCTTCCTCCTTCCTCTTACATTACCAAGTATTCTAATTTTTTATCTCAGAACTTATTCCACATTCCAGCCTTTCCTCTACATTGCATTGCTCACAATGTTCAAGCAATGGGAACATCTTACCCAGATTTACCCACACTACTGGACCACATCTAGTATTTTTTTCACCCCAGATCCTTCTCTACTACCCTTGGAATTACCTTGAAAGTAAGAATTGTTATGTTAATACCATTTCAAGACCTACTTCTGTTATTTCTGTTACTAAATATAGCAGAGCTATCCCAGTTTTGTTCAATAGAACCATAATTCCACAACATGTTAATAGTCTCTGAGAAAGAGATGCAAAAATCAAATACTTAGAAAATAATGGTTTGTTGTCTAGAGTTTTTTCAGTCCTTTTATATTCAGTGTATTTTATTCTGTGTCTCCAATAGAAGGATAGCAAATATTGTACAAAGTCACTGGATTATGAAATATTCTTTATTCTTTGGCTATGTATCTAAAGGGATTTAATGTTATTCAATATCATAAATGTGGGCCAAATGAGTCAATCTAATGTAAATTCAAACTTTTGCTTGCTTTGAAGACCTTTCACAGTGACCCATGTTAAATTTAACACTACTGTTTGTGGTTTTATCTCTTTGTGTACTAGAGTTAGCTATATCCACCTTCCTCACTGACTGTGGGACCTAGCTTTAAATCTATGTCTATAACACTAAGCAGTGTGGAACACAATAATTTGGTAACAACTCATTGAGTAATAAATGGATCCATTTCTAAAATAGGAATTTCTCTGCTAGCCATTTTCTCCAGCTCTATTATTATTGTCACACTTACAGGATTATTGGTTTCCTTAATTTGTAGGTTTGGGAAAAGAATAAAATTATATACTATATCTGAAATAGACCTTAAGTTTATCCAGGCCAGTGTTTTCCAGACTAGGCCACAGAGTCTTCAGTGTTCAGACAAAATCTTTCCCATTAGATCCCGTTTCTGCAAAGGCTATTCAAGGGACTGAGAAGAGGAGAGGTAGCGTGAAGCACATTTTGTCTACATAGTTTTTCATACTGGGTTTCTTAACTTCCCTTTGAGAAGGGATTCTGACTAAGGCTACAGTTTGAGAGCCATTGGTCTAGAATCTAGTCCGTTCACTTTTGAAGAAGGGGTAACAAACAGGAAAAGTACTTAGTAACTACCTAGAATTATAGCTTAGACATTATTCTTAAACCAGTGTTCTTCATAAAATTCTGAAAAATGAAAAAGTCCATTAAAATATGGACTGACATCCTGTTATGTGTTCATCCTAGAATCTGTACATGAGTGTTCATAGCAACTCTATTCATAATTTCCAAACTAGACACAATCCAGATATTCTTAAATGAACTGTGGCATATCCATACAGGAGTTTATTTATGCACATGATAAGATGGCATACAACTAAAAGCCAGGTACCCATGGTTCAGGCCTGTAATACTAGCTACTCAGGAGGTTCAGATATGAGGATTACAGTTTAAAGCCAGCCCAAACAGGAAGTCCATGAGACGCTTATCTCCAATTAGCCACCAGAGAACCTCAAGTGGCACTGTGGCTCAAGTGGTAGAGTACTCACCTTGAGCTGAAGAGCTCAGGGACAGCATTCAAGCCCAGAGTTCAAGCCCCCACTACCGACAAACACACACACACACACTCTATGTAAGTACAAGTAAAACTGGGGCCCTCTGAATGAGATAAGTGAATTATCACAAAGTCACTATCCTAATTGTGGTAACACTAGTTCCACAAGCTGTTAGCATTGAGGCAAAAATGTCTCAGTTAGGTGTGGGTAGTTTACACCTGTAATCCTAACTACTCAAGAGTTTGAAATCTGAGGATTAGTGTCAAAACCAACCCACACAGGAAAGTTTATGAGACTCTTATCTCCAATTAACCACCAAAACTGAGATTGGATCTGTGGCTCAGGTGGTAGAGCACTAGCTTTGAGCAAAAAGCCCAAGGACAGTGCTCAGGCTCTGAGTTCAAGCCATAAGACTGGCATCAAAAAAAAAAATTAAGCTGCCAGGTGCTGTTGACTCAAGCCCATAATCCTAACTACTCAGGAGGCTGAGATCTGAGGATCAATGTTCAAAGCCAGGCCCGGCAGGAAAGTTGTGAGACTCTTCAGTAAGCACCAGAAAACTAGAAGTGGTGCTCTGGCTCAAGTGGTAGAGCACTTGCCTTGAGCTGAAGAGCTGAGGGATAACGCCCATGCCCAGAATTCAAGCCCCACGGGGCTGGGAAGGTGGCTCAGTGGTAGAGCACTTGCCTTGCAT
>NW_012267310.1:1080802-1103204 GCF_000151885.1 Dipodomys ordii | reverse complement strand
CAAAAAAAAAAAAAAAAGAATCTCGGACTTTCCTGCCTGGGCTGGCTTTGAACCATGATCCTCAGATCTCAGCTTCCTGAGTAGCTAGGATTACAGGCATGAGCCACCAGCGTCCTGCTTCAGTTTTTATTTTATAGTTTCATATATCAAAAGTATCCCTGTGAAGAGGACTTAACGGGTCAAAAGATTTTTTTTAATTTTTAAATATAATTTATTATTATTATTAAGGTGTTATACAGAAGGGTTACCATTTCATGAGCAATGTCATCTCTTCCTTCATTTTTCATCAGTTTCCCCCTCCCATCCCTGCCCACAAATTACATAGTTCATTTTACACATAGTATAGACTGAATAGTATGAATGCATTTGTTCACCGTTCCTCCCTCCCTTTCTGTGCCTGCCTTTTGCATCCTCTAAAAAGAAAAAAAAAAAAAACAAACACTAACAACAAAAAAAATTCTTACATTAATGTTCTTCATAAAATTCTGAAAGATGAAAAAGTCCATTTGAAGATTATGGACTGACATATGTTCACCCAGCAATCTATACATAAATTGCTCAATAATTCTATACAAGAATCTTTACATGTAGCATTGATAAGTTACCATATAGGGCTGCACTGTCCAGTATGGTAGCCAGTAGCTACATGTAGCTAATCAAATTTAACTTCATTAAAATTTACTTTCTAAACCACACTAGGTACATTTCAAATGCTAAGTAGCTATATGTGACTACTAGCTACCATATTGAACATCATAGGTAAGAAAATTTCCATCACTTCAGGAAGATCAATAGATGGTGCTAAAATAACTTTTCTACATTGAGAAGGTGATGATAGCAAAAGGCGATCAGTACAGATATGAAGTAATACCTCAGTGAGGTATCCTGTAAGAGGATATATGTGTAAGTAAGAGATGTATAGTGGCCCGAAAAGACCTCCAGAATAAATAAGACCTCCAAAATAAATAATTTCATTCTTTGCAGATTCACCAGGCATTCCACCTAGTGCTAATGCACATCAGCTTTTCCGAGGGTTTAGTTTTGTTGCTATTACCTCAGATGATGAAAGCCAAGCTATGCAGACAGTTGGTGTACATTCAATTGTTCAGGTGAGTGGATGTCTTGATAATTTTACATTTGAAATGTCGTAGATATATTTTACTCTATGAATAATAAGATTAGATTTTATATGCTGGCTTTCAGTGAGCAGCTTGACATACATTTTATATCACTGTGAGCATTACTCTTAGAAATCCCTTTCAGGGGGCTGGGAAGGTGGCTTCAGTGGTAGAGTACTTGCCTTGCATGCATGAGGCCCTGGGTTCAGTTACTCAGCACACAAGCCTTTTTATGAAAACAGTAATTTGCTATTCTTCATCTATCATATGTAATTAGTTCCTAATGCATAAATAGCTTCTTTAATAGAATTTGCATAAAGCAATAACTTGAAGGTAAAGAAAGTGGTGTGTGGCTACTAAAAGACCAAAATGACAACTAGTATCACTTGCAAATCTTTTTCTTCTACAACACAGGTTTCAATCTTCTCTTCATTTGCAATGATGCTTCAGATAACCTATAGCTGATTTAGGGAGCCAAAAGCGTTAAATCACAAACAAGAATGCAGGCCCCTTATCAAGTATCTCTGGTTTCTCTTTTGTACATATTCTTTCTCGCCGTTAACATAAACTGTTTATTTCTTGCTATAAATATACACTTGTAGAAGAATAAGTGCTATAAAGAAGCAGTTTTTGTTTTTATTTTATACTATTGTACTTATAATTTATTTTGTTTAGATTACTCTAGTCTATTTATGTTTAATATCATCAGTGCATGCTGAGTAATGTTCCCCTATTATGAAATACACTAAAGGCATTACAGTACTCTTTCATCAATTTATAATTTTATTTGTAGCAGTTGCACAGGAACAGTATTCAGTTTACTGATGGATATGAAGTAAAAGAAGATATTGGAGTTGGCTCATACTCTGTTTGCAAGAGATGTATACATAAAGCTACAAACATGGAGTTTGCAGTGAAGGTAAATATTTTTAGATTTAAAATCCAGTCCTAGCAGTTTTATTCATGCATATCAGTACCAATTAAAAATTATACTCTTCTAAGAAAGAAGCATGGGCAATGGTACATGACTATAATTCCAGCTACTCCGGAGGCTAAAGCAAGCCTCCTAACAAGTTAGAAGACAGCCTGGAGCTATTTCAAAAAACTACAATCTTCTCTTTGACAAAATTTGTGTGTGTGTCTGCACATGCACACACCTGACAATCCTAGGGCTTAAACTCAGGACCCTAGATACTGTCCTTTAGCTTTTTCACCCAAGGCTGGTTAGCACTCTACCACTTGAGCTAATACATCTACTTCCAGCTTTTTACTAGTTAGAGATAAAAGTCTCATAGCCTTTTCTCCCTAGGCTGGCTTTGAACCTCAGTCCTCAAATCTCAGTCTCCTGAGTAGCTAAGATTACAGACATAAGCATCTGACTCCATTAATGTACGTTTAAGTAAAGTTAATTCAATAAACAAATGTCAGTGGTACTATAGATACTTAAGGTGTTCACATATGGGAGAAAAGATATGATAACTCTATTTTCATTATGTTTTCTAGAGCACTTGAAATTTTAATTAAGTACTAAACATGCACAAATATATATTGAAGAGACATGCTGGTAATGTGATTCATGGATTAGAATAATTAAACAGACTGACCAAGTAGTTGAATAAACCTGGCTGATAAGTGGCTTATATGTAGAATATTTACAGAAGATGATACCTGTGTTATGTGTCTAAAAATTTAAAGTTTGTTCATGAGATGTTATGATAAATATTTGCCTTTTAGATTATTGATAAAAGCAAGAGAGATCCAACAGAAGAAATTGAAATCCTTCTTCGTTATGGACAGCATCCAAACATTATTACTCTAAAGGATGTAAGTAGACTTTTAACAAAGATTTTTTTGAAGATATTTTCAAATATCAAGGTAGACAAAGATCTCAGTATAGAAGTTAACAAAGTAGATTTGAGAACAACATACATGACATAAATTTCTTTTATAATACATTTATATAGTTAGCTTTCTATTTTTACATTAATAAGTTTTTCATGTAAGCCAATATGTTAAAAAGTAAAAATGAATAGAAGATATTTTAATGTTAATTTAGTATCTCACTTGAACATATGCACAAATGACTAATATTAATATTCATTAATATTCAGGATTGATTAGTCTTTCTATAGGCTCCCCAAACTATCTTCCACAAAGAATGCGCTAATGCTCCTAGCCCATGTTGCTTTTCTGCCTAAGGTTCATTCTCCCCAGCCCTCCAAGTGCCTGCCTCCTAGTATGGTATTTTTCATGCGTTCCACTCATGGTATAGAATATTGAGCACACTTCTTATGCACTCTGTAGGAGCATTCAGTCTTCTTTTGCTACTGATGATTACACAGGCATTAAGGACATGTCTGGGTATTGTCTAAACTCTTATACTTTCCTCAGATTATTTTTTCACTGCTTGTTAGATGAATAATTTTAGCCACAATAAAATGTGAAGCTATTTAACTTAAGTGATTTTTAATTAGCATAATGCCCAAGAACTCATCCAAAAAATTCAAAAGGAAATCTAGAAAATATTTTGTTCTAGCCTAGTCTTGGAAGCTTTCTAAGCTGTCACTATTTTTTTTTACATCTTTGTTCCTTCCTTCATTTCCAATTCCACAGTCACTAAGATTTTTCTCACACTCGTGTTATAACATCTCCAGTACTGTTTTGCTCTTATTTATATGTTTGTTTCTCTATACTAAACAATTTTGAAAGTACATACTTCATTTTTCTCCATATTTAGTGCCTCTGGCACCTGTATAGTACCTTGAACCTCTTGTGGAACTAAATAAAGGTTTCTAGTAACTATGGTGAGAGGAAAATAAAAATGTCTGGTGGCTGGGAAGATGGCTCCATGGTAGAGTGTTTGCTTGGAATGCATGAAGCCCTGGGGTTTTTTGGTTTTGGTTTTTCTTTTTGTCAGTCATAGGGCCTGAACTCTGGGCCTGGGTGCTGTCCCTTCAGCTCAAGACTAGTGCTGTAGCTATAGCACCACTTCCAGCTTTTTCTACTTATGTGGTGCTGAGGAATCAAACCCAGGACCTCATGCATGCAAGGCAAACACTCTACCAGTGAGCCACCTTCCTACCCCTGAAGTCCTGGGTTTGATTACTCAGTACCACATAAACAGAAAAGGCCAGAATTGGTGCTATGGCTTAAAGTAGAAAAGTACTATCCTTAAGTGAAAGAGCTCAGGGACAGTGCTCAGGCCCTGAGTCCAAGCCCCATGACCAGCCCCTCAAAAAAAGGGTCTGATATTTCAATTCAAAATTTCCTCAAGTCAAAATCCAAAATTCTAGTGAGTTTTCTGTAATTTTTCTTCTCTTTTTTGTGCCTATCCTGGGGCTTGAACTCAGGGCCTGAATGCTGTCTCTGTGCTTTTGTGCTCAAGGCTAACACTCTATCACTTTGAGTCACAGCTCTATTTCCAGCTTTTTTTGATGGTTAATTGAAGATAAGAGTCTCCTGGACTGTCACTAAGTTTTGTTTCCAAGTTTCATATTCTCTATTGGCTGTGACAAGGAAAAGTTTTTGAATATATGATACCTCAATTCTCCTTAGTGTGTTAAACTTTACTTGAGAGCACTAATAAAGCCTCAAATCATTGTTTTTATGTTTTGATATTGAATTTTATAGGTATATGATGATGGGAAATATGTGTATGTAGTAACAGAACTTATGAAAGGAGGTGAATTGCTGGACAAAATTCTTAGACAGAAATTTTTCTCTGAACGAGAGGCCAGTGCTGTCCTGTTTACTATAACCAAAACTGTTGAATATCTTCATGCACAAGGGGTAAGTCTTTATACCATATTTGCACTCTCCTATATGTACACACATCTTTCTTAATACTTGGAATAAATTGCAAATGTGTAAGTTACTATCTATATATAATAAACAATACTGTCAGACTCCTTTTCTTACTGGTCTTCCTATACATAAACTTTTCCCGTTAAAGTTTAAATGCTACTTTGAAATTATGGCTTATTTATATTAAATTCGTATGCTTTCCAAGAAAAAGTAGGTGAGATCTTCTGAGTTGAAAAACATAGCTAAGGGGCTGGGAAGGTGGCTCAGTGGTAGAGCGCTTACCTTGAATGCATGAGGCCCTGGGTTCGATTCCTCAGCACCACATAAGCAAAAAGAAAAAAAAAGGATTTACTTGAGTCTAGGATAGATATGGCTTTCTTTTTTTAGTTTTATGGGATAGGACATAGACAGAAGGGCAAAATTATGGGAACATACCTGTGACTTCAGACTGGATAAAACTTATCCATCCTCTGTGTGTGTGTGTGTTGTTTAGGTTGTGGGGCTTGAACTTGGGGCCTAGGTGCTGTCCCTGGGCTAGTACTCTACCACTTTAAGACACAGTTCCATTTCCAGTTTTCTGGTGGTTAATTGGCAATAAGAGTCTCATGGGTTGGGGCGGGGGAGGGAAGAGGATGGGATAGGAAGGGGAAACAAAGGAGGAGTCTACAATGCTTGATAAGAAATGTACTCATTATCCTGCCCATGTAATTGTAACCCCTCTGTACAGTATGTTCACAATAATAAAAAAATTATCACTTAAAAAAAAAGAAAAACATAGCTAAGCCACTCTATATCATTGGAAATGAGGCCTACTTCAAGTTAGAAGCAGAGCCAGGGGGGCTGGGAAGGTGGCTCAGTGGTAGAGCGCTTACCTTGCATGCAAGAGGCCCTGGGTTCGATTCCTCAGCACCACATAAGCAAAAAGAAAAAAGCCGGAAGTGGCGCTGTGGCTCAAGTGGTAGAATGCTAGCCTTGAGCTGATGAGCTGAGGGACAGCGCCCAGGCCCAGAGTTCAGGCCCCATGACCAGACCCCCCCCCAAAAAAAAAAAACAGAAGCAGAGCCAGGTCTACCCAGTTTGTAGCCAAGCAAGTAGTCAGCTGGCTTGTGGTTGGTGGATTCTTTCATTTCTTCTGGATTACAGATCTTTAGTAAATGTCAAAAATTATTTTAAAAGTATGGAAGTCTATGGAGAATACCAGAGGAGTGAAAAGAAAAAGAAAGCTAAGATAAATGTTGCTTTGACTTTTTTACGTTTAAATTATATTTTTACAGTTTTAATTGAAAATACAAATGGTATATACTTACAGTATATAACATGATACAAAAGATTATCGTTTTTTTGAGACAGTCTCATTACACACACACACGCACACATGCACGCGCACACACACGCACACGCACACCCCTCCCAGGCTGGCCAGCCTTGGACTCAAAACCTTTTGTCTTCATTTTTCATGTGTTAGGATTACAGGCCTGTGCTACCACACCCAGCTCAAAAATTAGTTTTTAAGAAGTTCATTTTCGGGCTGGGAAGGAGGCTCAGTGGTAGAGCGCTTGCCTTGCATGCATGAGGCCCTGGGTTCGATTCTTCAGCACCACATAAGAAAAAAGAAAAAAGCTGGAAGTGGCACTGTGACTCAAGTAGAAGAGCGCTAGCCTTGAGCTGAAGTGCTGAGAGACAGCCCCCAGGCCCAGAGTTTAAACACCAGGACCTATACAGTAGGCTGTAGATGGGAGAAATTTGATCTAAAAACCTCCCCAAGCAAAAAAATGCCAGGCCTCTGCCTGAAAAATAACTAAAGCAAAAAAGGGCTTGGCATGGCTCAAATAATAATGCCTACCTACTAAGCACAGGCCCTGAGTTCAAACCCCAGTATCACAAAAACTACCATCTAGCCAGGCACTGGTGGCTCATGCCTATAATCCTAGCTACTCAGGAGGCTGAGATCTGAGGATCATGGTTCAAAGCCAGCCCACACAGGAAAGGTCCTGAGATACTTACCTCCAGTTAACCATCAGAAAAGTGGAAGTGGAACTGTGGTTCAAATAGTAGAGTACCAGCCTTGAGCACAAATGCTCAAGAACACTGCCCAGGCCCTGAGTTCAAGCCCTACAACTGACAAAAAAAGTACAGTATATTTATCATGATTGTAATGTGTTGTGCACATTATTCCTTCTGTTTAGAACAATCTTCTTCCATCCACTGTTTCCATGGCTTATTCCGTTTTTGAAGTCGTAGGTGCCATTCTCAAAAATCCTCCCTTCCCTGGGGGCTGGGAAGGTGGCTCAGTGGTAGAGCGCTTGCCTTGCACGCCTGAGGCCCTGGGTTTGATTCTTCAGCACCACATAAGCAAAAAGAAAAAAGCCGGAAGTGGCGCTATGGCTCAAGTGGTAGAGCACTAGCCTTGAGCTGAAGAGCTGAGGGACAGCGCCCAGGCCCAGAGTTCAGGCCCCACGACCAGACCCAAAAAAAAAAAATCCTCCCTTCCCATGCTTTCTAAAGCAACTTCCCAACTGGGCACAGTGCCTCACATCTGTAATCCTAGCTACTTGTGAGACAGATTGGGAGGACTCTGGTTTGAGGCCAGCCCAGAAAAAAGTTTGAAAGCCATCCCTCTTCTATCTCAACCAACAAAAAAATTGTGTGTGGTGATTTACAGCTTTTCATCCCAGCTATACGGAAGTAAAATAAGAGGTCCATGCCAATGCAACAAAAAGTGAGACCCTATTCAAAAAGCAGTACAGGCTGGCATCATAGCCCAAGTGGTAGAATGACTGGCAAACACAGATCCTGAGTTCAAACCCCAGTATCACAAAAATAAATAAATGTAATAACCTTACCCCTATGACCCATCTGCTGTGATATCTGTTCTCTGCCTTTTCTGCTACCATGAAAGTTCCTAGTATGAAATGGCTAGGATCTCACAGATTCTTTCTACCACATTGACTATGCTTCCTTATAGCATACCAAGGAGCATGATAGACAATAAATACTGTGAAATGAGTGAATAATTGAACATAGATATTATTATTTGCATTTACCTTAGCCCAATTTCCCAATTGGATAGGAGGAGTAGGTAAGTACACTTCCTTCTTTCTCTTTCTCCTTGACCTTTCTAGATCTATGTTAGAGAGAAGCTTGTATTTTTGTACCAATATTTTACAGTGTTACAGTAATCTAAAGGTCGGCATTAATCATCTTGTTAAACACTTGTGAAAAAAGAATTTTCAGTAAGTAAATGAATTGTTAATGTGACTCTTTAATTTGTATTTCAATTAGGTGGTTCACAGAGATTTGAAACCTAGCAACATTCTTTATGTCGATGAATCTGGTAATCCAGAGTCTATTCGAATTTGTGACTTTGGGTTTGCAAAACAGCTGAGAGCAGAAAATGGTCTTCTCATGACTCCTTGTTACACTGCAAATTTTGTTGCACCAGAGGTAATTGTGAGGCAGTTTGCCTGCAGTATTTTCATGTATCTAAGATCCTGTTTGCTGGGTTTAATATAGACTAGTTAGTAATTGTTTATTTGAAGTGGTACTGAGCAAATAATTAAGATAAAATGTCAACCCCTGTTTCCCTATTTAATGCTTCAATGACAGCTGATTGCCTACTTTAAAAAGTCTAAAATTTGGCTGGGAAGGTGGCTCAGTGGTAGAGCGCTTGCCTTGCATGCATGAGGCCCTGGGTTCGATTCCTCAGCACCACATAAGCAGAAAAAAAAGCCGGAAGTGGCGCTGTGGCTCAAGTGGTAGAGTGCTAGCCTTGAGCTGAAGAGCTGAGGGACAGCGCCCAGGTCCAGAGTTGAGGCCCCACGACCGGACCCCAAAAAAAAAAAACTTGAAAAAGGCTAAAGTTCCTTGATAAGACATTATAAAAGTACTTTAATCTCGCTAGTATAGCCTACTTTAAGGTCTGACCATTCTTAACTCCTTGCCTATCTCTTAAACTGCTCTGCCAACTTGTTTCTACACTCTGCCCTTCCCCACCTCTTTCCCTTCCAAGTTTTACTAGCATGTTGAACTGAAATCCATATGTACAACTCCATAAAGATAATTTAAAATTAAAAAGTTCTTATTTGTTCAAAATAAACTGCCTAACCCTGTAGCTTTTCCTCTCTACCCATACCAAAATTAATTTAGATCCAGGTGTTGGTGGCTCATGCCTGTAATCCTAGCTACTCAGGAGGCTGAGATCTGAGGATCATGGTTCAAAGCCAGTCCGGGCAAGAAAGTCTGTGAGACTCTTACCACCAGTTAACCACCAGAAAACCAAAGTGGGGCTGTGGCTCAAAGTGGTAGAGTTCTAGCCTTAGGCAAAAGAGCCCAGGGACAGAGCCCAGACCCTGAATTTAAGCCCTGCATCTGACAAAAACATAACAATACTAATCATTTAGGGTAGGACTCAAGTGGCTCGTGTCTCTAATCCTAGCTACAGGAGGCTGAGATCTGGGGACCATAGTTCAAAGCCAGCCTGCAAAGAATGTCAAAGATTTTATTTATCTCCAAGTAGTCAACAAAAAAGCAGGACTGGGGATATGACTCAAGTGGCAAAGCACCAAACATGAACTATAAAAGCCAAGCGCCGAGTTCAAGCCACTGTACCAGCATATGCATAAAAAGAATAAATTGAGAGAAATCAAAATTTACTCTCTAAATTAAAAAAAACATTAAATTGAGGCTAGAGGATCTAACTTAATGGTGGAGAACCTGCCTAGTTTGCCAGAGACCCTGAGTAGGATCTCCAGTTCTGCAAAAGGAAAAGAGAAAGAATAGATTACTTCCTCTTTATACCTATATTATTTCATATATGATTTTGATTTGATACTTAACATGTTGAATTGTTCATTGTTTATATGATATCCTCTGCTAGATTCTAATTTCTTAAGGAAATTGGTTTTTCGAAGAACCATAATCAGGCTGGGAATGTGGCTTAATGTAGAACCTTGCCTAGCATGCATGAAGCCCTGGGTTCAATTCCTCAGTGCCACATAAACAGGAAAAGCCAGAAGTGGCGCTGTGGCTCAAATGGTAGAGTTCTTGCCTTGAGCACAAAGAGGTTCAGAGACAGTGCCCAGGCAATGAGTTCAAGTCTAGGACCAGCAAAAAAAAAAAATCACACTTCAATAGCCCATACAATATTTATTAAAATAAGAAACTTACCTTTAGTTTATTCTATATTCTTCTGTGTATTAAGTTAAAACCAAATCTTCATTCATATAACCAAAACAAATTTCTATATATGAATTGTCATTAGTAGCATGTCCTAAGATAGGATTGATAAATTGTCTCATTTTAATCATGTTCTGGTGAAGTTTTTCTTATATACATCTATGAAAAATATAAGTTCACAGCTTATACATACAGAAGATAGTAGTATGGTAATAATGCTCCTTCAATTTCCTAGGTTTTAAAACGACAAGGCTATGATGCTGCTTGTGATATATGGAGTCTTGGTGTCCTCCTGTATACAATGCTCACCGGGTAAGTATGTGTTATATATTGGAAGCATTTATTTCATCAACATTTTGGCTAAATTATGTAGGGATTTTTTAATCCCGATATTATAATATCTCTTTTCATATTTTCTCATGCTATGTAGTACATGCAATATTGTAATGTAAGAGCATCATATTCATAGCTATATCTCAAGGTCTAAAAACTTTTTTGTTAATTTTGTTACTTAATTTAAGAATAACTTAGCTGGGTGTCAGTGGCTCACGCCTGTAATCCTAGCTACTCAGGAGGCTGAGATCTGAGGATCATGGTTCAAAGCCAGCCCACAGTCCGTGAGACTCTTATCTCCAGAAAACTGGAAGTGGTGCTATGGCTCAAGTGGAAAAGTACTAGCCTTGAGCTGAAGAGCTGAAGGACAGCGCCCAGGCCCAGAGTTCAAGCCCCACGACTGGGGGGGGGGTGGTAAAGAATAACTTTTTTGTTCTTGTGCCCAAGCACTATTTTTAGTACTTTTTTTCTGTAATGTGTTAACAATAAATTACAATGTTTTGTAACTTATACTGTGGCTTATAGGGCTTTGATTTTTATTGATATTGTATTAGCTGAATTACAGTACTTTTGGAAACTTCAACTAATTGTACAGATTACTAGCTAACAACATTTTGTTCATGTTTTAATTTTATTGTAATTCAGTTACACTCCCTTTGCAAATGGTCCTGATGATACACCAGAGGAAATACTGGCACGGATAGGGAGTGGGAAATTCTCACTCAGTGGCGGTTACTGGAATTCAGTTTCAGATACAGCAAAAGTAAGTGTGGCTTCCTGTTATAAGCTTATTTTATTTTTAGTACTGGTGATTGAATCCAGAGCCTTGCATGCCAAGCCTGCAGTCTACTACTCACTGAGCTACACCCAGCCCTATTACAAGCTTTCTTTTCAATTTTGTTTCCTTGCAGTGCTGGGGATAGAACCAAGGACCTTGTGAATGCTAGACAAGTGCTGTACCACTGAACTACATCCCTAGGTCCTATGACAACATTCTAAGACTAATTTGTCATAATCCATGATAAGCAGATACACCATCAGCAAATTTAGCTTATAAAGAAGTATGTTAAAATTATGTTACCAAGTAACTTGAACTCCAAAATGGACTATTTCCTTTGTTTCTTTTCCAGAAGATACTGGTTTGCCCTTAAAGTTATTTCTTATGAGCATGATGATGCATAAAGTCATTTGAAAAGTCCTAGATCTACTATCCCCAGAATAGCACTGATCTGCTTTACACCACTGCTCTATTTGTACTTTATTCATAGAAAATTCTTTTAAAAAACGAATGAACTTTTCTTCTTTAAAACAAGAAAAACATGGGGCTGGGAAGGTGGATCAGTGGTAGAGCGCTTGCCTTGCATGCATGAGGCCCTGGGTTCGATTCCTCAGCACCACATAAGCAGAAAAAAAAGCCGGAAATGGCACTGTGGCTCAAGTGGTAGAGTGCTAGCCTTGAGCTGAAGAGCTGAGAGACAATGCCCAGGCCCAGAGTTCAGGCTCCATGACCGGACCAAAAATAAATAAATAAATAAAAATAAAATAAAACAAGAAAAACATAGAGGAGATAAAGAAACATTGATCAACAGTCTCGTTGATTTTTCTTGGAGATTCAAATTATATAAGTTAGCAGCACATCCAAAACCTATATAGGAGTCAGTGCTAATGGCTCAGGCCTGTAATCCTAGGTACTCAGGAGGCTGAGATGTTAGGATGACAGTTCAAAGCCAGCCCAGGTAATGAACTTCATGAGATTTGTATCTCCAATTAACTAACAAAAAGCTGTAAGTAGAGCTGTGGTTAAAGTGATAGAGCGCTTGCCAGGCACCAGTGGTTCATGCCTATAATCCTAGCTACTCAGGAGGCTGAGATCTGAGGATCAATGTTCAAAGCCAGGCCTGGCAGGAAAGTCCATGAGACTTTTATCTCCAGTAAACCACCAGAAATTGGAAGTGGCTCTGTGGCTCAAATAATAGAGAGCTTCCCTTGAGCTAAAGAACTGAGGGACAGTGCCCAGGCCCAGAGTTCAAGCCCCATGACCAACAAAAACAGATGTTAGACTAAAGTATAACTGAATGGTATAGCATATATTTATTTAGCTAGCATGCATGAGACCCTGAATTCAATCCTGGCACAAAATAAAATGAAATAAAGTGAAATACTAGTCTTCACCTTTTTCTAGCAATAAAATTCTGGTACCTATTTCCTTTCTGATTCCCTTAATCGAGCACTTATATATACTTAATAAAGGAAAGCCCTGAAAATAAAAGTTGTGACCAAGGTAGAATTCCTGATCAGATTATGCTTTTATCTTGAGAGATAGCCAAAAAATGCAGAGTACAGTGCCAGGTGTGTACCTTTTGTGCTAAAGAAGATCAGATGAGGCTCCATTTGAAGGATTTTAGGGAAAGCTTTCCAGAAGCAACAAAAGACTTTGCCAGGTCAATGGGAAAGCTAAAGATTGTAGTTGATCCGGTGCAGATAGGGAATAATGGTAACATAAGAATAGCAGAGGGTTGGGCTGGGAAGATGGCTCAGTGGTAGAGTGCTTGCCTTGCATGCATGAGACCCTGGGTTCGATTCCTCAGCACCACATAAGCAGGAAAAAAAGCCGGAAGTGGCGCTGTGGCTCAAGAGGTAGAGTGCTAGCCTTGAGCTGAAGAGCTGAGGTACAGTGCCCAGGCCCAGAGTTCAGGCCCCACGACTGGACCCAAAAAAAAAAAAAAAAGAATAGCAGAGGGGAAAGAGTACAAAATGAAGCTTATTATGGAAAGTTTGTGTCTTATGTCCATAATTGTGAACTTACTCTAAGTATCATGTAAATTTTAAAAAAATACATTAAGCAGTACAGTGGTCAGATTTTCCTTTTTTGTACTCCATGAGCAATTTTTTTTCAGTTTAAACAAAGGGCCCTCACTAGCTAGGCAGTCACTGGAACTATGTCCTTTATCCTTTTTGCTTTAGTTATTTATGAATGAAGTCTTACATTTTTTTTACCTAGCACTGGCCTCAGACTATAACCCTCCTTCTTATGCCTCCAGCCACATCGGGCATTACAGGTACACACTACTTGTTTTGTTTTCCTCTGGCAGTTTTGCAATTTTATTTATTTTAAGCAATTTGGCTTACTTTCAGAATTTGATAGAGAAGATCCTTAATTTTTTTCACTTGTTTCTTTTTTCACCCTTTTCATGTTTTCAGTTCGTTTTTTTTGTTGTTGTTGTTGTTGTTTTTCCGGTCGTAGGGCCTGAACTCTGGGCCTGGGCGCTGTTCCTCAGCTCTTCAGCTCAAGGCTAGCACTCTACCACTTGAGCCACAGCACCACTTCTGGCTTTTTTTCTTTTTGTTTATGTGGTGCTGAGGAATCGAACCCAGGGCTTCATGCATGCAAGGCAAGCGCTCTACCACTGAGCCACCTTCCCAGCCCTCAGTTGTTATTTTTGAGACAGAATCTCAATATGTTGCCTAGGTGAATCACTGGAACTCTTGGGTTCAAATGATTCTCCTGCCTCAGCCTCCTAAGTAGCTAGACCACAGTGCCAGCTATAATATTAGTTACTTGGGAGGCTGAGAAAAGAAGTCTCATAGCTCTAAGCCAACCTGGACATAAAAGTCCTCAAGACTCCATTTCAATGGAAGAAACTATTCATAATGGCACACACCTGTCATTCTATTTACAACAGAAAGCCTAAAATAAGTGGGTCTCAGTCCAGGCACATACGTAGGCAGAAAGCAAGACTCTATCTCAAAAATACCCAGCACAACAAAAGGCTAAAAATATAGCTCAGTGGTAGAGCACTTCCCCAGCAAGTTCAAGGCCCTAAAGTCAAACCCCAGTACTGCCCCAGACCAAAAACAAAACAAAAACTTACTGCTCTGTAATTATTTGTTTCTCCCTCACTGAAGGAAAGCTTCATAAAGCAAGAGTTCTTCTCTAAGCTTTATAGATCACAATTAACATTATCACTTTGAAATGTCTAAAACTGTATAACTATGGTGTGAATTTATATTCTGCAAAGTAAGAAGGTATTCAGATAGCTAGGCACTAATAATGGTATTATGTCTAGAAGAACAGGATTGTGGATGTTCTTCATCTTTGTTCATTGTCTATGTTTTTGGATTTACTTTTAATGCCATTAGTTGCTTTTGAAGTAGAAAAAAATGTAAAAGTACAATCTTTTGGGGGCACTTAAAGCCCTCTTAATAAATTCCTTTAGTGGATATTTATATTCTGTTTTTCAGTATTACTCGTAGTACAATAAAAGTCTCAAGTATTTGAGTATTCAGGCCTCCAAATTTATAGGAAATTCCATAAAATCTGAGATGAATCAAGAGCTAGAGTACTTAAAGATAGATAAAATGTAGTCATTTAAGTGCTTCATAAGCCTATATATGGGTCCAATAATGAAACCCATTAAAATTGTTTTTAAATGTGGAAAGAGGCTAAGAAAGAGTAATAGGAGGGTCGATTTTGATGAAACTACATTGTATGCATGTTTGAAAATGCCACAATGAAACTCTTTGTACAATTAATAAACACTAATAAAAAAAGAGAAATATGATAAGGTAACCCTTTGTCATTGAGGGAGGAATATTTTCCCTAAATTATTACATTTATCAAACCAAAGGGGGGAAAATATTATAAAAGCTAAAGAAGAGCCAAGCACTGGTGGCTCACAACTATAATCCTAACTACTCAGGAGGCTGAGATCTGAGGATGATGGTTCAAAGCCAGCCTAGTCAGGAAAGTTTGTGAGACCCTTAATTGTAATTAACTACCAAACAGCCAGAAGTGGAACTGTGGACCTAATGATAGAGCACTAGCCTTGAGGAAAAGAGACTCAAGAACAGTGCCCAGCCCCTGAGTTCAAGCCACAGAAGCTGTATGTGCGCACTTGCACACACGCACAAGCTAAAGAACAGTGCTTACCAGCATCAAGTAGAAATTAAAACAAAGATTAAGCTTGTTTTATTCCCTTTACCTGACAGGACCTAGTGTCAAAGATGCTTCATGTAGACCCTCATCAAAGACTGACTGCTGCTCTTGTGCTCAGACATCCTTGGATTGTCCACTGGGACCAACTACCACAATACCAATTAAACAGACAGGATGCTCCACATCTAGTAAAGGTGAGCACTTCACAGTCACTGTTTTCCACATGTCCTCTAGTATAGACAGGGCCAGCTGAGACTCAGAAGCCTTTCCCTTTTCATCCTGAATCCACTTCAAGTATGAACTTCTCTTACATAGATAACTTACAATAGAAAAGGTCAAAGCATGCCAAAAGATCGGTAATGGAATTAATTTAGGGTAACTTTTAAATTTTTGTCAGTCTCCATAAGTAGATATTCATTGTCAGTGAGGACAGTCGAGCTTATTGATTTTCTAACTGAAAGAGCTTACCCTGCAACACCTCTCATATTAAAACATTGGAAGGGCTGGGAAGGTGGCTTAGTGGTAGAGTGCTTGCCTTGCATGCATGCGGCCCTGGGTTTGATTCCTCAGGACCACATAAACAGAAAAAGCCGGAAGTGGCACTGTGGCTCAAGTGGTAGAACGCTAGCCTTGAGCTGAAGAGCTGAGAGACAGTGCCCAGGCCCAGAGTTTAGGCTTCAAGACTGACCAAAAAAAAAAAAATTGCCAAGACAAGTTAAAGATCCCCAAGGAAAGTGAGGACCACTTATTTTGAGCCCATCCCTGTCCTCTCATGCACAATTTCACCCTCCCACATTGACCTGTGTTTTAGTGAAATCTGAGCTTAACCAATGTGGCCATTTTCATTATGAGACTAATAACCTCTAGATATATTTGCACATGAAAAATTGTCTGAATACACCTTGATTTCCCGTTTGCAAACATGTCATTTTACCTTTCTTTCCTTTTTGTCAGGGTGCCATGGCAGCTACATATTCTGCTTTAAACCGTAATCAGTCACCAGTTTTGGAACCAGTAGGCCGCTCTACTCTTGCTCAGCGGAGAGGTATTAAAAAAATCACCTCAACAGCCCTGTGAAGTGACCTCAGTGAGATATTTGGTACCATGATGTAAGCTGATAGCACAAGTTCTGGCGACAGGTAGCACATATCTGAGAGACACCTGCAAGCACACACTGTCCCAGCTGGTACCCATAATGCTGCTGCTCCTGCTGCTGCTCCTGCTTTCGTCTCTTCTCGCTTTAAATGATTGTTAGCAAGTTAGATTTTCCTGGAGCTTCGGATGAAATGAATATGGAAACATGATGGAGGTATAATCACTGAATCAACTAGAAAAATAATGAACATATGAATACCACCTAAAATACACTGAATAAAGTACTCTACACCATATAGCATTATTTTTATAGGAAATATTTCATGTCCCTTAAATATTCTTTGTTAGTTATAGGGATGGACAGTTTATGTTAAGCACTTAGCTTAAACAGTCCATTTATATTAGCACTGTATCCCTTGTGCCATCCAACATTTTGTATGTTTTTGTAAACAGTTCATATACAGTACATTTCTGTACTGCTTTCTTTAATGTATACATGCCTTGTTTAACTTGGAATCTATTATTAATCAATGACTATTAAATCTGGTTAACTAGTTCACTTGGATTAACAGTATTGTTGGACAGCCCTAAACATGGCCAGATTGTGGAACAGCTGTTGAATGTAATATTTCAAAATGTATATATCTTTCCCTGTGTCTGTTTCACTGGTTTGTTCATTTGTTTGTTTCTTAAAATCAGGTGTTCTGTCAGACTAACTTAGAGAGCTATTATGGTATAGAAAGTTGTCATATGTGTGTGGCATGAAATCAAGAATACACCTGTGAAGTGATTCCATATACTTTGCAACTCCTTCTGGTCCTTTTTTCCTTAATTAGGGAAATACCCTTGCACTTTTAATTTTACATAGTATCCATACTTAATATTCAGCTTTTCCTTTGGGATTTCACCAATATACATCAAAGACCTTTAAAAATCATCGTCAAGAGATTGGTGAAGGGAAATTTACAACTACTAATTGAATTCCTATTGAAAATTTTATGTTTAAATAGATATTCTATATTAAACACTAATTTGAATGTAATAAAGGCCACAGGCCTCTATATGAAGTTGGATTTAAATTTTCTTATAGTAGGGAATAAAACATTCTTGATAAAACAGTTATCTCTTCTAACCTGAAATTATAGCCAAGGTAGGCCAAGTGAATGTTCCATATTTACTGTTTTCTGAATCCCTCCTGATTTAGAGCCATATATTTCCCTTGATTGCAGAGATGATCATTTTTCATAATTGCCCCTGGATCTGTTGCAGCATTCATTATTTACATACAATTTGTTATTTTCCACAATTTTATATTATTTGAACAAATAAATTTCTGTACCCATTAGTACCCCTAAATTTGCCAGGCTATTTAGCACATATCAACATATAATGTGAAAAACATATGGGCGAAGAGTGTCCAAATAGATATGTACTCAGGTATTACACATCAGAAATCTTCTCCTGCCAGAAGCTTTAAACCTTCCCCTAAGCATACCAAACCAAATGTTATGGAAGCCACTGTGTCATTCCTTAATTTCTCCTTTATGCTATTAAAGAGAAAATCCATGATATTCCTTTGCCCAAGTAACACAAAATGGTTATTGCATAGAAATCAAATGTAATTCTATGTCAAATACAGTAAAAGTGAATAGGAGAAAGGACATCCGAAGATCTAGCAAAAAGTTTTTAAAGTGCTTGATTACATGAATGCTAACTAGTAAAAGCTGTTTTCCATTGCCAGAAAAGAGAGCATTTTGTCTTTTCCTCCTCTGTGTTTCAAACCATAGTAATCCCAAATTCTTGTCACTTTTTAAACGTTAATATAACTCTGAGCAGAAAATAGATATATTTTGAGACTTTGCCAGGTATGCTATTCCATAATTGCTTAGCTGTATTGTCCACCAGTCTTTTAGAACTATAAGTAAACACTTAACTTCCTGTAAATTTCCCCAAATTTCCCATATTGTATGTAAAGAAGCTGAGACTGAAATTGAATCCCCAACTTCTTCCCATTAAGTTCCTTTTTCCTCATTACACCATTGCTGCCTTTCCTTCATATCACCACCTGACTGTAGCTCAATTCAAAAAACCTTAGATTTCTTGGGGCAGTTCTCTACTGTCTTATGATGCCAAGTTTATTTCTTTTCAGAATAATTGCCTTCTTTGTCTAGTCAAGCTGCCGTTTTTAATGGAGAAAAGCAAGTTGTATTCACAAAACTGAAGGCCTTCTGCCTAAAAAGCAGCTTGTGAACATAAATGATTCTAGCAGCAGTTTTGGTGTTTACCTTTGGGAAGTCATGACCAGCAATGTGCCCTGAGTATAGTGTGTGTGTTGGATTACCCACTCCATCAATTACCCAGATTGCAATTCTTGCAGGCCTCTATACTTGTGGTATTGAAGCGCCTGAAGTCTTTTGCTCTTCACCAGTTGCTGTCAGTTTCTGGGACTTCTCCCAGGAGTTGTCAGTCCAGTCTTAAAGATACTTCACTGTGAAAGAAGGAACTAAACCATCAGGACTCTTTTACACTCTTTACTCTTAGTTTATAATACAGTTTAATACTCAAAATGATAGGATTGTATTTGACATTGCTGAATGCATGACCATGTGTTTTGTATCTTTCTTTTCGAGTGATGATACTAAGGTAAGTTTTTTTCTATCCTTTTTTATTTTCACTTTTTGTGAATTCTTTCAGCTCCTTCTGGTTTATAAAGATACTAAGTTCATTAGACCCTTGACTTTAACAGATTTGTGGCATGGATGTGTTTATTCACAAGCAAACTCTGCAGTATAAAGATATAATCCTTTTGCAAGGCCTGAAGTTGAGATGCCATGAGGATGGAGTGTGGGAAGAGTCACTTGTGCATGTTTGGAGGGCAAATAGAGATTGTGCATGTCAGTTTCCATATAATGTGCAGCACACTCCAAAGAACAACTTCAGATCAACCACTTCTCATCTTTAAAAGTGAATTGTTGGGGACAGAGAACATCAAGGAAAATGGGCATATAGCTAGCTGTGCCTTGTACTGTATAGGAGACCTTTGAACAGAGGGTGGTGAATGCAAAGGCTTCAAGAGAAGGCAGAACATTGGGTAGGAAAGGAAGTAGGGTAGGCCTTGCCTGGGATAAAAAATTGGCAGAACAGCATTCAAGATTTGGAAGCTTTGGTGTAGATGTGCCTACTTAATATGGAAAGCCAACAACACGTATCCTAACATGTTTTAATAGCCTCTACTCCTTGCCCTTTATAATTGACCTACAATTTTTCGACTTGCTTTACTATATTCTACAAGTCAATTATATCTTATGGTAGTGTTGCCCATGTGAGACTTAGAAAGGTATTAGATAGCTCAGGAATATAAAGGGTCAGAAAAGATCTTTGTCTATGATTCACAAATATAGATTCCTTGGCTGAATCTTGGTGCTTAAGCCAGGAGGTTCCAGTCTAGTCCCAGAGATCTGTCCCTCTGTAAGGTCTGATGCCCTGGGACTAAACTGGATATATGCTTTCAGCCTTATTTAATTCACAGAGAAGTTGACTTAATTTTTTTTATTTCAACAATGAAAACAGTCCTCTCTTCAGCGCCAGGTTGCTTACATTTTGCCAGTCTCCCCAAGTGGCCATTGGTGGAGACCAATTAATGAAGGAATGAATTCACTTTCTTGAGACTGTGGTATTCTACAAAGCCACACTTAACCACTTTTTCCAGTGAAGAATCTACACAATGATAATACCCAGATACGGATGGCCAAGAAGAGTTTGTATCTACAGTGTGCTTTGTGTATTTTTGACACTGCTGTATTGTGTGTTCAAGTGACTTGTAACTGGTTCCAATGTGACTGAATTGTTCTCAAGTAATGCTAGTAACTAAGTCAATTGGGGGGGGGTATTTTTTTAAGTCTGATATTATTATCGGTCTCAAATTTACCACTTTGATTCCAGTCTTGTAACTGTTTATAATGGGGCATACCAAGGGTTGGGATGAGAGCTTACTTCCTACCTCTTAAGGCACTTTCCTCATTGTTTTGCCATATAACATTGAACTGCATGATAAGCTGTTTAAATGTCCATGACTTATCCCAGAGCAACTAGCAAAGTATATGACATTTTGAATAGAGATTAGTGGAAAGGAAAATTTAGAGATTTAAGTCCACAGGTGCAAGCCTCGAGAAATTGTCTTTAGAGCACATGCCGTTTGAGTACAGTATATGTAATGTATATGAAGAGAGCCACTACAATAGTCCTCTCTAAGTAGATTAGTTCAATATCTAATAGAAATGAACATCTTTACTCCTATTATTGCTTTAGAACTGAATGAACTGTATACTGGGTTTTTCCACAAGTATTTAAAATAAAACTTAAATACAAGGCAAGGGCATAAGGATAAGAGAGTTTGGTTTGTGTTCCTGTAAGTGTAGTTTACCATCTAAAGCTTTGTGTTTTTTTTAACTTAAAAGGCTTCAGTGTATTGCCATTTATTAGCATCCTTAATAATCATGGGTGATGACTTGTAACTCTTAAAATTATATACACGTATTAGTTTATCTTAATTCTTGCCCTAAATAAAAGGGAAGATATACACCTAAGGGATGTAATTATTTTGCATTTTTGGCCATGGGTGGGAATGGGGTGGGTGTCTACTTAAGCAGTTTTTAAAAAAATCACAAATATTTTTCTACTATTATATATGATCTTACTTTATACTAGTGTCTCTCTAGTAAGGCATGCCAGAAGCCCAAGGTACCATATCTCAAGTTCTGTATTGTACCTTCTGTTGGTGGTTAAATCGCATCAGATGCTTGGCACTGCCGCCGTAATTATGAAATGCTTGTAAAGGATCAAATATCACTGAATACTTTCAATTGTTTCACTTAAGAGTCTAATCTGGGAAGTTTTCAAATCATACTATTAATGTGTAATGTAAGCTCTTTTAGATGTATCCATGAATAATCCTGGAACAATATTGCTTGTATCCCTGTCATAGAACAGGTTTTGTAATCTTTAAAAGAAATGAAAATTTATATAATAAAATTTCAAATAAATGCATGTATGTCCCTTTTATCAGCTTGTCTTGGTTATATAATTAAACCCTTATAATATCAAATTATTATATCCAAAGTACATTTGTGAAATTGTCTTGATAGGACTTTTTTTTTTGGTGGGTCATGGGGCTTAACTTGGCCTGGGTGCTGTCCCTGTGCTCTTCACCTCAAGGTGAGCACTCTACCACTTGAGCCACAGCGCCACTTCCATTTTTCTAGTGGTTTATTGGAGATAAGAATCTCATGGACTTTCCTGCCTGGTCTGGCTTTGAACCGAGATCCTCAGATCTCAGCCTTCTGAGTAGCTAGGATTACAGGCGTGAGCCACCGGCACCCAGCTGTCTTGATAGAACTTTAAGATAGGAATATTTCTGAGTTAAATACAAAATAGGCTGGAGGTTGAGTGACTGCCTAGCAACTACAGGCCCAGCATTCAAATCCTACTACCACCAAAAAAATTAAAAAGTTGAGCTGGGTGCTGGTGGCTCACACCTGTAATCATAGCTACTCAGGAGACTGAGATCTGAGGATGTCAAAGCCTACCCAGGTAGGAAAGACCATGAGACTCATTATCTCCAATGAACCACCAGAAAACCAGAAGTAGTGCTCTGGGTCCACATGGTAAAAGCACTAGTCTTGACCAAAAGTGCTCAGGAACTGAGTTCAAGTCCCATAACCAACAAAAAGTACAAAATAATTTTGCTATGCATTATCTTAAATAAAGGACTTATCAAATCAGACTCATGCATGTCATACACTTTATTCAGTATCAAACCTTAATGATTCAACGAATAAGAATGATCACCAGGGGCTGGGAAGGTGGCTCAGTGGTAGAGTGCTTGCCTTGCATGCATGAGGCCCTGGGTTCAATTCCTCAGCACCACATAAGCAGAAAAAAA
>NW_012267310.1:1076210-1080317 GCF_000151885.1 Dipodomys ordii | reverse complement strand
TTCCAGCTTTTTCTGCTTATGTGGTGCTGAGGAATCAAACCCAGGGCCTCATGCATGCAAGGCAAGCACTCTACCACTGAGCCACCTTCCCAGCCCACAAACATTACTTTCTTGAAATCTAAAACTACAAGATTTGGCTCTGAAAACATGATGTATTTTGGATTCAGAATTGAAGTGCTAGTTTTCTTCTGAATGTTAATATGTGAATATCTGGATTTAAAAAAATGGGAATCATTCACTCTTATAACCTTGTTAGGGCTTGAGGTGTGGCTCAAATGGTAGAGTGCCAAACTCCAGTGTTGCCAAAAAAAAAAAAAAGAGGAGGAGGATAAAGGAAATGCCTCTGGGCCTGGGCGCTGTCCCTCAGCTCTTCAGCTCAAGGCGAGTGCTCTATCACTGGAGCCACAGCACCACTTCCGGCCTTTTCTGCTTATGTGGTGCTGAGGAATCGAACCCAGGGCCTCATGCTTGCAAGGCATGCACTCTACCGCTGAGCTACCTTCCCAGCCCCAGGAAATGCCCTTTTTATAATCCATTATTTATGTAATTTAAATAATGAACCCCTATTCTCCACCCAACCATGCCTCATAAATAAGCCCTCTTAAAAGAAATGTATCTACTAAAACCATTTTTAGAAGAACTTTGCATTTTCTTTGTGCTAGTAAATCTGCATATTTGAAAGAAAATATGAAGTTATTGAGTGCTAGCTGAGAGAATATGGTATGTAGGCTGAAAGCAACTTTTTTCCTAGTTGGCTTGTTTAATACTTTTACATTATGAATACCACAGATTGAGTGCCTTAACAAATGGGCATTTATTTTCTCAAATATATCTACCATTAAAAGTGCCTGCAGGGTCTTGTATATACATTTTTCTAATTTGGGGTGAGGAAGGGAAATAACAAAGTGCTGAAATAAGGATACAGGTTGACCCATTGTAACAATGAGATGGACAAGACACTATGTTGAAAACTAACTTCAGGAAGTGGGGAGAGGGAGGATTTGGGGAGGTGGGGAGGGAAGCGAAGGAGGGGGTAACAACACTCCATAGGAAAAGTACTCATTACCTTACTCATGTAACTAACCCTTCTGCACAGTATTTTTATAATAAAAAGCATATATATTTATATAAAAAAGTGCCTGCAGGGGCTGGGAATGTGGCTCAGTGGTAGAGTGTTTGCCTACATTGCATGAAGTCCTGGGTTCCATTCCTCAGTACCCCATACACAGAAAAAGCCGGAAGTGGTGTTGTAGCTCATGTGGTAGAGTGCTAGCCTTGAGCAAAAGCAAGCCCTGAGCTTTTTCAGCTTGATGCTAGTGCTCTAACAATTGAGCCACAGCTCCACTTCTGACTCCACTTTTGGTGATTAATTGGAGAAAAGAGTTTCATGTACTTTGCTGCTGTGAACTGAAATCTTCAGATCTCCACCTCCTGAATAGCTAGGCTTACTGGTGTGAGGCACTGGCACCAGGAACATAGGTTTGTTTGGAAGAAAACCTGGATAGAGAAGCCTTCAGCCAAAGCTTAGAAACTCACTTTTGCTTACAGTCTAGGACATTTTGTAGCTGTCTGGAAATGCTAGAGTTGCCTGGTGGGAGTTGTTACAAAAGAAACTAATAGTGAGATAGAGAACTAGAAAAAAAAAGTCACAGCTGGAGAAAGGGAAAGAAGAAAGGAGGGGGTGTCTGTTCAAAGACCTGTTTTGTTCAAAGTCCTGATCTGTTGCTAGCCAAATGGGTTACAGCTATGGAAAAGGTAAGGCTGGAGTGGTTGCAGAACAAGGCACTAAGGTGAGGACCCCACGCTATTCGACCTAACAATATTGATTACACAAACTGACACCTTTGTAAATTTGTATTTTCTGTTTCTTTTTTTTTTTTTTTGGTCGGTTGTGGGCCTGAACTCTGGCCTGGGCGCTGTCCCTCAGCTCTTCAGCTCAAGGCAAGTGCTCTACCACTTGAGCCACAGCACCACTTCCATAAGTTTGTATTTTCTAATCTCAACTAAAACCACAGTACCATTAATCATTCCCTCCCCCCCTTTTTTTTTACCAGTCCTGGGGGCTTGAACTCAGGGCCTGGGCACTGTCCCTAAGCTTCTTTTTGCTCAAGGCTAGTATTCTACCACTTGAGCCATAGCTCTACTTTTAGCTTTTTACCGACTAATTGGAGTTAAGAGTCTCCTTTTCTGCCTTGGCTGGTTTTGAACCTTGATTCTCAGATTTCAGTCTACTAAGTAGCTAGGATTATAGGCTTGATCACCAGAGCTTGGTACCTCATTGTCTTTTGCACAGACAATTGCAATCATCTGCTGATTTCTGTTTGGTTTTTTGTTTTTGCCCCCTACAGTCTATTAACACATAAGCCTAAAAGACCTGTTTAAATCCTATGAAGGATTACAAGTGATCTGGTTTCCTTACCTCCCTGATCTCATTCTCTCTGCAAACTTTCCCCATGGCTCATGATATTCTACACCCAACTTACTACTTCTTGACTATGCCACGTATATTCCCACCCAGGGCAGTTTTCTCGGCCAATACACGTCCCTCAGATGTCACCTCTCCTGTGAAGTTTTATATCAGGTAATTAACAGAAAGAGCCTTTTGATTGTTGAACTTGTGGAGTCTCTCTCACACGTGGAGTCTGATTACCTACATATTAGGTACAATTGGCAAACACCAAATGTACTGTAACCATTTAATTTCTGCAACAATCCAAAGTAATAAATGCTGTACCTTTGCCTAATTTAGAGATGAGAAATGATACAACTTGTCCATCATCATAGACTAAAAAGTTACCACAGAGCCTGTGTTGGAATCTAGCAGTGTAACTCCAAAGCCCAATTTTGAAACAAAATTTAAATAGAATTTTCATCCTTTATTAAATTGCAGCTGGGCATTAAATTGTTGCATGTCTGGAATTCTAGCACTTCTGAGGTAGAAAGAGGAAGGATCAAAAACTCAACATCACAGGGATTTGTATTACTGAGTTCTAAGTCTGCCTGAGCTTCCCAGTGAGACCCTGTCTTAAAATAATTTGTATAAATTGCAAAAATAAGTCAAAGAGAAGTTTGGGCCCCCTGTCAGCTTTTAGTTTTCCTCTGAGAAGTGCATCTGTTGTTGGATTTGGGGCTGGGTATACCAAACTAGATCCAAGCACCCCATCTACCCTCCCACACTTGTGACCACTAGAAATGTCTGCAGACACTGCCTACTGTCTCCAGTTAGATGATTATATCTTTTTGTTGTTGTTGTTGTCGGTCATGGGGCTTGAACTCTGGGCTTGGGCGCTGTCCCTCAGCTCTTCAGCTCAAGGAGAGCCCTCTACCACTTGAGCCACAGCACCACTTCCCATTTTCTAGTGGTTTATTGGAGATAAGTGTTTCACGGATTTTCCTGCCCAGGCTGGCTTTGAACCGCTATCCTCAGATGTCAGCTTCCTGAGGAGGTAGGATTACAGGCGTGAGCCCCCTGCACCTGGCTAGATGATTGTATCTTATGTGTCCTTTCAGTACACCCATTTCTTTAGAGAGATAATGTTAAAACCTAATATTTGCAGAAAGGTAATTTACTTAAAAATAAGGTTCCCCCCCCCACTTCAAAGTGGTTTTCCCAGCATAGCCAGTTCTATTGGTTTACTAGGGCTGCCACAGTGAAGTCCCACAGAGTGGGTATGCAACAGAAATTTTATTTTCTCTTAGTTCTGAAGGCTGCAAGTCTGAGATCTAGGTGTGGGCACGGTTGGTTTCCTCTGAGGCCTCTCTGTGGCTTGTTAGGGGCCTATGTTCTGGCCCACATGGTGTTTTCAACCAAAATCTGTGTCCTGATAACTCTTTCTTCTAAGGACACCAGTCAGAATGTATTAGGGACCATCTTAAGTTCCTTGCTTCAAAGCCCCTATCTCCAAATATAGTCATATGCTACGGTACTAGGGGTTTAGAGCCTCAACGTAAGAATTTTCAAAAGATACTTGCAGACAGAATCAGCCCTTAACACCAAACTTGTCTTTTTTTTTTTTTAGCTTTTTTTTCCCCCTTTTGTTCAGTCGTGGGGCTTGAACTCTGGCCTGGGAGCTATCCCTGAGCTCTTCATCCCAAGGCAAGCACTCT
>NW_012267310.1:1023912-1073825 GCF_000151885.1 Dipodomys ordii | reverse complement strand
CTTTTTTTGGGGGGGGTCCGGTCGTGGGGTCTGAACTCTGGGCCTGGGCGCTGTCCCTCAGCTCTTCAGCTCAAGGCTAGAGCTCTACCACTTGAACTTGCCTATGTGGTGCTGAAGAATTGAACCCAGGGCCTCAGACATAGCAAGGCAAGTACTCTACCACTGAGCCACCTTCCCAGCCCCTAAAGAAGAGATTTGAAATTTTCATTGCCAGTGGCTCAAGCCTGTGATGCTAGCTACTCAGGAGGCTGAGATTTATGGATCACAGTTTGAAGCCAGCCCAGGCAGGAAAGGCTATGAGACTTTTATTTCCAATTAATCACTAAAAAAGAAGGAAGTGGAACTCTGGCTCATGTGGTAGAGCACTAGCCTTGAGCAAAAGAAGCTCAGGGACTGTGCTCAAGCCCTGAAATTTTTATTTCCTTTAGGGACTAAATGTTCTTTTAGAAAGATAACCAGATTTAAAAGGTTACCTATTTTGTTCTATTTTTTTATACCCTTAAGTCTGATATCATTCTTTGAAAAGAGAAATAAAGAGCATTTCATTTTGTAGCAATAAAATAGCAAGTGGAATGTTTAAGGTATGATTAATTCTGCCTAAGTTAACAAGAAATAAATCTTTGTTTTACAAATAACGTTTGAAGCATACAGAAATACAATAGATACTAAGAATCCATTACCCCTGAATTTAAGAATTACAACACAGATTGGTTTTGTTTTGTTTTTCTTTTCACAGATTGATTTTAAACCTTCCGTTTATCCTTCCCTTGTCTCTTCACTCTTTCTAGAAGAAACTACCATAACCATCCCAATACATGTAAATCTAATTGAGTCCTCCGTGTTTTTAAGCTACTCAAAGAAAAAGAACTTTTCAAGACTGTCGAATATAGAAACAAAGTAATATTTATCTGTTTTTCTTCATTGGAAACTTATGAAGCCTGGTGATTATAACCTTGAGATAGTTGACACAAGAAATAAAAATTGCCATCAACTATGTGTTGGATGATTTTTGTTTGGGGCTGATTCTGTTTTTTTTTCTTTTTTTTTCTTTTTTTCTTTTTTTGGTCATGGGGGCTGAACTCTGCGCCTGGCTGCCCTGTCCTCAGCTCTTCGGCTCAAGGCTAGCGCCCTACCACTTGAGCCACAGCACCACTTCCGGCTTTTTCTGCTTATGTGGTGTTGAGGAATCGAACCCAAGGCCTCATGCATGCAAGGCAAGCGCTCTACCATTGAGACACCTTCCCAGCCCTGGGCTGATTCTTACCAATATATTTCCTCTAGAAATTCTTAGAAACCCATTCTCAAGTCCGGATAAAAGCATCTTTTGGCCAGTCATGTAAAGCATTTGGGTAAAGTACTCGCAGTCTTTAAATAGGTTACCACCTATGATTTGACAATGACCATTCCTTTAGAAATAGATTATTATTGACTGGTTTGTTTGAAAAATTGACAAATTTGGGTGTATAGCTCGGTGAACAGAGCAGCTATGATTCTTACTCTTAGTGGCACTTGTGCTCTAGATCAACAAATTTGCTGATTAAATGGCTAGAGGGCACCTTTTTCTCTGGAGTTTCAATGTGCTGACAATTCCTCAAATACTTGACTCAAGAAAGGAGTGACGCTAAGAAGTATTGTACTCATTACCTGACTTGTGGAATTGTAACCCTTCTGTACAACACATTAATAATTTTTTTTGGGGGGGGCGTCCAGTCGTGGGGCCTGAACTCTGGGCCTGGGCCCTGTCCCTCAGCTCTTCAGCTCAAGGCTAACACTCTACCACTTGAGCCGCAGCACCACTTCCGGCTTTTTTCTTTTTGCTTATGTGGTGCTGAGGAATCGAACCCAGAGCCTCATGCATGCAAGGCAAGCGCTCTACCACTGAGCCACCTTCCCAGCCCCAACACCTTAATAATTTTTAAAAGTTAAAAAAAGAGAGAACAGGTTAGGGAATTGTGGAGGCCCACCTAACAATAGCAGAGCTATGTGAGGCTATCCCAGGTGAAAGTAAGTACACTAATTGTAGAAGTTAGATACGTGTGTGCATGTGCACACATGTGCACATGTGGATCCTGGGGCTTGAACTAAGCACCTAAGCACTGCCCTTGAGTTTTTGTGCTCAAGGCTAGCACTCTACTTGAGCCACACCTCCCCTTCTAGCTTTTTGGTGGTCAGTTGGAGATAAGAATAGCTAAGATTAGCTAAGATTACAGGCAAGTACCACCAGTGCCTTGCTCCAGACGTCTGCCTTTACAGAGATTGTCACATGCATGGTCATTTTATTTGAGTTGGGAACTCTGGCTGCCTCTGTAAAGTTTTCCCATGAATCCCTTGATATCCCTACCACTTAGAGTCTTCCCATCTTTTGGAAATGGTTGCCAGTTGTAGTTAGCTTTTGCAATAAGAAGAAAAGGCTTTGGTGATGTACTCTAATGTGAGGACTTAGAAAAAAATACCATTAAATATGAATCTTGGCTGGGTGCTGATGGCTCATGCTTTTGATTGAAACTGCTCAGGAGGCTGAGATCTGAAGATTGCAGTTGAAAGCCAGCATGGGCAGGAATGTCCATGAGACTCTTTATCTCCAATGAACCACCAGAAGATCAGAAGTGGAGCTGTGGCTCGAAGTGGTAGAGTAGTAGCCTTGAGCAAAAAAAGTTCAGGGAAGGTGCCCAGCCTGGAGTTCAAGCCCTATAACCAACCAAAAAAGGTGAATTTGGACACCTCTGCTCACTGACTGTAGCCTCATAGAACCACTGAGCTTCACTGAACTTACTAGTAATCTGGGATTGAGTGAACTCATAAAGTGATTGTTACAATTAAGTGGATGACATTACATAGTGGTTAAGAGCATGGTCACGAGGGTCACACAACAAATAAGGATGTTAAGGATCAGCCTTTTAAAAAAGGAAAAATGAATTTTGAGTAAAACTGAGCTTGAGCTAGGCACCTGTGGCTCACACCTGTAATCCTAGCTACTCAAGAGGCTGAGATCCGAGGATTGCGGTTCAAAGCCAGCCTGGGCAGGAAAGTCCATGAGACTCTTCTTTCCAATTAACCACCAGAAAACCGGAAGTGGTGCTGTGGCTCAAGTGCTATAGTGCTAGCCTTGAGCTGAAGAGCTCAGGGACAATGCCCAAGCCCAGAGTTCAAACCCACACCACCTACCAAAAGAGAATACTTTGTATCTGATCTTCCAAAGATACTTTGAGTGTATGTATAAGCGAACATGAAAGCTTCCTTTTTATACCACTGGATGCTTCCTATTTATTTATGCCCCTGGTGGTTTTTTAAATTAGTTTTTTGTTGCTCACATTGAGGCCTCCTGGCTGGTTGGCTTGCTTGCTTGCTTATGCTCCTAGCTAACACTTGAGCCACACTCTCCAGGCCCAGCTCTTTGCAGGTTATTTTGGAGATGGAGTCCCACACTTTTCTGCTTGGGCCGGCTTTGAATCAAAATCCTAAGTAACTGGAATTACAGATGTGAGGCACTGGCATCCAGCTAGCCACTGCCTTTTATTTTTATTTTTTATTGCTATTATAAAGGTGATGTCGGTACAGAGAGGTTACTATTTCATAAGTCAGGTAATGAATACGTTACTTGTTTTTTCTATTCTTTTTGTTGGTCGTGAGGCTTGAGCTCAACCTAGGCACTGTGCCTGAGCTCTTGAGCTCAAGGTGAGCGCTCTACCACTTGAGCCACAGCACCACTTCCAGTTTTCTGGTGGTTCATTGGAGATAGGAGACTGATGGACTTTTCTGCCTAGGCTGGCTTTGAACCGCAGTCCTCAGATCTCAGCCTCCTGAGGGTTAGGATTACAGGTGTGAGTACATTACTTTTGGGGCAATGTCCACCCCTTCTTTCTCTCCCAGTTTTTTCTTCCTCTCCCTGCCCACAAGTTGTATAGTTCATTTTCAGCATAGTTTCTTTTCATGCATTTTAAAAAATGAAGAATTTAAAGATATACAGTATATTGATTTAATATCTGAGTTCAATGAACATGGTAAACTGGGACTTCACATGCATTATAGGATGATTGGGACAGGTAAATATGTTGTATTATTGCATAGTAGTTGCAAATACGGCTTCTGTATAAACAATTGAAATAGGGATGTCATTTAAACACCAGCTGTGTAAAAGAAAATAAGTTGAGTATTTTAATTGTATAATTTCACTTATTTAAAACACAAAACAGTTGTCTAGCTTGTGTTAGACTCTGGAATTTCATCCCAAGAGATAGTGATTGTGTGTATCTGGGTACTGTCCCAAGTACTAGCTCAAGGCTAGTGTTCTTCCACTTGAGCCATGGCTCTACTTCGGGTTTTTTGGTAGTCAATTGGAGATAAGAATTTCAGTCTTTCCTACCCATGCAGGCTTTAAACCTTGATCCTCAGATCTCAGCTTCCTGAGTAGCTAGGATTACAGGCATGAGCCACTAGCGCCCAGCCACCAGCATACATTGTTTTAAATGGAGATTTATGTTTCTTGTCACAAAAGTGTCAAAGAAAATTCCATGAAGAGTAGGGAAGGTGGTGTGGTGATGTTAGTATGATAAAGAAGCCTTCATTTAATATCCCTTACTGCTTTGCAAATAATTCAAATCTTTCATTTCTTCTATAAAAACCATTAGGTAAAGGAGGTAAAAATAGACGTAGAGGTAAGAATGAAAATGAATCTGAGAAAAGAGAGCTGGTCTTCAAGGAAGATGGACAAGGTAAGCAGTTTTATAAGTTGGGACGTTTTTAGAACTCTTTTTAAATAAAAGATTTTATTGTAAGTACTTCGTGGAATTGAGAAAACAGGAATATCGCATTTCATTGTACTGCAAAGAAAAGACTGTTGCCATCTTATTACAGAGTACTTTTTATCAACTCATACAGGCAAAACAGACAGAAATACCAAGATAAGACTTGTCATAGGAGTAACTGCAAATGAACTCCACAAAACAGTATAATGTATTTAAAAGGACTGTCTCTCAAGTCAGTGGTCAGGTTCAAAACTTCCAAGTTTAAATAGTTTTGGTAGGTTCCACTTAGCTTTTATTGTGGTACTGGGGGATTGATTCCAGGGTCTTATACTTGGTGGGCAAGAGCTCTTATTACTGAGCTACATCCTGCGCCCTTGTTTTTCATTATTTTAGTTTTTGAGGCAGAGTTTTTACAATATAGCTCAGGCTTGCTTTAATATATGTAGCCAGGCTTACTTACATTAAACTCAGTCTTCCTGCTTCCTCTTCTGCAGTGTGCACTACCTCACCTCATACACCTTTTCTTCTTTAACTATGAGATTTACTCTATATATTTAACAGGGATCCTGTTCATAATCCTGAACTGGAAACCGCATCTCCCTTTACTTTTCTCCATTTCACATTCCTCACAGTTCTCTAGAGCCTCTCTTTCAGGTTTTCTGGTCTACTCACTATGCATTTGTGCATTTCTGTAAATACACAGGCTTTCTTGAACATTTGCGGTACAACGAAGAATTAATTAGACAGGAAATGTAGCCTTGAAAGCTATAATTGATATTCCATGATTTAGTGAGCTTTTTTCTTTTTCTTTTTTGTGCTGGTCCTGGGACTTGAACTAGGAGCCTGGGCACTGTCCCTGTGCTTTTGTGCTTAAGGCTAGCATTCTGCCACTTGAGCCACAGCTCCACTTCCTGTTTTTTTTTTGCTGATTAATTAATCAATCATGTAGCACAGTGTATTCAGTAGACTGCACTTTTTAAATATGTGTGCCACTACCAGGGCTTAAACTCCTCACATTATCACTAATTTTTTTCACTCACAGTTGATGTTCTACCACTTGAGTCTGGCATCTTGCTGGTTAATCGGAGATAAAAGTCTCTAGGACTTTTCTGCTCAGGCTGGCCTCAAAACAACCATCTTCTGGATCTCAACCTCCTTGAGTAGGTAGGATTACAGGCATGAGGCAGCCACTAGCACCCAGCTAGATTATATACATTTGGAGGCTGAATCCCAGATTATTATAGAGCTTTGTTACCCAGTACCCTCAGTATATGATTAATCAACTACAACAAAGTAAAACTGAATGATTGACTTTTCTAGACCAAAAAGATTTTTTGTTAATACCTGATCAAGATTCGTAACACTAAATAAGTTCTCACTAAATCACTTCCTCCTTTCATAAGCATACTGTACAGTTTTGTTCCCCCTCCTTGTATCCTTTTGCCATGCTAGGGATGGAGCCCACTTAGTTGAACCCTTGTGCTGTACCTATAAACCACTAAAATAGGGGCTAGGAATGTGACTTAATGGTGAGTGCTTGCCTAGCATGCATGAAGCCCTGGGTTCGATTCCACAGTACCACATAAACAGAAAAGGCCAGAAAGTGGCGCTGTGGCTCAAGTGGTAGAGCGCTAGCCATGAGCAAAAGAAGCTCAGGGACAGTGCCCAGGCCCTGAGTTCAAGCTCTAAGATTGGCAAAAACAAAACACTAAAATATGAAACATTTTCTTAGCCTTAGTCATTTGTGCCTCCTCCAGTGGTTTATTTGGGCAGACAGGGCTTTACACCCCCCCCCCCCATCCTTGTATTTTCTTCTCTACTTTGGAAGAGAGGCTGCCTCCAGTCATCTTGAGGTACTGGGCCTGCTATGTTAAGTCACTTCCTCATGTCAACCCCTGAAATTCTGTGCCTCTTGAGTTGCCACCCTCCCACTTGGTCTCATAATCCCTTTCTCAGAGTTCTTTAACGTAGGCAGTGAAAAGATACTGGCTAAACTATTTTTGGAACATCTTTCTGGCTTTCTAAGAACTGTAGAACATTACCAAAAAACTATACTTAAAAAGTCCATGAGCTTTACCTCTAAAGGTTCTTAGAGAAAAGATCAAAGTTGGGTAAGGCTCTGAACATACAAGAGATTGATGGGGTGTGGCATACATATTGAGACAGTCCACCTTTGATCTCCAGGAACAGCATATAGTCATGAAGACAGTAAGTAATCGGCTTACTCAAAATGAGTAGATAATTAAAGCATGTTTAACAGCAGACACGGGTTATTAAAGAAATAGCATTACAGAGTCTCTAGCTCTACCATTAACTGGCGTGGTATTTAAATTCCTTGTATGTATTTATATTTCCATTGTATGTATTTATTCCTAGCCAATAGAACTTTTAAACTCCTGTCAATTGTGTATAGATATTTAAAATTGCTTTTATCAAAAATTTGAGCAATGTTTCATACCTTCTCTGTTTCCCCAGAATACGCTCAGGTGATCAAAATGTTGGGAAATGGACGATTAGAAGCAATGTGTTTTGATGGTGTAAAGAGGTTATGTCATATTAGAGGGAAATTGAGAAAAAAGGTAAGTATAGAGATTTGTGTAAGAATAAAATTATTTGTAGGGAGAAAGTGTGTGTGTGTGTGTGTGTGTGTGTGTGTGTGTGTGTGTGTGTGTGTGTGTGTGTGTGTTTTGCTGGGATCCATCTGGGCCTTTCACAATGTAAGCACACCATAGTCTACCACTGAGGTACGGATTGTACCAGCCTTCACCTCAATCAACACTTTATATGAGGGCCAGCAATTTACCTACAGAGTCAAACAGCAAGACACCTATGTTGTATTCCTACCCAAAATATTTAATCTGAATCATAAGGAAATAGCCCACAAGTCCAAGCTGAGGGATACTTTCAAAACCTTTGTTCTTAATAAAAATGAATGTCATGCCGGGTGCTGGTGGCTCATGCCTGTAATCCTAGCTACTCAGGAGGCTGAGATCTGCGGATCATGGTTCAAAGCCAGCCAGGGCAGGAAAGTCCGTGAAACTCTTATCTCCAATAAACCACCCAGAAAACGGGAAGTGGCACTGTAGCTCAAGTGGTAGAGCGCTAGCCTTGAGCTGAAGAGCTGAGGGACAGCGCTCAGGCCCAGAGTTCAAGCCCCACGACGGGCCAAAAAAAAAAAAATTCTTGAATGTACTTGAATTCAATTCCTAGCCGAAAAAGTAAGTAATAGTGTCCCAACTCTGATTTTGTTTTTTGTGGTTGTAATTTGATTATGTTAATCTTGTTCCCAAGCTAAAGAGGTCTTAGAAACAGTGTGTATGTGGGTGCAAGGAACACAGGAAGAGACAGGAGATAAAACCATGTAATTTTTCTCTTCTCATATATCATAACCACTTGAACTTGTTCATAATTTCAAGTCCTTTAATTTCTAAACAAATCATAATTTCTCTGGAAAAATCTTGATTTTTTTCATTTCATGTTAAATACAACATGCAGTAATTTTTCTTTTGTAGGTTTGGATAAATACCTCAGACATCATATTGGTTGGTCTCCGTGACTATCAGGTAAATATTACATTTGAATTTCTCTCCCCCCCCATACTGTTTTTTTATTGGCATCAATAAAAACAGGGGGTTTCTTTTTTAACAGCTACAATAGTCTATTGAACTCTTTTATAAGAGTTTACAAGAAAATCAATTTTACACATCCAAAATGGTATCACAATTATGAATTACAGCACAGACAACAATATTAAATGGGCATAAAACAAAGCTTAGGTGAACAGACAAGTAATTTAGCCTTCAATTTATTAACATATCTGTGACTCTTCCAAGAAATGTAAAAACTCCAGGAGCTTCTCATTGATACATATCCAAAGAAGCACAACTACATGGAATGGTATATTTCCTTAGGCCATGGTGCTCCTCTGTTTTTGAATTGTAGTGTTTTAGCACTCTGCAAATTATGGTTCCAGGAAACTTCTATTACAAAAGACTTCTAACAAAAGGGTAATAGTAAAAATGAATTTAAAAAACAGCCAGGCACCAATGACTCCTAGCTATTCAGGAGGTTGAGATCTGAAGATTATGATTCAGAACCAGCCAGGGCAGGAAAGTACAAGATTCCTTATCTCCAAAAACCATCCAAAGGCCAGAAGTAGACCAGTAGCCTAAGTGGTAGAATAGTAGCCTTGAGCAGAAAAGCTAAGGGACAGTGCCCAAACTCTTGAGTTCAAACCCCAATATTGACACATTCAAAAAAAGCTAGAATATATACAATTCTGCTTTTATTAAAGTGAAATCTATAAATGTCTTTTCTGAGCTTGTTAATTATTAATCATGCATTTAAGCTATTTCTGGGTTAAACTCATGTTTTCCAGAGAGTGGAAGAAAACTTTAAATTTTAAAGAAATTGTAGCAAAACAATAGCAAAAGTGTGTTTGTGTGCGTGTTGGTCCTGGGGCTTGAACTTGGGGCCTGGGTGCTGTCCCTGAATTTTTTGCTCAAAGCATGTATTCTACCACTTAACCCCCAGCTCCACTTCCAGCTTTTTGATCGTTAATTGGAGATCAGAGTGCCCTGGACTTGTAGCCCAGCTGGTTTCGAACCTCTATCCTTAGATCTCAGCCTCCTAAGTAACTAGGATTATAGGCATGAGCTACTGGTGCCCAGTAAAAAATGATTTTTTAAATTCAATTTAAAAATAATTTATGAAATAACTTGTACCAATATAATCAGTTCTGAAAGCTATTTCTTTTTAAGGATAACAAAGCCGATGTAATTTTAAAATACAATGCAGATGAAGCAAGAAGTCTGAAGGCATATGGCGAGCTACCGGAACATGGTAATGACTGAATTAATTATATGATGTTTAGTTTATCTGTTGGTGTTTGGTAAAGAAACTTCTTTTGAAATTTTACTTTAGTATATAAGCCCCATATTTCTGCAGGATGCCAGTCAGAAGAGGAATTATTTTGTTAAATTTATTTTTAAATTTTTTTAAGAATTTTTTTATCTGATATGCCTACAGAGTTGGGCCCTCAGCACTCTAAAAAAATCCTTTCAGAGACTCAGTGTTCATATGTTAAATACAAAGTAAAAACAATAACTAGGTACTTGAGACTTTTTAAGTCAATTTTCAATCCATGTATTCTTGTATCTGTCGTGGAGAATTTTTTTTGCCAGTCCTGGGGCTTGAACTCAGAACCTGGGCACTGCCCCTGTGCTTCTTTTGCTCAAGGCTAGCTCTACCATTTGAGCCACAGCGCCACTTCCAGTTTTTTCTTTTTATGTGGTACTGAGGAATAGAACCCAGGGCTTCATGCATGCTAGGCAAGCACTCTACCACTAAGCCACATTCCTAGCCAAGAGTACATTTCTTTTTGGACTGTGCCACCCCTTCCCTCACTGTCTCCCAGTTTTCCCTCCCTTCCTCACCCACAAGTTGTATAGTTCATTTTTAACACTTATATGGAACTTGGTATAATATTTTACTCTGTATAGTAGAATTGGTAGGAAGAAAGAAGTTTAGAAGGCTCTTCTTATAATAAAAACAAAGTTATATGGTTGGCTTATAGTTTCCTTTTATACTAACCACATTTTATATTAGACCCACTTGTAGGCAGTTACATGATATAACATTTCAGTTACATCATGAATGTATTTGTCAATTGTGTCTTTAGCTAAAATCAATGAAACTGATACCTTTGGACCTGGGGATGATGATGAAATTCAGTTTGATGACATTGGGGACGATGATGAAGATATTGATGATGTAAGTATACCTGAACTCATGTTTAAGAACTATACTCAAAAATCAGTCCTTTCTGCTCAGTTTCTTTAATATTAGAAATGTAGAACACTTAAATAGTAAGAGTATTTAAGTTGTTGGAGGGATCGAAAGTTAGTAGGGTGACTGGGAAAGGGGAGGGGATCAGAGAGGTGCTAGGGAGTAAGAGAAGGTAATAGAGGGTGAACATGGATAAAATATGGTAATATTTGTGCATTTTTACAGTCTTCATCTGATTGTTCTAGATATATGCTGTGTTTTTTTTGTTTTTTTTGGGGGGGGGTCCGGTTGTGGGGCCTGAACTCTGGGCCTGGACACTGTCCCTCAGCTCTTCAGCTCAAGGCTAGCGCTCTACCACTTGAGCCACAGCACCACTTCCGGCTTTTTTCTTTTTGCCTATATGGTGCTGAGGAATCGAACCCAGGGCCTCAGGCTTGCAAGGCAAGCGCTCTACCACTGAGCTACCTTCCCAGCCCCTATGCTGGGGTTTTTTAAAATTGTTTTTAAGATAGGTTTTCAAAAGAAAAAAAACAGGCTCTTACTGTATAGCCAGCCATACTAGCTTTGAGCTAGAGACGCCTTGGCCTTAGGCCCTTGATTGCTGCTATTTCAAGCATGCACCATCACACCTGATTTTATTTTGGCAATACAAATGCCAGGTACTTTAATCATAACTGGCTTAAGAATAAATAGGACTGAGCTGGGCACTGGAGACTCACACCTAGCTAATCAAGAGGCTGAAATCTGGAGGATGCTGAAAGGAAAAGTCGAGACCCCATCTCCCAATTATCCAGTGAAAAGTCAAGCTAAGCTGGGTACAAGTAGCTCACACCTGTAACCCTAACTACTCCGGAAGCTGAAATCTGAGGATCACAGTTCAAAGCCAGCCAGGGCAGTAAAGTCCATGAGACTCTCATCTCTAATAAATACCAAAAAAGCAGGAATGGAGCTATGTCTCAAGCTAGTCTGGAGCAATGAAATTCAGGGACAGTACTTGGGCCCTGAGTTCAAGACCCAAGACTGACAAAAATGGTCAAGCTAGTGGTATGGCTCAAGTGGTAGAGCACCTGCAGAGCATGCAAGCAAAGTAGTCATGAGGCTCTGAAGGTAAACACTGATACCACCAAAAAGAATATCTAGGATTGGTGTGGCTCATGTGTTAGGCCCTAGGTTCAACCCCCAGCATTGGAGAAAAAGAAATTTAGTTGCCAGGGGTACGTAAGTGAAATGTATAGACTGGTTGTCTGGCATGTCCAAGCCACAGGCTTTGTCCTCTGCACCACTAAAGTTTTGTGGGGTTTTATGGTGCTGATTCTGGAGCTTGACCTCAGGGCCTGGGTACTATCCCTGAGCTCTTTTGCTCAAGGTTAGTGCTGTACCACTTGAGCTGTACCTCTGCTTCTGGCTTTTTTGGTGCTTCACTGGAGAGGAGAGTCTCACAGACTTTCCTGTCCTGGCTGACTTCAAATTGCTATCCTCAAATCTCAGCCTCCTGAATAGCTACAATTACAGGCATGAGCCACTGGTGCCTAGCACAAAAACAGAAGTTTAGTAAACAGTTGAGAAATACAAGACCATATCAAAGGAGTGTACTTGTTCAAGTAAAATAAAAGAATTATTATACACTAGACATAGTATATAGCCATATCATCCCAATTAGGTATATAGTATGACTGTCTCAAAAAAAGAAAGGATTGTTTGAACCAGCTCTATATAAAGCATTGAAATTAGAACATACATTGAAATCATTGATAAAATAAAAAGCTATTGACAAATTCATGGTTTTATGTGTTTAGTATTCTCTATTGGCATATTCTTGGTTTGAGGTTAGTATGTTGATTTTGAGGAAAATAGTTTTTTCCTAATAATAAAGTAGTATCCACAAGAAGGGCTCACTGCTCTTCTGTTATTACTGAAGTTAACAAAGTTTATAACTTGGTCTTTTAGTAATATCAATTTAAGAATTGATTAGGATATCATAAGATACTCTCAAATCTGGTTTGAGCTGTTTTAAGTCGAAAAATAGTAACATTTGATTTGATTGAAAGATGTAATTTCATAATACCTAGAGCACCAAAGTTGTACAGTAGAATTACCCAAGATTTTCAGAGATACAAGGCTAGACCTGGGGAAATATGATTTAAGGACAAGTAATACCACTGGGATTCTACAGTCACTTTTTTTTTTTTGGTCGGTCTTGGGGCTTGAACTCTGGACTTGGTTACTGTCCTTGACCTCTTCAACCACAATCCTCAGATCTCAGCTTCCTGAGTAGCTAGAATTGTAGGTGTGAGCACTAGGATCCGGCACTACAGTCACTTTAAGGGACACACATGCATGCATGTACACACACACACACACACACCACTGCAAATACTGAAGTCCTTTATATAAAAATCTGTAGTATATATTCTTTCATGTTCTTTACATTGTCACCACACACACACACACACACACACACACACTGCAAATACTGAAGTCCTTTATATAAAAATCTGTAGTATATATTCTTTCATGTTCTTTACATTGTCTTTAAATTACATATTAATACCTAATACAATGCAAATCATAAGTAGTTGCTGTCCTGTATTATTTTAGGGATTAATGACAGGAAAGAAAAGTGAACATGTTAAGTACAGATACTTTTCTTTGTTGTTGGTCATGGGTCTTGAACTCGGCCTGCACACTGTCCCTCAGCTCTTCAGCTCAAGTCTCTACCTCTTGAGCCACAGTGCCATTTCTGGTTTTCTTGTGGTTTATTGGAGTTAAGTCTCACAGACTTTCCTGCCCAGGCTGGGTCTGGCTTTGAACTGTGATCCTCAGATCTCAGCCTTCTGAGTAGCTAGGATTACAGGTGCGAGCCACCGAAGCCTAGTCAAGTACAGACACTTTTTATTTTTCAATACTGCGACTTGAATTCCAGGCTCACACTCTCATGAAGCTTCTTTGCCCATGGCTGTCTCTCTACTGCTGGAACCATACTTCCCCTTTCAACTTTTTGATTGTTATTTGAAAAGATGAAGAATTGTGAATTTAGCCAGCCACTGGTGGCTCATGCCTTTCCTAGCTAATCAGGAGAGTGAGATCTAAGGATCACATTTCAAAGCCAGCCCAGCAGGAAAGTCCATGTACCTTTTTAAAAACATTTTTTTGGTCGGTTGTGGGGCTTGAACTCAGAACCTGTGTGCTGTCCCTGAGCTTTTGTGCTCAAGGCTTGTACTCTACCACTTTGAGTTCTACATCCAGTTTTCTGGTGGCTAATTAAAGATAAGAGTCTCATGGACTTTCCTGCTCAGATAGGCTATCCTCAGATCTCAGCCTCTTGAGTAGCTAGGACTAGAGGTATGAGGCACCAGCGCTCAGCATGTGTCACTCTATCTCCAATTAACCACCAAAAAGCTGGAAGTAGAGCTGTGGCTCAAGTGTTAGAGCAATAGCCTTGAGCACCAAAAGCTCAGGGACAGTGCAAAGGCCCTGAGTTCAAGTCCCAAGACCAGCCCCCTCCCCCCCAAAAAAAGAATTGTGAATTTGCCTGGGCTGACTCTTAACCTTGATTTTCAGATCTCAGCTTCCTAAGTAACTAGGATTACATGAGCTACTGGCATATAGTCAAAAGACTTTTTAAAATTAACTTATCCATATTTTGGCAGTAAGATTAATGACATGTAGCTGGTATATTGTGGAATAAGGAGTGAACCAAACCTTTTTTTTTTTTGGGTCCGGTCGTGGGGCCTGAACTCTGGGCCTGGGCGCTGTCCCTCAGCTCTTCAGCTCAAGGCTAGCGCTCTACCACTTGAGCCACAGCACCACTTCCGGCTTTTTTCTTTTTGCTTATGTGGTGCTGAGGAATCGAACCCAGGGCCTCAGGCATGCAAGGCAAGCGCTCTACCACTGAGCCACCTTCCCAGCCCCTGAACCAAACATTTTGACAGCTGTCCTGAGATAGGATTCTAGAAGATAAAGGAATCTTAACCATACACACCCAAGTGATAGATTAAGGATCTAAGCAAGGTAAAGATTTTCTTAGGAAAAGATTTCAAGATCTGTGTCAGTGCTTCTAATGCCCAGTAGGCAGGCAGGGAGATTGTAAAGACAGTGATTATTAAAATAATATACATTTTCTTGAGCTTTTTATGATATCTTTCTATATCATTTAGAACCCTTTATTCCCCGAGACATTTTTTTCCATGTGCTTTGGTAGGTGCTTTAGCTTTTATACTTATTTCTATATCCAGATGGAGAAAAGGAATTAGGACATACTTGTTCTAAATTGGACAACTATGCTCCCGTGTGTCTGTTCTCAATTCCAAAATATAAAATTGCAAATCACTAGCACAACAGAGAAGACCCTGAGCTTTTATATTGTACATAACAGAAAACATTATAAAGGATCTGAAATTAACTGATATTTTTCAATTGAGAAAAACCTGGTATATGGGTATTTCTTCTTCAAATGGGTTTGTTTCTCAGATAGTCTAAGGCAGTGGACATTTCCGTTAGCTGACTGCTGGGATATGTGAATTGTTTTTTCCTTTGACCTGATGTTCTTTTGTCTTTCAGATCTAGTTCGACTCAGCATCTTACATTCCAGTTTTTCTGATTGTCCTGCAGTTTGAAATCCGGCAGTAACTCTTAAAGAAGATTCAAAACTTAATAGCATGATTGTAATTTGTTAAGGCAGATAGCCTTGTTACTAAGGTTCTTTAAAAACTGTTAACATTATGTTAAGACCACGCTTAATTTAAAAGTTAAAAAAAAAGCATTACTGCTTTTACTACTTTGATTACATCTAGTAAGTAAATTGATGTCTTGAATAAACAATTTGCCTCATACTCATGAATTATGATTAAGTCCTACTCTTGACTGGCCTGTTAATTATACAGTCTTTTAAGTGTGTACAAGTTAGTCTAGATGCTTTGAGGTTTGATATGACTTGAGGGAAGAAATCTGTATTTGGAATCAAACTCAATTAGTTTGTTTTTCATATTTAAGTAGCATTAGTATTTTATATTTTGATATCATCCTACACATTCTTTTCATGGTCTTATTTTGACATCATAAATATTTAGGGAGAAGAAGCATTTGCAAAATAATTTTTTGAACCTAGATTTTAACTGCAATTTTTGTTATGCTAACAGTTGCAGAAGTTGAACACTAGGTGGCACCCAGTTATCTTAATATGGAAATACTGATAGAATAGTTGAAGTGACTTTTTTTTTACTAGTATGCATAAGAAAATTTCCCAAAGATGGAAAGATTTTTGTTGATTGTATGCGTTTAGAATATTTTTTCAGATCAGAAAGATTATATTTAAATTTTTGGTTTTTATTTTCAGAAGTCATATTCATGTAATTTTTAATTTTGAGTGGTTTATAAACATATAAAATGTATATAAATGAAGACTTAGGTTCATAACAACTTGCATAACTTTTCAACTTATATCTGAGCTGGGGAAACAGGAGGGATATTAAACTTAATGAAAGGTGGTCTCCAATTTTGAAATAGAACAGCTATAGCTGAGAGATACAGTAGAATGTCACTATCGGAGTATATTGTACCTTGACCTTGTATTCAGGATTTGTTATGAGGACAGTTCTTTTGGGAGAGGTTGTTTTTGTTTATATTGAGAATTTAGGTTGGCCCTTATTTTAGTTTTTAAGTTATTAGCCACTAATAAAGTGAAATTAGGGGTGGACTAGTCGGACCTCTTTAGCCACAGTGATGAAAAGTGGTACTGCAACTTAAAAATAAGCAGATCTAGCCAGGCATTGGTGGCCAGGCTGGGCAGACAAAGCCAAAAGACTTATCTCCAATTAACCATCAAAAAGCGAGATGTGGAGCTGTAGCTCAAGTGGTAGAGCACTAGCCTTGAGCACAACAGCTCAGGTACAGCTCCTGGGCCCTGAGTTCAAGCCCCAGGATGGGCAACAACAACAAATGCAGATCTTCTCTAATCTTATTCCTATTCTGTGTAGTTTCTGACAACTTCTAAGTGGAATGCATCTGAGATCAATAATTTTTTTTTCCTGCTGCAGGTACTTGGGTTTGAACTCAAGTCCTTATGCTCTTGCATGCTTTTTCATTCAAGGCTGGCATTCTGCCAGTTGAGCCACATCTCTACTTCTGGCTTTTTGCTGGTTAATTGGAGATAAGAGTTTCACAGACTTTTCTGCCCAGGTTGTCTTTGAACCAAGAGCCTCACATTTCAGCCTCCTGAGTGGCTAGGATTACAGGCAGAGCCAACAGCCCCTGGCCCGACTGGTTTTTAATACCAAAAGAAACCACTCTTGAAGAGTATACTTAGCTACTATCTTCATAAGTACTCTAAACCTAAGGTATCAAGGCTCCTGTATAAGAGGAACTTTGCAGTGTGTCTATATCCTGATCCTTCCATGATATTTTGTAATGAAGGGACTCTGCATATATTATACAATTCCAAGTGGAATTGTATAACTCAAAAGTTGGTTTTACTACTTAACTCCTCTAACGAAGGAGTTTAAGGATTTTTTTAAATTTATAACTTAGGACTCCAAGTCATGTATCCACAGTGGTTAATGTTTTTATGTCTAGATAGTAACTGCAGTCCATGCTGGTGTATCCTGGAAAATCTGAACTCATGATTAAAAATGTTAAGGTAGGGCTGTTCATCAGTATCACGTGCCTACAGTCCTAGCTACTCTGTAGATACAGATCTGAGGATCATGGTCTAAAGTCAGCCTGGATAGGAAAATTCATGAGACTATTAGCTCCAGTTAGCCACCAATAGCTGGAAGTGGAGCTGTGACTCAAGTGGCAAAGCACTAGCCTTGAGCAAAACTCAGGGACATCCTAGGCCCTGAATATAAGACCTAAGACTTGCAGAAAGAAAAAAAATTGTTAAGGTAATGTAGCACATATAAAATGCTACTTGGAAAAATTAGTCCTCAAGAAAACTTTGCTTTGGGGAATCCTTTGTATTCCTATAATGCAAGACTAGTCTGTGGTGGAGAATGTCCAGTCCTTCAGGCCATGCAGTAAAGCCTTCGAAATCATTTGGTATATGTGGGAACATACTGGTAATGCTTCTCACAGCTACCCATGGTGGACTGCCATGATAATTTTGTATAGCTCTCAAATGATATTACAAATATCCAAATGGCTCTTAGCAAAAAAAAAAAAAAAACACCTCTGAAAGTTAAGCTAATACCCAGAGAGAAAATAAATGAGATCTAAAAATGCTTTTTACTGCTAAATGTGTGTGGTCTTTTACTAATTTAATAAGCTTGTGCAAAGCCCTATTTCTAATCCTTAGCACCACCTAAACAAAAATATTTGATAGGGTTGTATCTTTATTCTACTTCTAGTTAGATTATATACATGTAGTGTTAACTAAAGTGGCTAAGTCAAACCAAACATTATATAAAAAGACTTGCCAGGGCTGGAAATGTGGCTTAGTGGTAAGAGTGCTTGCCTAGCATGCATGAAGCCCTGGGTTCAATTTCTCAATACCACATAAACAGAAAAAGCCAGAAGTAGCGCTGTGGCTCAAGTGGTAGAGTGCTAGCCCTGAGCAAAGACACTCAAGGACTGCTCAAGCCCTGAGTTCAAGCCCCAAGACTGGCAAAGGGAAAGACTTGCCAAGGTTTAGTTGTTAAATCTTTTTTGGACATCAAGCTATTACAGAGCCCATTTTAGGAGTGTGGAAATTATGTGTGATGGAAAGTTTTATATTTTATTGAAAAGTACTCATTGATCTATTACTTTTCATATCTCTGGAATTGTGACTGTAAGTAATAGCTAAAAATGACTTGTAATCAAACTTAATATTGTATGTTTCACATAAACATTAAGTTATGAATAGGTATAAACTATTAGTGTTGACTGCAGGGTAATTGAGCAATCAAATAGGTAAATGCATGTTTTGAATAGAATACCTAGCTAGATTTCCACTTGATTTGTATTTTGTACACATTTAATGATATCCAGTATTGACAGTGACTCAATGATTAATGTGTCAGAATTAAAGATTTTTTGTGTGTTGTCATAAAGGTGGAAGGAATTTGTATTGATATGAGATGCTTATCTATCCTGCTTAGTGAGGATAAGTTTCATTTATACTGTTAGAACTCCCATGAATTTTGCATATAGTACTACAGTTGTCCTTTTTTTAATCTTTGTTTTTCTTCTTCCTATTCAGACAAGAATAATCTGACTTCAGGGGCTAGAAATGTGGCTAAGTGGTAGAGTGCTTGCCTTGCACGCATAGGCCCTGGGTTCAATTCCTCAGCACCACATAAGCAGAAAAAGCTGGAAGTGGCGCTTTGGCTCAAGTGGTAGAGCACTTGCCTTGAGTTGAAGAGCTGAGGGACAGTGCCCAGGCCCACAGTTCAGGCCCCATGACCGACAAATAAAGAATAATCTGACTTCAGTGTAGGTATAGTATGGAAAAATACTAGATTGAGTGGTATGGAAAGTGTATTGAATGTACACACACACCCTCCAGGAACTTATGAGGCAAGGTGTGAGAAAGGGGCAAGTAGGGGGCCCTGGCTGAGGTTATATAACCTGTACCCTAACTTCTACTCTGTTACCACTTGCACCTTCTCTAGCTTGTTTCAACTTGATGCCCCTCATCCTTAAGGCAGGGATGCTGAAAACAATATCTATTGCACAGAATTGTTGGGAGGATTAATAAGGTAGATGTTGGTATGTGTAACACTTAGAGCAGTGTCTGTCTCTTGGCTTTTAGCTAGGGCTATTAAGAGAAAGTGCATGTCCTCTGTAGTCACCATTTACCTTATCTTTTGCTTGCAGTTGACTCCTATCGTAGAACATGTAGAATATATATTTGTACTCATGTGGACACAATAGTTAATGTACTTGCTACCAACTTAAGACTAACAGATGGAAGTCTCAAAAATTGCTTGAAGATAATTTTATAGAATACCAACTGCACTATATTTCATTAGAGAAAGTTTATAATTACTAATTTTGATGGCTATGGGGAGTATTTCATCGGAAGTCTCTAATGTGTCGTTTTTAGTATAGATTAATGACAAATAGTACTGGCTGGTTTGAGGGTTTGCTTTCCCATCTTGTGGAATATTGTAAAGAAATCAGATGCAAACTACTGCAATTAGAAAATAAAATATGAAACAACTTTCAACAATGTACACAATTGAATTTTTGCAAACAAATACTTGAATTAAACTTGTTCGTAGTGATTCTGTTCTGAAATTTTGATTTTTTTAAAACAATGTGACTTGAAGGAAGAGGCATATGTTATGTTTCTTTTTCTTTTTGCCTGGTTTTGGTTGTTTGATCTGAATGGGCTCATTAAATCATATTCCAAACATGTGGTTATTTTTCTCAGCAAGTAGATTTGTGCCAAAGAAGACATTTTCTGGTAGTAATTCAATTTTTCAGAATGATATCAAGTTGCCATGTCATATATAATAGACATTTTGGTACCAAGTAATGACTGTATACATGTATGTGTACATGTGTACGTGTGTGTACTGGTACTGGAACCTGAACTCCTAGGCCTTACCCTCTCCCAATGCTTCCCCCCTGCTTTCACAAGGCTAATGTTGCTCATGTCTGTCAGTCTACCTTGTGAGCCATATCTCCACTTCCAGCTTTTTGCTAGTGAATTGGATTTAAGAGTCTTGAATTTATCTGCCAATACTGGCTTGGAATACAGATCTCAGCCTCCTGGGTCACTAACATCACCTGGCTCAACTTGCTCACGATTTTTTTGTCTTTTTTGTGCAAGTACTGGGGCTTGAGTCTGGGTGTAGATCATTAGTTGTTTTGCTCATGGCTGGTGCTCTTAACACTTAAGCCACTGCTTCTAGTTCTTTGGTGGTTAATTGCAGATAAGAATCATGGATTTTCCTCACCAGGATAGTTTTGAACCACAATCCTCAGATCTCAGCCTCTTGAGTTGCTAGGACTATAAGCATGAGCCACAGGTCCCCAGCTCTTGTCATTTTTGTTTTGGGTCCGGTCGTGGGGCCTGAACTCTGGGCCTGGGCGCTGTCCCTCAGCTCTTCAGCTCAAGGCTAGCGCTCTACCACTTGTGCCACAGCGCCACTTCTGGCTTTTTTCTTTTTGCTTATGTGGTGCTAAGGAATCGAACCCAGGGCCTCATGCATGCAAGGCAAGCACTCTACCACTGAGCCACATTCCCAACCCCTCATTGTTTTTTAATGTGTATCAGTTGTACCAAGTTGTATCTCATGTTCATATACTATATTTTGATCAAACTAGCCCTTTAATGCTTTCTCTTTCCCTGTTACATAGTTGTCATGTATTCAACGTTCATCCCCATCTTTATCCCTCCTCTCCCTGAAGCAGCCTCAGAATAATGTAGATATACCCAAAATTCAGCCACTTTTGCCTCAGATTTGCAACTCCTGAATAGTTGCTACAGGTACCCACCCCACCCTGAACTCAGATTCTTATGCTTGCCAGACAGGAGCTCTTACCGCTGAGCCAGGCCTCCATACTGACTTTTGCTGGTCATTTTTCAGATAAAGTCTTGCTTCCTGTTAAGTCATGGCTTGCCTATGTTAGACTTTTCTGTTGTAGCTAGTTTAACAGGCATGGACTACTGTGTCCCGCTCTTGATTGAAAAGGGTGGGTTATTTCTCCAACTCTGCATGGGCTGGTCTGGAATCAGGATCTTCTCTATCTCAACCTCCTAAGCAGCTAGGATTAGAGCATGAGCCCCCTATGCCGGGCTTTATCGTCATTTTTAGCCAGGTCTTACACCTCAAGAGTTAGAATAAAACCTCCAGGCTGATCATCCTCCAGGAACAACCCAAAAGACGTGTGGCCTGGGGCTCTGAGGAGGACTATCACATGGCAGGCTATGCCTAGGTTGTTATTGCCTAGAGGCTTGAGCTGCCCCTGGAAAGATGTCTTTTTTTGATATGTTTTTTTTGTTGCTCTGTTGTGGTGAGGATTAAACTCTGTGCCTCATGCATGTCAGATGAGCACTCTTGTCATTGGGTTACACCCACGGCCCTTTCATACTTTCAAAGAGACGTAATAAATGTGTGTGACAGGAATAAAAGGAGGTCCAATAGAAATATCTCCCCTATCCTCTGACCTCACTTGTGAAGCAATACACTTACCAGTTGCTTCTGCATGTGTTTCCAAAGGTTGTCCTTTGTTGAGATGCCGAACAGTACATATTTTAGGCAGGAGAGAGGGATGGGAAGTGGAGCATAGTTAGAAGGCCATCTTAGCTTTCCTTGATAGCATTGCTGGAGTCTGTCCTGAGTGATCGACCGCCTGAGATGAGCAAAGAGCGTGGAGGAGGGGTGCTCACTAAACGCGGCTAGTCAATCACTGGAACTTAATTGTGCTTGGAGGATAGGTCTCATGACAGCCTGAGTGGCGCCCACCTAAGGACCTAGCCAGGAACTGTACCCAGAGCTGGTGTCTGTACGCATTGCGGCACTGGCACAGGGGCGCCCACATCTGAAGACCTCGCCTGAAACTATATCTAGAACAGATTAAGTTTACACTTCCACACCCCAGTGTCTAAACATGGACAGGCACACGTGTGTGGGCACTATGCTCACACAGCAAGGTGTGTGTGTGGCCACTGTGAGAAACCACACCCTACATCATTACACGCTATGAGTGCATGTAGGTCCTGTCTGTATGTGGTGTGTGCTTGCTATGTGTACACACGGCAGGAAGAATTGTGTATGTTGCGTGCGTGCCGAGGTTTGGCGGGTCCGTGCACTGTTTGTTCGATCATGTGTAAGGACCTGTGTACTAATATATGCAGTACAAACTATGTATATTACATGTGCATTCCATGTACCCAATGCGTGAGAACCAAGGCAGATGATAGGCATGCTGTGTGAGAAGCTGTGCACAGTGTGCGCGTGCGCGCTCAGTAAGAGAATGCGCGTGCGGGTGCGCGAGGGTCCGGCGCGGCATGCGGGACCTGGGTGAGAACCGCGCTCCCGGAGTGAAGACGCTTGCGCATGCGGACACACACGAGTCCAGTGCAGCGCGGAGGTTTGGGTAGTGCGCCTGTGCGGGCGGCGCATCCCGATGGAGCGCAGCAGCAGTTCTAGAGCGGGATCCCGGGCTGAAGGGGCTACTCGAGGTGCTCTGCTCTCCGGGAAATTAGCCGAGTCAGTCTCCGTGCGGACTTTGCCACCAGCCAATATCAGGCCTGCAGGTAAAAGAAAAAAAAAAAAAAACCTCCAAGTGCCGGAGATGGCTTCGGACCCCCTCCCCTCCCCCGGGGAAAGGGGCGGGCTGCGCCTGGCACAGGTTATAAAGCGCGGGGGGAGGGGATGGGAAGGGGTGGCGCAGAGCTTAGATGAACGCCTTTGCCCTCTTTGGGGTCAAGTAGGAGCGAGGTCCTGAGGCCGCACCCTGTCTGCGGGTGGCAAGGTTCCTTCCTGAGGTGGCAGGGTGAGTGGATGTCCTTGTGGGTGTTGAGGGTGGGTAACAAGTGTGTTTGGGGCCCATGCTTGGTGCCCAAGGAAATTCTGGGGTGCTGGCCCCCGTATGGCTGGAGGTGGGGGTGGGGTACGAGGTAGAATGGGGGGCCGTTCTGAGGTAGATAGGGGAATGTGAGGTGGATACAGGGGAATCTGAGGTCGATGGAGCCAACTCGAGAGCGTTGGCTGGGTTTGCGCGTTCGCCCTCTCCACGTCCTGGAAAATGCGCACGAGCCCTAACTGCAGCCCCCCGGCCAAGGTGTCCCCGCGTTGCGCTTCTTTCCCGTCGCAGGGGCTCTGCGGGGGAGCCAGCCCGGCGTTGCCTACCTAGCGGGGGGAGGGGGGTGGGATTCGCGGGCTCCGGGCTGACGGCCCTCCCCCTGCGCCCAACACGCCGGGGCTGAGTGCGATCCGCCGCTCAGGTGTCGGGCCTTGAACTGCGGCTTCCTGAAGCCCGCGTGGCTGTCGTCCGGAGCTGATGGGCTGGTCTCATAGATCGGTGTCGCAGCGGGGAGATCGTGAGAACGTTGGGCAGAATTTGACGGGCGTCGCGTCCGCTGGGACTAATCTGTAAAGTGATTGCAGGTAGTGCAGGGGCGTAAGCAACGTGGAAACTGATTTCGTGCTATTTTTTCCCCCGTGGCAGCCCCTTTTTTTTAAATTTTTAAGTTAATAATGTCAGCTATTTTAGAACAATTTTTCCTAACCGCAGTCTAAATATCGACCAACTCTTCATATGATTTGAGGAATGATTACAAAGCCCACAAGTGAGCGGTTTTATGTAAAGTGGACGGGGGGGGGGGAGGGAGAGGGGATAAAGAAAATTTGGGGGCTGCGGGTGTGGCTCCAGCTCCAGACCTGCTTAGCCCAAGTTCCTAGGTTCAATCCCAGTAAGGCAAAAAAATAGAAAAACAAACCCTCAAAAGACAGGGTCTTGAGCTGCTGGCTGACATGCTAGGCTTGGAAATGTTTTTAAAAACACAGTTGGGGGTGGGGGTGGGACAGTGTTTTCTGTTTGGTTTAAATCACTTCCAGTTTGCATTTCTGTGTGTGTGTGTGTGTGTGTGTGTGTGTGTGTGTGTGTGTGTGTGTGCATGTGCATGCGCCTGTGCAGGTAAGCAGGTGTGTGCACTCAGGGTCTCATGCTTAATGGGCACACTGGATGGGCAGGCTTGCTGGATTGTTTTTCCAGCTCACCTATGGCGCTCTACCACTTGAGCCACGCCTCTATTCCGGCATTTTGTTGGTTAATGGGGCTGGCTTTGAACCTCCATCTTACAGGTCTCAGCCTCCTGAGGAGGGAGGATTCCGAACAGGAGTCACCAGTGCCAATCCCAGTTTGCATTGTTATGATCTTTTTTATTCAATGCAGAGCTTAGTAAGTATCCCAGGGTCGTGATATAAATACCTTTTAAAATACCTATTTTCATCCTTTGACATCTGACAAGTAAGAACCTAGAAATCCACCCACCAGAACTGAGCCTTTTTGCCACAGTGGACCTTGAGAATAAAACATTGGAAACACTTATGAAAGTAATGCCTCTGAACATCACATTTATAATAACAATAAAATATTTTTTTAAACATTGGAAAGAGGAATGAGAGAAAGAGGGAGCAGCTAATACTAAGTAAAAGGAAAGAAATGTACATATAGTCCAATTTGTAAAAAAAATAGTTTTATTGTTAAAGGTCAGACTTCATAAGCAATGTAGATTAAGATGATGACTGTCATTGTGAAGATTAAAAAGTGTGTGTGACTTTAAAAGGATAAATTAAAAAAAAACATTAGAAAGAGGTGGTTGTGAGTTTGCATTTGTTGAAAAGTTAAAGAATTTAGATGTTCTATTATACTAATAAGAGGTGAGGTGGGGCTGTATGATTGGCTCTTCAGTTTATCTTGTATTTTAATTTATTTAAAGACACGGGAAATCTTTGCTTAAGTTTTTTTTTTTTTTTAATTTTTGCCAGTCGTGGGTCCTGAACTCTAGGCCTGGGCCCTGTCCCTCAGCTCTTCAGCTCAAGGCAAGCACTCTACCACTTGAGCCACATTGCCACTTCTGGCTTTTTCTGCTTATGTGGTGCTGAAGAATCAAACCCAGGGACTCATGCATGTAAGGGAAGCACTCTACCACTGAGCCACCTTCTGAGCCCCCTGCTTAAGTTACTTTTTTTGTGACAGGGTCTTCCTTTGTAGCCATAGCCTAGGCTGGAAGACTTTAAGCTGGTCCCAGCTAAGGGGGATTTTTGTTATAAGAATCATTTAATATACTACATGATAATAATGATAGTTTAAAGCTATTTTCCTATATTTGAAATTAGAAATAATGGAAATGTTATGTGAAAGTTTCAAGTGTTAAACTTATTTGTACATTAATATTAGTGTTGTAAAACTGAAATGCTCAATTTCGCTGCCAGGTTGGTATCATTGTGCATTCTTTTGTGGCTGATTGGGCCAGGTACTTAGCAAATGTCATCTTCAAAAAAAAAATCTTGATTCTTGAGTCTTATTATAATCTAGTCTTGGGCTCAGTGGTAGAGTGCTTGCTAGCATGCAAGAAGCCCTAGATTTAATTCCTAGCACTGCAGAAAAAAAAGTGTGTGTGTATATGTGTGTGCATGTGATATTTCATAAAACCATGTGTCAAGGCTTTACTATTTTAGAATTCTTTCTTAATTAACTTGGGTTTCTAGAGGATCAACCATTGTTCCTCAGTGATTACTGAATGATGAGGGGGAGGGAGGGAGCTGTAGAAGACAGAAAGGTCTGAGACTCTGTGGCAATACCCTGTCATGTTAGTTGGCATATTTGGGAGATATAAGTGGATAAATGCTTTTCCTGGGAGCTGTTATAAAAGATAGCAAGGGAATGATTTTGGTTGATTCCTCGAGCAACAGGTTTCTCCAGCATTGAAATCCTATGCTTTTTCCTCATTATCTACCACCAGCAATGCTTTCTTTCATGCCTTTTACTTACTCCTGGGATAGAAATAATGTACTATTCTTTATAGTGTTTATGATGTGTGCATTTCTTTCCAGATTTCTTCAATGATCCACTGATGATTTAAAAGTATATGATTGGACCAGGTGCCAGTGGCTCATACCTGTAATCCTAGCTACTCAGAAGGCTCAGACTTGGCAGATCATGGTTCAAAGCCAGCTCCAGAAGAAAGGTCCTCAGGATTCTATCTCCAATTAAGCACCCAAAAGCCAGGCTGGAGATGTGGCTCAAGTGGTAGAGGTCCAAATGAGCAAGCAAGCTGATCAAGCTCAAGGCCCTAAGTTCAAATTTTGGTACTGACAAAAATTAAATTATATTAAGCTAAATTAAAAAAATCTTGCTGGGCTTGAAGGTATGGCTCAGGGTTCTTGAGCTTCAATCCTATTACCACCTAAAATGTGTTTTTTTTAATCTACATATATTTATGTAGTTTCAGAAGTTTCTTTTACCATTGAATTCAAGTTTTATTCCATTATGATATATGAGGATACAGGAAATTATTTCAAATTTTTTCTCTGTTAAGATGTGTGTGTGGGGGGGTATGGGTGTGCATGCATGTGCATGCTGGTCTTGGGTCTTGAACTCAGGCCTGGGCTCTGTTCCTGAGATTTTGTGCTCAAGGCTAGCACTCTACGATTTGAGCCACAGCCCCACTTCCAGTTTTTGATGATTAATTGGAGATAAGAGTCTCAAGAACTTTGCTGCCTGAGCTGGTTTTGAACCGTGATCCTCAGATGTCAGCCTTCTGAATAAAGAAGATTATAGGCATGAGCCATAGGCACCTGGCAAGATTTACTTGTATGGATTAAAATATGATCTGTTTTGCAGAAAGTTCAATGTACTGCTAAGAAGAATGTGTATTCTGCTGCTGTTGGATAAAATAAATACTCTAGATGTCTGTGAAGTCCCTTTGGTCAATGGCACTGTATAATTCTGAGATATTTTTATTGATTATTTCTGTCTGCTTGGGTCTAAGAAGCACATGTTCAGCTTGTGGGTGCACATTTATATCTAATGTCCCTAAAGAGTGATCAAAACAAGCTAAGTAAGAGCACGAGGCCCTGAGTTCTCGCCCCAGTATCAGCATAGAAGAAAAAAGAATAACCAGCACAAAAAGGGCTGGAAGCATGATTAATCAGTAGAGCACCTGCCTAGCAAGCCTGAGGCCCTGAGTTCAAACTCTAGTACCACCAAAACAACATCAACAACCAAACCAGATTATCAGGAGAAAAATCACATTTAATTACATGTGCCTGCACAGGAGTCTTCAAAATAGGCGACCTGAAAAATAAAAGATTCAGGTGATTGAAGTTTAAATAAATTCCTGAGCTACAGAAAGGAATAGAGGCTTGGGACTTGTGGCATGGTGTGGGGGGGGAGTGCAGAATTTATAGGAGGGTGAGGAGAGGAAACAAGGTGAATAAAGTTTGGCTTGTTATGCAAATAAAATGTCAGGTAAGAAAAGTTGTCTCAAGCAGCCCACTTCTTGATATACATACTCTAATCAATATAAATTTCATATATATGTACATTTCTTCCACAGAATGACAGTTTTCAGAGTTTCTCCTGCCGTTTCAATTTCCCAGAATAATGAGTGTAAAATATGCCAAACACATCTATTTTGGAGTGGCATATTCTGGTTTCCTACCATATTTTGAGGTGGTCTGCCTGAGCCCCAACACTTGTCATTTCTACTGATGAGCATGCACTATTACTAAGCTACACCCCCCCCCCAGTGCTGTCATTTCGACTTCTGACCTTCTTCCTCTACCTTCCACAAGGGTTACAGAGGTTTTTGTCTTTCTTGTGGTAGTTTGAATTTAGGGCATTGTATCTTGGGGAGTCAGCCTCCAGCCCCTCCCTTTTTTTGGTTATTTTGAGATAGGATCTCACTTTTTGCCTGGGGCTCTTGCCTAGACCATCATCCTTCTATTTTATGTTTCCTGTTAAAGCTAGGATGGCAAGTTTGCACCACCATATCTCAGCTTCTTTTGTTAGATGGAGTCTCATGAACTTTTTTTCCCCTAAACTGGCCTAAAACCTTTATCACCCTGATCTCAGTCTCCCACTGAGCAGGGGTGACTGGGTCTTACCACCACCCCAAAAGTTGGTTGAGAAAAGAGTGTTGAGGATTTTTGTTTTGCCTGAGCTGGTCTCAAATTGTGATCCTCCCAATCTCAGCCTCCTGAGGATTACAGGCTTGAGGCATCATACCAGGTTTGTAGGGATTAGATTTTTTTTTCTTTTTTAAAGAACAGTTCAGTTGGGCACTGTTGATTTACACACCTTAAATCCTAGCTACTCAGGGGCTGAGATCTGCAGATGAAGGTTTGAAGCCAGCCCTCCAAGAAAAGTCAGAAAAGTTGTAACACTCATCGAATTAGTCATCAGAAAGCCCCTAAATTTAAGCCCCAGTTCAGGCATGCACAAATAAACATCTTCTGCAGGGAATACATTAATTGAATAACAAAACAGTTTACAAGGTTGATTTGGGTAAGGTAAAAAATAGGGATGGGCTGGGAATGTGGCTTAGTGGTAGAGTGCTTGCCTAGCATGCATGGGTTCGATTCCCCAGCACCACATACCAGAAAAAGCCATTAGTAGTTCAGTGGCTCAAGTGGTCGAACACTAGCCTTGAGCAAAAAGCTCAGGGACAGTGCCCTGGCTCTGAGTTCAAGCCCTGAGTTCAAGGACTGGGGGAAAAAATAGGGATGGATTTTGGGGAGACTTTGGTAAAGTGGGCTTTGCTGGGAGGATTTAATGAGATATAGTGCCTGGTGATATGATAGATAATACTGCCTAGTTTGCTGGAGGGCATTTGTGAATTGGGTTAGCCTTGGATTTGAAAACTTCCCTTGGCCCTCTCCTCTAGCCTGTTAGGAAAAGCGAGAAGAAGAGGAGGTAATTGTGGGGACATACCCTTGGGACATTGAGCCTCAGGGAGGGATTGTTTGCTGGGTTCTACAGATCTAAGGTGGCCCCAAGGAAAATGGTGCTTATTGGCTCCGCATCTGAGGCTCGGGGCGGACTGGGCCTCTGGATTCCCCCCGCAGTGCTTCTGAGGTCAGTTTGTGCCAATCCTGACCTACTTTTCTGTTGGGAAGTATTTGTTTTCTTCTTGCTTAGGAACTTTCTTCCTTGTTATTTTTTTCTTTTTATTATCTTTAGGTAGTTCTACAAAGGACTTGCCATTTAACAAAGCAGTTTATGAACACAATGCATCTTGATCACCTCCTTCAACATTCTCACCCATGCCTCTCCTACATACCCCTTCCCTCTTCTTAATTTTGTGGCTATACATTGGATTCTTGTCTGAATTTGCCCCCACCTCCATTCTCCTCTCTTTATTAACTTTTTTTTTGGTCGGTCATGGGGCTTGAACTCTGGGCCTGGGCACTGTCCCTCAGCTCTTCAGCTCAAGGCGATTGCTCTACCACTTGATCCACAGGGCTACTTCTGGTATTCTGGTGGTTTATTGGAGATAAGAGTCTCAAGGACTTTTCCTGCCCAGGCTGGCTTTGACCCGTGATCCTCATATCTCAGCCTCCTGAGTAGCTAGGATTACAGGTGTAGGCCATCTGCTCCAGGCTCTTAGTATTGTTTTTATACTCACTTGAGAAATGTTTCAGGGCTGGGAATGTGGCTTAGTGGTAAATTGCTTGCCTAGCATTCATGAAGCCCTGGGTTCAATTCCTCAGTACCATATAAACAGAAAAAGCTGGAAGTGGTGCTGTGGCTCAAGTGGTAGTGCTAGCCTTGAGCAAAAGAAGCTCAGGGACAGTGCCCAGGCCCTGAGTTCAAGCCCCAAGACTGGCAAAAAAAAGTTTCAGTTATTTATCACTCTAAAAAATTACTCTACAACCTATTTTTCACAGTTTTTCTGAGTTGAGCAGGTCTTCACTTCCACTTGGACTGCCACAGCACTTAACTGGATACTTAGCAGGGGTCAAAATGTCCAAGATGGCTTCTTAATTCCCAGGTGTGTAAACATTGTCCAGTGTGTTGGAATATCTAACAGCCTGGTGCACAGCTATGCTTCAGGAGTGAGGGAACACAGTTCCTAGTTTGTTTGTTTTTTTTCTGTTTTGTTTTTTGGTGGTTGTGGGGCTTGAATTCAGGGCTTTGGCTCTGTCCCTGAGCTGTTTCTGCCCACGGCTAATGCTCTACCACTTTGAGCCACAGCTCCACTTCTGGTTTTCGGGTAGTTAATTGGAGATAAGAGTAATACTTTAAAAAATATTGTTATTATAAAGGTGATATACAGAGGGGTTACAGTTACATACATCAGGTAGAGTACATTTCTTTTTTTATTTCTTTTTTTATTATTATCTTTAAGTAGTTGTACAAAGAAGTTCCCATTCTACACAACAGTATATGAATACAAAGTGTCTGACAACATTGTCACCCATCTCTCCTAACCCATCCCTTCTCTCATTTTTTTTCTTTAATTGGGATTAGGTGATTACATAAATTTCACATATTTCACACTCTTGTTGAAGTGATACTTTGGTAAAGTCACACACACATTTTAACCTTCACAAGGCAAATTGTCATTATCGTGGCCTATACAGTTTATGAATTCTATGAGATCTGACAATACAAGTTTTTTTTCACATCAGGTGATGTTTACATTTCTTTCCTTTTGCTTAGTGTAGGCTGCTCCGTCTTATTCTGATCCTCCTCCTGGCTTCCCTCCGTTGTTGCGTGCATATTAGAGTACATTTCTTTTGGGGCAGTGTCATTCCTTCCCTCACTCTCTGCCTGTTTTTCCCTCCCATCTCCACCCACAACTTGCATAGTTCACTTTCAACACTGTGTCCAGTGAGTACCAGACTATCATTTTGCTACATTCAGTGATCAAAGTGAGTCCTAACTAAGGTCAGCACAGATGCAAGGGAAGAGGAAGTAGATTCCAGCTCCTGATATGAGGAGTAGCACATACACCAACTGCAAAAACTTACTGGTAAAGAGTTAATGGTCTTTTTTTTTCAGTATCTTCTGCACTGGATAAGTAAATGGAAATTAAGAAGGACCACGTAACTTGTTCATGGGCACACGGTAAATGGCAAATTAGGCTTTACTCCAAGTGGGCTTCCCACTAGAGTTGAAGTTGTTTTGTATGTACATGTCGGTTCTGGGGCTTGAACTCTGGGCCTGGGCAATGTCCCTGCACTTTTCTGCTCAAGGCTAGTGCTCTACAACTTGAGCTACAGCTCCACTTCTGACTTTTTTGGTAGTTCATTGGAGATAAGAGTCCCACATACTTTCCTGCCCAGGCTGGCCTTGAACCATGATCTTAGTGAAACACTACTATTGATCAAGCATGACATGAAGCTGTGGTTAGTGAGTTCAGCTTGGGTTTCTTCTGCATAGATGAGGCTCATGGAAATGGAGAGGCGTACTGTACAGTCAGGCAGAACAGACCTGTATCCCCAGGCTCTTGAAGAAAAAAAGCTACTTCAAACTTCCCTTGCATGGGCAAGGGGAGTGTCTGCAACTAGAACTACTGGAGTCTTCCCACAGGGGACGTGGCAGACTGGAAATGAGGTAGGCTTAACTTCATGGCAATTGTTAAGCTGATCTTGAGAGAAAACATGGTATTAAAAAAAAAAAACTATGATACTATGACTACGAGAGACTAGAATCCTAGTAACCAGGTCTGATCTACAGGTCCTTTGTTGGAGTCCTGTTGAAGAATCTATCGTGCTGAGTTGAGATGTCCTGGGATCAGTATGGCTTAATCTGGTCATCTCCCCTCAGGGCTGGTGTCATACCTTTCTGGTGCCTTGTTACCTAAGCTGCCTGCTAATTCTGATCTGCTGATGTTGACAGATACTCTAATTGGGGACCACACCATTGGGCAATGCCAGTGTATGGGGGGCTGGTTTTGCCACCTTTGTTTTTTGTTTTTTTTTTGGGTCCGGTCGTGGGGCCTGAACTCTGGGCCTGGGCGCTGTCCCTCAGCTCTTCAGCTCAAGACTAGCGTTCTACCACTTGAGCCACAGCGCCACGTCCAGCTTTTTTCTTTTTGCTTATGTGGTGCTGGGGAATTGAACCCAGGGCCTCATGCATGCTAGGCAAGTGCTCTACCACTGAGCCACCTTCCCAGCCCCTTGCCACCTTTGTTTTAAAGTTTAGTTAGCCAACATGGTTAGGAATGGTCTTGCTAGGCAAGGTCAGTTACCAAGAATCCACTTCAGGACCTTCAGGACCGATCCCTGACAGACCAGGTTGTCCCTGGAACAATTAGTCTTCATCTTGAGATGGTGAATTCTTGAGTCTCAGAGTCCAGGTTGCTGTGGCAGACATAGTGTACCAACTTGCTTCTCCGTTCCATTTTTCTACTCCTGTAGCCATTTTTTTCTTTTCTCACTCTCTTTCCACATTATTTGTTTGTTTGTTTGTTTGTCAGTCCTGGGGCTTGAACTCAGGGCCTGGGCACTGTCCCTGAGCTTCTTTTCACTCAAGGCTAGGACTCTACCACTTGAGCCACAGCACCACTGGCCTTTTCTCTGTATGTGGTGCTGAGGAATCGAACCCAGGGCTTCATGCATGCTAGGCAAGCACTCTAACACTAAGCCATATTCCTAGCTCTCCATATTATTTATTTCGGCTGTATTTTCTATCAACAGCTTTAATCCCTTCCAAAAGGGTGGGAACATATGTGCATACCTGAAATTAATAAATGCAGGGCATGGCATGCCCTTGCAGCTGGAGTCTTTTCTCCAGGCGCCTGAAGCCCTCATCAAGCAGTGCTATATCCCGGTTTCAAAATAATGCTCTCAAAATAATGCTCTCACATGTGCCATTATCTTGAAATCACCATTAGAACCTTAAACTGGGGAAACCAATGCTTGCTTTATTTATTTATTTATTTATTCATTTATTTAGTCAGTAGTGGGGCCTGAACTCTGGGCCTGGGCGCTGTCCCTCAGCTCTTCAGCTTAAGGGAAGGGCTCTACCACTTGATCCACAGCACCACTTCTGATTTTCTGGTGGTTTATTGGAGATAAGAGTCTTGTACACTTTCCTGCCCAGGCTGGCTTTGAACTGTGATCCTCAGCTCTCAGCCTCCTGAGTAGCTAGGATTACAGGTTTGAGCCACCATGCCCAGCTGTGCTCGTTTTTAAAACAACCTGCACCTCAGCACTTAGCAATGCATTTTTAGTATTGCACTGAAAGAGGGAGCAACAGCATTGTGCAGTGTGCTAGTGTCTCCTCTTAGTGGGTTTTGATATTTTTCTTCCTTATTAACTATATGTGCTCAGTTTACCTGGGCAGTATTCATTGGTGACAATTGGTGGTGAAATATGATATTCCTCTGTGGAAGTGTTCCTTTGGTAATTTTCCCCCAGAAGAGGTAAGTGTTAAGAACAAAATTTAACAGTGATTACTTTCATCAACTAGATAACAAATATTATTTAAGCAAGTTTAGTTTTGTCTTCAGACCAAAGCTTTAAAAAAAACTTTGTAATTCTAATTATACTTTTCTTAATGCGAAATGTGTTCCTGTTCTTTTTCCCCCTCCTCACCCACTTAAATTTCCACTTCACTTGATTTTATGTTCACCAGTCATGAGTTTTTATTTCCCAAAGAATAATGGCTTCTTATTTATGGTCCATTAATTTCTACATGTCCCTAATCTTCTGGGTGAAGTTAACTATTTTTATAGAAAAACAAGGGAAAGAAATGAACTGTGTTACTCTGCCTTGCTCAGCTTTAATTTCTCTTAGTTGTCTTTTATTTGGTTTCTCTTCGTTTCAGCTGAAGAGCCTGATGAGATTCAGGGGCTTCTACTGAAGAATGTCAAATATCCTTTGGGGTACCTAATTTTATTCCTTAAAAGTTGAAGGATTCAGGCTGGGAAGGTGGCTCAGTGGTAGAGTGCTTGCCTTGCATGCATGAAGCCCTGGGTTCGATTCCTCAGCACCACATAAGCAGAAAAAGCCAGAAGTGGCACTGTGGCTCAAGTGGTAGAGCACTAGCCTTGAGCTGAAGAGCTGAGGGACAGCACCCAGGCCCAGAGTTTAAGGCCCAAGACCAGCAAAAAAAAAAAAAAAAAGTTAAAGGATTCTTTCTTCTCTGGCAGGTAAAGATAAGTTTAGAGTGATAGTTACTTATAATCAATTCAAGCCGACTAGAACCATAAGATACAGTGTGCTGTCCAGTAGAATACTCCATGAATATCGATATGTTCTAGTTCAAAACTGTTGGGAGCCACTGGCTTCATGTGACTATGGAGAATGGACAAACTGAAATTTACTTGTGTGAATGTTTTGTGTGCTGGTCCTGGGGCTTGAACCGAGGTCTTAGGTACTGTCCTTGAGCTTTTATGCTCAAAACTAGTGCTGTCCTACTTGAGCCACAGCTCCACCTGGCTTTCTGATGATTAATTGGAGATAAGAGTCTCATGGACTTTCCTACCTGGGCTGGCTTTGAATCATCATCCTCAGATCTCAGCTTCGTGAATAGCTAGAATTGCAAGCATGACCTACCAGCACCTGACTTTGTAACTTTTTAAATTAAAAAACAACAATATTTTTAGCCAGGTTCTGGTGGCTCACACCTGTAATCCTAGCTACTCAGGAGGCTGAGATCTGAAGATCGTGGTTCAAAGCCAGCCTGGGCAAGAAGTCCATGAGACTCTTATCTCCAATTAACCGCCTGAAAACGGCAAGTGGTGCTGTGGCTCAAAAGTGGTAGAGCACTACTAGCCTTGAGCAAAAGAGCTCAAGAACAGCCTTCAGGCCCTGAGTTCAAGTTTCAGGAAAGGCACACCCACACACAAAAGAATCTTGAGGTGCTGGGTGCCGGTGGCTCACGCCTGTAATCCTAGCTACTCAAGAGGCTGATATCTAAGGATTGTGGTTCAAAGCTAGCATGAGCAGGAACATCTATGAGACTCCTATCTCCAATAAACCACTGAAAACCGGAAGTGGTAGAGTGCTTACCTTGAGCTGAAGAGCTGAGGGACAGCACCCAGGCCCAGAGTTCAAGCCCCATGACCGACAAAAAAAAAAAAAAAAGAATTTTGAGGTGAATTGTAGGGAGAAATTTTCCAGCAAAAGTTTGGCAAGTTTAATTGGCAGGAATCTGGACTATGAGAACCCCATCAGCGTGGCTCTGTGGCTCAAGTGGTAGAGCGCTAGCCTTGAGCTGAAGAGCTGAGGGACAGCGCCCAGGCCCAGAGTTCAAGCCCCACGACCGACCAAAAAAAAAAAAAAGACCCATCAGGGGACATGAGGTTGGTGAGGGCATTTGGGAGCATGACACAGCATAGCTGAATTAATCTGTTCTCTAGGATGTGCTCACTAAAGTGGATAAGTTTCAGCTCTTGTTCCAGCTTGCTCCTCACAGTCTGGCCTCGGGCATTGGCCCTGAGAATGCAGCGGCTTGTCTGTAAATCAAAGAGTGCAGTGGCTGATCTTCCTGGTGCTTTCCAGCTCTGAGGTTGCAGCCCCGTAAACAGAAACATATGCCTGCTCTTTCCTTTTCCTGGTGGGATCAAAAGCCATGTAGTTTGAAGGTCTTCGACCCCCATTACAGCCAAGCTGAGGGCTCTGCTTTCTTTCTAGCCCATGCCTTAGGTCAGACCCTGGCATCTTGGACCTGTCCAGCATGTCCCTTTCACGCGCCATCACGCCACTCTTGCTGTTAGCTCCTCTGATGTCTCTCGTGCACTTCCTACAGTATACAGTCTAAGTTTCTTTCTTTTCTTTTTTTTTTGGTTTTATTGTCCAGTCCTGAGGCTTGAACTTGGGGTCTGGGCACTGTCCCTGAGCTTCTTTTGCTCAAGGCTAGCACTCAACCACTTGAGCCACAGCACTACTTTGAGCTTTTTTGTGAATGTGGTACTGAGGAATTGAACCCAGGGCTTTATGCATGCTAGGCAAGTACTCTACCACTGAGCCACCTTCCCAGCCAGAATGTGATAAGTATTTTATGACACACTCATGTAACTAAGGAATTAAACATTAGATCAAGAAATTAAACATTTCTACTACCCAGAAAGCTCTCTCTTGCTATCTCCTACTTATTACTCTCTGAAGGTAGCCACTGTTCTCACTTTTTTTCCTAGAGATTGGCTTTGCTTGTCTTTAAACTTTATCAAATAGATTAATGTAGTGTATACTTTTTATTATGCTTATATTATATACATATAAAAACAAAATCTGTTTACCATAAAAGCTACATTTGCATAATACTTTTAAGTATATATTTCAGTGGCATCAGTAGCATTCTTATGGTTGTGCTACTGCATCACTATCCATTTCCAGAACTTTCTCATCAAATGTGTTCTTTGCCCACTCTTATGTCTGTAAGATAAATACCTGCTGTTACAGGTGCAGATGGTTCATTTGTTTTTCTGTCTTCATAGCATTATATTGTGAGCTGATATCAAAATTTATTCTATCTATATTCTCTTGCTGATGGGAAGTTAGATTATTCCCCCCTACCCCGCCCAAAACTGCTATGAACACGATGCTTGTATATGAATTTTGGTGCCTATGCAAACACATTCTATCGGATATATACCTAGAAGTAAAATTTCCTGGTCATAAGTATGTGTTTGTCTTTAGCAGATTTTGTCAAACCATTTTACCACATGGCTCATATTCATTTACTTTTGCTGCTATGACAAATTACCACAAATTTAGTGGCTTACAGCAAATAAATTATCTTTTGAGTCTGGATATTATAAGTCCTAAAATGAGGTCCACAGAGGCTTTCTGAACGCTGTAGGCAAGAATCTGTTTCCTGCACTCCTTGGCTTATGGCCCTTCCTTCATTTTTCAGGGCAACTATATAACATCTTTGATTCTCTGTCTCCAGTATCTGCTTTGATTGCTACATATCTTCATTCTGACTCCAATTCTTCTACCTCCCTTGTGATAACATGGGGCTTCCCTGCCCCCCAAATCCCAAGAGCCTTATTTCCATCTGCAAAGCCTTTTTCCACATAATAGAATAATTCATAGGTTCTAGGGACCAGAAGAATATCTCTGGGAAGATCTTAGTCTGTCACCACATGACTGAGGCATTTTGTGTTTCCCAGAGAGAGGTCTAATTCTTCTACATTTTTGTCTGCACTGGTATTGTCAGAGTTATTTGTTTCTTTTTTTTCCCATTTTTCTTTTTTCTTTTTTGGTTGGTTGTGGAGCCTGAACTCTGAGCCTAGGCGCTGTCCCTCAGCTCTTCAGCTCAAGGCTAGTGCTCTACCACTTGAGCCACAGAGCCACTTCCAGTTTTTTCTGCTAATGTGGTGCTGAAGAATTGAACCCAGGGCCTCATGCATGCAAGGCAAGCACTCTACCACTGAGCCACCTTCCCAGCCCCACTGAACACTTCTTCATGAGACCAAGTATATATAGTGTCTGATTTGTAAATACTCTTTGAATGCTTAGAACTTAACAGAGGGCATTCTTCAGCAGAGTGGGGAAGCAGAGCTGAAGATGTAAATGAAAGCCCAGCATCTGGATCTCAGGTAGGGTTTCCCCACGATCAAAATAGGACCAGAGCAAAAAACCTGACTTGTAGCTTCTGCATGCTTGTTGGCTTTCTCAAGGTAGTTAATCTGTAAGTGAGTAATATCCTCAAAGAAGACTTAGGCCTCAACTCCTGAGGGTGTTGGTTGGAAATGACTTCATTATGTATGTAAATGAGAGGAAAATACAGTTCCGGCAGGCTTCTGGAGAGCCTGATCACAAACCTCTTACTGGGACACAGGTTTTCCTTCTTCTAGAACTGGGCTATGTAGCACCTTGCTGCCACTTCATTTTGCAAAAGGAAAGACTTGAAGGTGAGTACCATTTTCTGCATTTCAGGAAGTAGATTTAAACCTGCCTTGGAGACTTGAGGCCACAGTGGGCAAGGAAAGTGAAACCAGAATGGAAATAAATTTCCCCTGGACACAAGATGGTGGATGCAGATGTCTTGCCACTAGAGAGAAAATAAGAAGTTTGGATTGGCAGAAGGAGAAAGGCAGACAGGATGGTGACTTCTTAATGGAAGCAGTCACTTTCTGTGTTCTGTCTCCCTCCTTCCTCTGCTTTGCTGCGTACACCTGCCCATAGTCTTATCTTTTTCCAGGCGGCTGGTTTATTGGCAGTGTTTGTGCAGCTGGGTGTTACTTTGACCCTCTAGAGTGTGGTGTGTGCGGGAAACTACAAGTGTGGCAGAGGACTTCATTCTGCCTTGACAAGGAAACTCAGTCTTCTACCAAAAACCTGCCTGTAGATACTTGGATCAAAAGGGAATGGGTCTTTGGAGAAAAATATTATCTCATAGTATTCCATCTGTGCCAGGCTTAACTGGCTTCTGTTTCAAGACAGACTCTCTGTGACAATTTTATTTATTTGAATAATTACAAATACGAGTCACAGGTTGATTTGAAACAAGGGAGCACATGGGGAGGAGGGCTTGAGTCCTCATGGTCATGTGTCTATGGAATCCAGGTGACTTCTTAGATGTCCATTCCTTCCTGTTGTACCTCAGTTATGGAGATTAAGTGGATTCATTCATGTTCAGTCTCTTGGTTGCATTAGTTATATTTCTAATGCTCAGTAGCCCATGTAGCCAGAGGCTATTGTACCGGGCAGTGCAGATATAGACCATCCTCATCCTTGCAGCATTTTAGGACACCGTGTACTCTAGGGGATTGTCTTACACTTGTAAGGCTTCTGCATGCTGGTCCTGGGGCTTGAACTCAGGCCCTGGGCACTGTCCCACTGTCCCTGAGCTTTTTTGCTCAAGACTAGTGCACTGCCACTGGAGCCACAGCTCCACTTGTGGTTTTTGTCTGGCTAATTGGAGATAAGAGTCTTGACACTTTCCTGCCTGAACTGGTTTCAGAGTTTGACCCTCAAATCTCAATTTCCTGAGTGGCTAGGATTATAGGCATGAGCCACCAGTGCCCTGCCACTTGTAGGTCTCTTAATAGAGGAAAACATAGATGTATATTCATAGTGCATTTAGTTTGAAACTTCTAAGTACCTACTTGAGTGTTCAACTTTAGAAAATTTCGGCCTTCTTACATTTGTAATACAACAAAGGAATTTATTTTCTGAAGTCTTTAGTATTATAGAGAAGTTTAACATTCTTATGTAAGGATAGCTTATTTCTCTAAAAAAGGATTAAAACTTTGTCTTTTTTTCTTCTTTTTTTTTGGTTGGTCCTGAACTCTAGGTGGGGCCTGAACTCTAGGCCTGGGTGCTGGCCCTGAACTAGCTCAAGGCTAGTGCTCTAGCACTTAAGCCACAGCACTACTTCCAGCCTCTTCTGCTTATGTGGTGCTGAGGAATTGAACCCAGGGCCTCCTGAATACAAGGCAATCACTCTACCACTGAGCCACCTTCCCATCCTTTAGCCTTTCTTTCTAAAGGTTTGATCACTTTAGTCCAAATGGCTTGACTATAACTGTAGAAAACAAAACAGAATCAGTGCTATGCATAGATATTGGAACTACACTGAGCACAAGAGAACTTTCTTTTTTTGTTGGTCCTGGGGCTTGAACTCTGGGCCTGGATGCTGTCCCTCAGCTCTTCAGCTCAAGGTGAGCTGAAGCGCCACTTCCGGTTTTCTAGTAGTTTATTGGAGATAAGAGTCTCACGGACATTCCTGCCCGGGCTGGCTTTGAACCTCAATCCTCAGATCTCAGCCTCTAGAGTAGCTTCGATTACTGGGCGTGAGCCACCAGCACTAGGCTGCACAAGAGAATTTAAGAGAAATAGGTTTTATTCTTAAAATGCAGATCCAAAGTGATAACATCTAACTGTTTTGAAAAGTAATGCTTGGGCTGCAGAATTCTTTCCACCTTAGAATAAGAGCTTTTAGTGCCACACCCTGCCTTTTAGCTACATAAAGAATGAAAAGGTTCTTTAAATCTGAAATTTCCATGGCTAAGGAAGAAACTAGCAAAACTTTTTTTTACATTTTTTTTATTGTGAAAATTCCGTACAGAGGGGTTACAATTACATGGGCAAGATTTTGAGTACATTTCTATCAAGCATTGTTGCCTCCTTTGTTTCCCCTTCCCATCCCTTCCCATCTCCCCACCCCACCCTTCCCTCTCCTGCCAAAATTGTAAAGTTCCTTTTTTCGACTTAAGGACTAGTACATCTCATTGTTGCAATGGGTCCACCTGTATCCCTATTTAAACGATTTGTTTTTTCCCTAACCCCAAGATAAGTATTCAAATGTTTTTTCTTTCACGTGATTGTTTCTAACATATTTATAAGATATTTCTTTGTTGCTTTGTATGTCCCTCCCCCACAGTACAACCCCTGCGACTTTTAAGTTTGAAAGGCTTTTATGGTTCCCATTTAGTTCAGGTGTATACAATGGAAGGATTTTAGGGTTTTTTTTGTTTTGTTTTGGGGGGATTTTTTTGGGAGTCAGTTTTGGTGCTTGAACTCAGGGCCTGGGTGCTGTCCCGAGCTCTTTTGCTCAAGCAATTTACCACTTGGAACCACAGTGCCACTTCCAGTTTTCTGGTGGTTAGTGAAGATAAGAGTCTCATGGATTTTCCTGCCTGGGCTGGCTTTGAATCTGGATCTTCAGATCTCAGCCTCCTGAGTAGTTTGGATTACAAGTGAGAGGGCCTGGGCGCTGTCCCTCGGCTCTTCAGCTCAAGGCTAGCGCTCTACCACTTGAACCACAGCACCACTTCCAGCTTTTTCTGTTTATGTGGCACTGAGGAACTGACCCTAGGGCTCTCATGCATGCGAGGCAAGCGCTCTACCACTGAGCCACCTTCCCAGCCCCTCTGATTTCTTTTATTCCTTCTTTATTGTGATTATATATAACATAAACTTTATCATTTTGCCTATTTAAATGTATAGCTCAATGATATTAAGTACTTCTTCCATGTTGTATAAAGAATAGAAACTCCAGTGCCCGTGGCTCACAGCTGGGCTCCTAACTAGTCAGGAGGCTAAGATGTGAAATTAAGGTTCGAAGGCAGCCTGGGCAGAACTGTCTTGAGACTTATCTCTAATTAACCAGAAAAAAATCTAGAAGTGGAGCTTTGGCCCAAGTGGTAGAGTTCTATCCTTGAACAACAACAAAAAAAGCTAAAGGGCAGCACCCAGGCCCTGAGTTCAAGCCCTTATTTTGGCACAAAAAATTATTATTGAGATATAATTCGTGTAAAAAATTACGTTCTTGGATGGGAAGGTGGCTCAGTGGTAGAGTGCTTGCCTAGCATGCATGAGGCCCTGGGTTCGATTCCTCAGTACCACATACACAGAAAAGGCCAGTGGTGCTGTGGCTCAAGTGGTAGAGTCCTAGCCTTGAGTGAAAAGAAGCTCAGGGACAGTACCCAGGCCCTGAGTTCAAGCTCCAGGACTGACAAAAAAATTGACAAAGGAGAATATAAGGTCCTACATTCAAGACCAAGTACCTGCACAAAAAGAAAAATAAATTATATGTACTTATAATGCTTGAAATGCTTCACATTCTTGGACAAAATATGTTGCCCACCATGAGGCTTTTAGGCCTGCACTTTAGAAAGGCTCCCTTGCTACCTGACATATTTTCAGCTACTCACGAGGCCTTCCTTCTTTTATGGAACGGGATATTGAAGCATCTCACAAATGGGTCAGACTCTCCAGCAATGTTCTGGAAGCCTGGCTCAGTCCTGTTTCTTTCTGTTCCTTTTCTAGTTCTGATCCCAAATTCTGCAGCTGCTTGTATTTTCAATTTTGGGTTTTGTTGTTTGTTTTTTGTTTTTGTTTTGCAATGAATGTCTTAAATGTTTGATTTTCAGATTGCTTTCCTCAGGAACACAGAATAAACCTCATTCTCTTCTTTCTATGTGTCACTCATAAATACCAGGGTGCTGTTTTTTGCTTGTTGTTTTTTTTTTCTGTTGGTTGTGGGGCTTGAACTCAGGTCCTGGGTGTTGTCCCTCAACACTTTTTGCTCTACCACTTTGAGCCACAGCTCCAATGCTGACTTTTTTTGGTGGTTAATTGAGGATAAGAGTCTCACACACTTTCATGCCCAGGCTAGTTTTGAATCACAATCCTCAGATCTCAGCCTCCAGATTAGTTAGGATTATAGGCATGAGCCACTGAGGCTCTGTGGTTTTAACATTTTATTTAATAAAATATTAAACAAATTACTAAATAAATCATCTTATTATAATTTTATTTAATAAAGTATTTTAATATTTAATTGTGGCCTTAATATTTTGTGTTTTAAGCATCTTTTTCCTGCTAGTCCTGGGGCTTGAACTGAGGGTCTTGTCACTGTCTCTGAGCTCTTTCCACTCAAGTCCAGCACTGTAGGAACCACAGATCCACTTTCAGCATTTTGCTGGGTAATTGGAAGTTAAGAGTGTCACAGACTATCCTGCCCAGGCTGGACTCCGTCTTCGCATCTCAGCCTCCTCAGTAGCTAAGATTATAGACATGAGCCATGAACCAGGAGCTAGGAGCACTGGCATTTGGCTCAAAGGTTGGTTTGTTTTGTTTTTCTGTTTTTTTTTAAACCATATTCAGAGTTGTACAACCATCATCATAAACAATCCCAGAACATTTTCATCACCCTGAAAAGACAATCTATATTTAGTCATTAGTAGTCATTCTCTGTTTTCCTTTTCCCTCATCCCTCAGCCCCAGGCAAGCCAACCACTAATCTACTGCATCATGATGGATACAAATTTTGGCCAGTCTTACTTCCTTGTTTAATTTTTCTCCTCCAGATGACAATATAAACCACCATTCTTCCTTCCTTGTCTTTTGTGTGTGTGTCTGCATGCTGGTCCTGGAGCTTGAACTCAGGGCCTCGGTGCTGTCCCTGAGCTCTTTTGCTCAAGGTTAACGCTCTACCATTTGAGTCACATCTCCACTTCTAGCTTTTGGGTGGTTAATTAGAGATAAGAGTCTCTCGGACTTACCTGCCCGGGCTGAGTTTGAACCTCAACCTTCAGATCCTCAGCCTCAGCAATTAGAATAACAGGCATGAGCCACCAATGTCTGGCTAAATTCTTCTTGAATAGTTCCCAGAACTGGATTGAATGGATGGATGTGGCACAGCTACAAGAATGACTACATAGGAATGACTACATAGGCTGGGTGAGCTATGGAATGCTCTCATAGTCAACCTGCTTTCATTCTGCCTCTATAAGTCTGGCTTTCTTTTCCCTGGCTGGTCTGCAGATGCTGCAGAGCTAAGCCAGTAAGAGAAAGGCTGGCTGCAGGCTTCTCTGTGATCGGTGGCATTGCCTAGTAACTGATGAACTGAGATTGCAGCCTGTGGCTTCTATGAGTTTGTGCCAGGACACAAATCAAATGTCTACCTTCTAAATGTAATGCTATCCATTGTGTAAATGTATCCTCCACTAATAGAAATAATATTTAATCATCAAATTTCAGTTTCAGAATCTGCAAATATCTCTAGTATGGTGCACACTGTTAGTGGCTTTGAAAAACTGTTTGATTCAATATAATTTTTTGTTTGTTTTTGTAGCCAGATAGCCTTAGTTTGAGTCTCCATTCTTCTATTTTCACTGCTTATGTGACCTTGACCCAAGCTTTTTCACCTCTTAAGAAACCCCCATGCTGGGTGCTGGTGGCTCACGCCTGTAATCCTAGCTACTCAGGAGGCTGAGATCTGAGGATCGCGGTTCAAAGCCAGCCCGCGCAGGAGAGACCGTGAGACTCCTATCTCCAATAAACCACCAGGAAACTGGAAGTGGCGCTGTAGCTCAAGTGGTAGAGCGCTCGCCTTGAGCTGAAGAGCTGAGGGACAGCGCCCAGGCCCAGAGTTCAAGCCCCACGACCGACAAAAAAAAAAAAAAAAAGAAACCCCCATTACTTCCTCTGTGAAAGGGAGAGTAATAAATCAGACTTCATGGATTTCCTGTGATTTAAATAAGGTAATATGTGGAAAGCATTTGACACAGTACCTGGAGCAGAGGAAAAGCTCAATAATTACTAATTGTTATGAAGAGGTGATATCTTACTGTACCTGCTGTATACAAGGCACCAGGTAAGGTTTTGTTTATGTTATAATCATGCTAGGGACTGGGTAGTATAACATTAGGAAACATGGACTTGACAACATCTACAATTTGTTTGCCTTTTTATTTGCCAGTCCTGAGACTTGTAAACTCGGCCTGGTCACCATCACTGAGCTTCTTTTGCTCAAGGCTAGCACTCTACCACTTGAGCCACAGCACCACTTCCAGCTTTTTCTGTTTATGTGGTATTGGGGAATCAAACCCGGGCTTCATGATGCTAGGCAAGCACTCTACCACTGAGCCACATTCCCAGCTCTTGTTTGCCTTCTTATAACTACAAATTAACTGAATAAATTTTCATGGAAAAAATGTTGATTAAAGACATCGATGCAGGAAATATTTGGCTAAGCTTAGGTTCTTACTAGGAATTGTAGATACTGTAATTTCTTGTGGATGAATTAAAATATTTTTATCATTTAATATTGGCCACTGATAACTTTGAGGCAAACCATCTTACTAATTATTTAGAGAAAAGAGTCTCTCCCAGTTGTGGTTTGAAGCTAGCCGAGGCACAAAAGGCCCTGTGTTTAAGCCTTGCAACCAATACAAAACAAAACAAAACCATGGAAAAAACCTTACCTTTAGAGTCGCGAGTAGATTGCTTATGTATTTTAGGACATATCCTCGATGTTTGTGATTTAAGTTTGTAGAAGGGTAAAATTATTTTCAAATTTTTCCTCAGAAGTACTTACTCGTATCTGAATTACTATAATTTCTTTCCTGGGCTGGGAATGTGGCTTAGTGGTAGAGTGCTTGCCTAGCATGCATGAAGCCCTGGGTTTGATTCCTCAGTACCACATACACAGAAAAAACCAGAAGTGGCGCTGTGGCTCAAATGGTAGAGCGCTAGCTTTTAGCAAAAGGAGCTCAGAGGCAGTGCCCAGGCTCTGAGTTCAAGCTCCAGGACTGGCCAAAAAAATCCTTTCCTTTGATTTTCCCCTAACTACCTCTATTCAGACACCTAACTGCTTGTTTGTTTTTAGTGCCAGTCTTGGGTGCTGTCCCTAATCAATCTTGCTCAAGGTTGATTGGTGTTCTACCACTGGAACAACAGCTTCACTTCTGGATTTTTGGTGGTTTAGAGATAAAAGTCTCCCAGATTGGGGCTGGGAAGGTGGCTTAGTGGTAGAATGCTTGCCTTGCATGCATGAGGCCCTGGGTTCGATTCCTCAGCACCACATAAGCAGAAAAAGCTGAAAGTGGTGCTGTGGCTCAAGTGGTAGAGCACTAGCCTTGAGCTGAAGAGCTGAGGGACAGCGCCCAGGCCCAGAGTTCTGGCCCCATGACCGACAAAAAAAAAAAAATAGTCTCGCAGACTTTCCTGCCTGGGCTGCCTTTAACTGCGATCCTCAGATCTCAGCCTCCTGAGTAGCACCTAGTTCAGATACCTACACAGTATTTGTATAGCATCCACCTCTCCATGTTAAAATTCGCCTTTAACATTTACATTCTCCTAAACTCTTGTCTGGATTACCCATTCACTATGTAACTGAGATGTATGAGTCACTGTTTTCTTGGGGCCCATGGAAGAACCGGATTGAATATAGTATTGACCTCCAGTTTGAAGGGCAGGGGAAGGAAAAGAAAGTATAAGGAGGGGACCATGGGAAGGACTAGGCTGTACGTCAGTTTTCTCCTGTATTTGAAATGCCTTTAGCTTTTACTTGGTCTCTGCGGACACTTTTCTGCACAGAATCTAGTTCTTAGAGTGGATTGGACCGAATAGCTTCCTTGCCCTGAATAATGACCATCTGAAGAAAAACATGAGAATAGAATATAAACATATATAGTAAATATGTATATATGCTATAGATAGTATATATACTAATATAGTATTTGCTCTTTATCTTTGTTTCTTAGATTTGGTGACCATTTTGGCTTATATATGGTATGTATAGAACTATCATTCCCTGGCCCTAGCAGAGAACTCCAATTTTGAAATAGTAGGGAAAAAAAAAGATTGATAACTGTGCTCGTGGAAAGCACTCTGTGCTGTATTGAATGAGCAAAACCTTGTGTTACCTTGGAAACACAGACATCCTTCCTGTTACTATAAAAAGGACACAGTCACTGCAGTTGTAAGACAATCGACATTTTACCAATTCTTTATGGTAAAAACATACCCAAAGGGAAATGTTATATTTTTTAATAACTTTGATCAAATGTGTAAGACTTCCTTTAGTGCTGATCAAATCAAGTAAACTCAATTTTCAAGTGCTTATGGGTTTTTACCGGAATAAAAGCTTTTTCCATCCATCTTTTCTTCTCCTTTTCTCCTGTGGGCAGGATATTTGTTGTAAGACACAAAGTTACTGGTTTTCATCTGCAGAGTATATATGATTAAGGGTTGAATTTGTACTAATGTCCTCAAGAGGGGCCTTTTTTTTGGCCCAATGGGGCCGGTGAATGCAGATGTATGTCTTTGACCTTGGAGTCTCCTGTTGAAACAGTGGTCTTCTGGCTCCCAATCCATTGCATATTCCCACGATGATTTCCTACTTTTATCCAGGAGATGGCGCTAGGCATGTTTGTGTTATAGAGATTGCTATAAATCCCTTACCGCTACTAATGATGCACTTAGCCACAGTCATTCCAGGGGAACAAATTATATGCAGTGACGCTAGCAGACACCTTAACAAGCTTCTTGAGTATGGTGTGTTCACATGTATACCTTCCGGGAGGGTGGAGGAGGTAGGGCACAGATCTCGAGGGCAAAGGGGTGAAAAAGTGCAGCAGTGGAGCCCACTGGACATTGATGAAAGTGAACTATACAACACGTGGGTGGAGATGGGTGGGAAGGATTGGGAGAGAGTGAGGGAAGAGAAGACATTGTACGAAAAGAAATGTACTCATTATCTGACTCAGATATTTGTAATCCCTCTCTACATCACCTCTATAGTAATAATAGATTGCACTCATGGATGAAATTGCCACTTTTTTTTAAAGCTACCTAAATACGAACCTTGTTTATTCTCTTTCTAATACTCTAGCCTTTCTGCCAACTACAGTATATTAATGTGGCAGAAATCAAAGTCTCTACACTGTAAACGTTTTTCTGTCTTGTGATTGAAGAGCAGATCCACAGAAACAACTCTGCGATGATCAGAGTACACAGAAAGGAAGGTGTTGGGAAAGGGGGAGAGATGATGTGTAGCTACCGCCATGGACAATGGTAGGCTAACAGGCTCAGTAGCAGCCCTGCTTTTAACGATTAGATTTTACTTACGAATAGCAAATGATGCTGGAAAGAAAGAGTATACTGTGCACATTGGCTTCTTTTGGAATTCTGTCTATTTGTATTTTATCGCTTGTAGTTACGCAACTATCCCAGTGAATCCTGCCTTCTGCAGGAGAGGCCAGGAATTATGTATGCTTTCACACTGTGGTGTAAAATAGATACCTTATCAGTTGAGTTTAACTTTTTAAACTTGTGTCATCTTTCGCTGTTTTAGCTTTGTTGTTGTTGTTGTTGGGCACAGGTCTTGAACTCAGGTCCTGGGCTCTGTCCCTAAGCTTTTTCACTCAACCACTCTGAACTTTTTCACTCTACCACTTTGAACGAACAGCACATCTTGTACTTTTCTGGTGGAGATTGGAGATTCTTTCCTGCCTGGGCTGGCTTTGAGCTCAGCCGCCTGAGTAGCTAGGGTTACAGGTGTGAGCCACTGGCACCTGGAACTTTTTTTTTTAGCTTTTGTTCATCTCACCTTCTAAGGGAATTATCAGCTTGACAGATCAAGTTTTAGGATGGAAACTATGACCTACTGGGAAGTTGTGGGGGCTGTCCTGGGGGAATTTATGGGGTTCTTGGAAAGACTGAGGCTCAGAGGCCAGGGAGCATCTGTCACAACTTGTCTGGGCTGTTTTCATATAGTATCAGGGGAAGGGATCCATCCCTGAGAATCAAGCCGTATGTTCCCGATTTACAGAAGAGGAACTTGAATAATGGGATGTTATAGTATTCTCACAAAGTCCCTTGACCTAGGATACAGTAGGGCCATATGAGTGGAGCCAAAAGGGCTTCTTTTTTGGTTGTGAGGTTTGAACTCAGGGCCTGGCACTGAGCCTGAACTCTTTTGCTCAAGGCTAGCACTCTACCACATGGAGCCACAGCACTGCTTCTGGTTTTTGAGTGGTTAATTGGAGATAAGAGTCTTACAGGGATTTTTCTGCTTGGGCTGGCTTTGAACCATGATCCTTAGATTTCAGCCTCCTGAATAGCTAGGATTATAGGCATGAGCCACTGGTCCCTGGCAGAGCTATGGGGTTTTCTTTTCTTTTTCCTTTTCCTTTTTGTTTTTGCCAGTCCTGGGCCTTGAAGTCTGGTCCTGGGCACTGTCCCTGAGCTTCTTTTGCTAAAGGCTAGCACTCTACCACTTGAGCCACAGCACCACTTCCAGCTGTTTCTTTATATGTGGTAGGTACTGAGGAATTGAACCCTGGGCTTCATGCATGTGAAGCAAGTACTCTACCACTAAGTAACATTCCCAGCCCAGCTAAGGTTCTCTACCCGCCCACCCCCTGCCCCATTGTTTTTCTTTGGCAGTACTGTAGTTTGAACTCAAAACCTCCTGCTTGCTAGGCAAGTACTCTACTACTACTTGAGCCACATACCCCCATTTCACATGAATGGGGGTGCAGTCAACAGAGACAGCTTTCTTGGTGGCTCTGAGAAAATCAGAAGAGGAAGGAACTGTAACTGGAAAGTCAGCTTAGTTAATCAACCTCAGTTCTTGAATGTGGTAAGAGAAGAATTCAGGCAAGACATTGGGACACAGTGAAAGTGTTAGGAAAGTTCATGTGGAAAATATATACACTTCCATGATTCTGAAAGCATGTCATCTCAAGGGTGAGACTTACAAAGATTTTTACCCAGGCACATATTTTACTAAAGTGTGAGGGGCTTAGAGCTTTATTTAAGTCCTCAGGACCAGCTCCTGGGCAGTCACTGTCCCAAGGGTGGCAGACTTTCACTGAATTGTGTTTGACCTCCACGTATGGGCTAGCCTAGGTAGGTAAGCTAAAGACCTTTTGTTTTAGAAGCTATTCTTTGACCCACCTTAGGCTGGAAAGAAGCCTGTCATCAATCTTTAAGTGAGTGCAGTGCTCAAAAAGTCCATCTTGTAATATTCCAGGCCTTTGATGGGCCTCTAGGCTGGTTGAAAAGCTTTATTACAATCTTCTCAGAGACCTTCTGATCCCATCCTCCATTTTTGTTTCCCTTTACATTTCTCTGTTGCTTGTAACCAGATACTATATATCGCCAACTGTACTTTATTTTTTATTTTTGTTGGTCGTGGGGCTTGAACTCTAGACCTGGGAACTGTCCCTGCGCTCTTCAGCTCAAGGCGAGTGCTCTACTACTTGAGCCACCAGTTCCACTTCTGGTTTTCTGATGGTTCATTGGAGATAGTCTCACAGACTTTCCTGCCTGGGCTGGCTTTGAACTACGATCTTGAGATCTCAACCTCCTGAAGGAGCTAGAATTACAGGCATGAACCACCAGTGCCCAGCAGATTATTATTTTTTAGCAGATTATTATTTTTAGCAGATTATTATTTTTTTGGGGGTCCAGTTGTGGGGCCTGAACTCTGGGCCTGGGCGCTGTCCCTCAGCTCTTCAGCTCAAGGCTAGCGCTTTACCATTAGAGCCACAGCGCCACTTCTGGCTTTTTTCTTTTGCTTATGTGGTACTGAGGAATCGAACCCAGGGCCTCTTGCATACAAGGCAAGCGCTCTACCACTGAGCCAACTTCCCAGCCGCTAGCAGACTATTTTTTAATTCACTTGTTCAATTAAGTTTTGTTTTTTTTTTTTACCAGTCCTGGGGCTTGAACTCAGGGCCTGGGCACTGTCCCTGAGCTTCTTTTGCTCAAGGCTAGCACTCTACCACTTGAGCCACAG
>NW_012267310.1:1011320-1022142 GCF_000151885.1 Dipodomys ordii | reverse complement strand
TCCCTCAGCTCTTCAGCTCAAGGCTAGCACTCTACCACTTGAGCCACAGTGCCACTACCGGCTTTTTTCTTTTTGCTTATGTGGTGCTGAGGAATCAAACCCAGGGCCGCAGACATGCAAGGCAAGCGCTCTACCACTGAGCCACCTTCCCAGCCCCTTCCTTCTTTCTTTTTTCTACATCTGCCTCAGAGCAGCTACACTTGAATGGAATCAGGAGTGTGCCAGCAGGCTTCTCATTTACCACGGAGCAGTAGGGTAGCTACGCACACATTTGAGTGCTTCAAATGTGCCCCACGTGCCTGAGGGACTGAGCTTGTACTTGGTTTGATTCGTTTACACTGACACAGCTATATGTAGTTGGTGACCAGCAAGTGAACAGCACAGAGATTCCCGGCTAGCCAGGTTAGGCTGTTTGAGTCACTCCATCCCCTTCAGTGGGCCAAGCTGAATTGCTTGCCACAAACAAGAAGAGACAGTTATACCCAGGGTCCTCTGGCTACCCTCATTCCCCACCCAATATCAGCATCCGTGAACTCCATGCCATCAGTGTGAGAAGGGAGCAGACGACTGTGTGGGCCGTCGCCACCTCTGTGCTCAGCTGGCTCACAGTATTGCCTATTTTATACTTCTCCAGTGATTTAGGCACATTTCTCCCGATTTGCAGGCTTATTATTCTTGGGACCAGGACAGGATTTGTTTCCTATGCACCTCACTGGGTCAGAGGCCTCTATTTTTTCCTTTTGGAAAAGTGATGGAGAGTATGGGTGTTAGAGTCAAGTTCTCACATTAGAATTTGGCTTTCTCTGTTTCTGATGGTACAACCCTGGACAAGTCAATTAACCTCTCTGTTCCCTGTTTCTGCACTTGTAAAGATGAGACTTATAATAGTACCTATGTTATCATAGGCGAGTTGGGCACAGTAAATCCAAGCAGAATTGCTTTATCATCCTCTCATTATAATGATGTGATGGCCATGAACATGATGAAGGAAAGAATTTGAAGGTGTAACTCTTACACGTGTCCACAAGGGGGCAGCATAAGACCAGGCCCATGGAACACTGCTCCGTTCTCAGGTTTGCCTTAGGTATGGGTAGTAGGTCTTTTAACATCAAAACTGTGTCACAGAGTGGGGCTTGGGGCCGCCTTGGGTGGGTAGGTTGGTGTGGATGCTAAACGGAAGAAAACCTCAGGCATTCTCGACTTTAAAGCTTCTTGCACCCAACAAATTCATACTAATGTAACTCATGAAGTAGACACTAGAACCTGAAAGCGTGAGGCAGATTGTCGCCCTGCTCCCTGTCACTAACTTCTTGCCTGCCTTTGGAGCCCTGTGTGTGCACCTCAGAGCCAGTGGGGGAAGGGACTGGGGCTGAACCTGAGGAGACCTAGACGTAAGTCAGCCATAAGTAGCCATCCGTTGCTCTCAGGCTCACCAGGGGAGACCGAATTCCAGAGATCTTAGTGGGAAAGGAAGATGAAATAAGGCTTCCAGAAATTGTTGACTGCAGGGTATCATGGATCTGAGGGACTGTGGGGTCTTGGAGGCAGGTGGAGTTTAAACAAATGTGGCAAGTGTGGTGAGGAAGGGGGGTATGAGAATGGGAGGGGTAGGACATAGTCTCAGCCAGAAGGTATGAAGGAGAAAAGGCAGAGCTGAGGTGAGTCACTTTGTCCTGGATTGAGAAGTTTGACGTTTTTTTGTCCGTTGTGGGGTTTGAACTCTGGGCCTGGGCGCTGTCCCTCAGCTCCTCAGCTCAAGGCTAGCGCTCTACCACTTGAGCCACAGCGCCACTTCTGGTTTGCTTGTGGTTTATTGGAGATAAGAGTCTCAGGGACTTTCCTGCCTGGGCTGGCTTTGAACGGTGATCCTCAGATCTCAGCCTCTTGAGTAGCTAGGATGACAGGTGTGAGCCTTCAGTGCCCAGCCAAGTTTGACCTTTTTTTTTTTTGGTCCGGTCGTGGGGCCTGGACTCTGAGCCTGGGCGCTGTCCCTCAGCTCTTCAGCTCAAGGCTAGCGCTCTACCACTTGAGCCACAGCGCCACTTCCGGCTTTTTTCTTATGTGGTGCTGAGTAATTGAACCCAGGGCCTCATGCATGCAAGGCAAGCACTCTACCACTGAGCCACCTTCCCAGCCCAAGTTTGACCTTTTTAAAATTTATTTTTTCCTGGTCCTGGGGCTTGAACTCTGGACCTGGGTGCTGTCCCTGAACTTCTTTTGCTCAAGGCTAACGCTCTACCACTTGAGCCACAGCACCATTTCCAGCTTTGTCTGAGTGGTTTATTGGAGATAAGAGTCTCATGGACTTTCCTGCCTGGGCTAGCTTCGAACTGCAAACCTCAGATCTCAGCCTCCTGAGTAGCTAGTATTATAGGCGTGAGCTGCTGGTGCCCGGCTTGGCCTTTAAATTCATAATCACATTCATGTTTTGGGGAACCTTATACTAATTAAGGGCTTGCAGAAAACAAACATGGAGAATAGGACTTGCAGACCCTGAGAGGGTTTTGTAGTACTTCTGTCTCAAGCTTTCATATCCCAAACACATAATACAACCTGGAAAACCAAATGCACATGGGGAACTTTGACCGTGGGGAAGGATTACTGCTACTTACACTGCAGGCCTGGCTTCCGGGGCCTCTTTCCTAGACATCAAAAGGCAAGGGCTTCCCTGAAAGGAGTGCAAGTTGCTATGGCAGCGAGTCATTCTGGAAATTAGTGATGCTCCCAGAGAGGAACGCCTAGGCCCCAGGAATGTGAGTGTGCTTGCATTAGCACTAAAGCGTACTTCTCCATAATGGGGTGCTTAAAAGCCAATTGTAACAGAGGGTAGTAAATTATTTCTAATCTTAAAAAAAACCATGAAGAGCCATTTAATCTATAATTTACAAAGCCTGTTGGGGTCCTATAGGGGGTGAGTAGAGATACTGAGCACCAGGGATACCTGGATTGTGTGTGTGTATGTGTGTACACGTGTGTGTGTGTGAGAGAGAGAGAGAGAGAGCTGTCCATATTATTTCTAGGCATCTGAATGACAAATACATGGGAATATATTATATTCATTCCTCCTTTGTGATTCTGAGATTGACATCAGAGCAAACTTGGCACAGCCCAAATCCGACTTGAGCATTCCGTTTCACAGTGCTCTCCTCAAGTGCTCGCTGTGTTACTCAGCATGGGACTGTTAAAAAACTATTCACCATCTGTAATAATTGGTATCCAAAATGTTGTCCATTTTGGGGCTTTTCCTCTTCCCTAGGTGCTGCTCCCTAAGATCTGGGAGCTAGGCTGGAAGAGGCCCGGCGAGCTTCTCTGCACACTGCCAGGCCTCTTGGTCAATCACTGTACTTTCTGATCCCTTGAAGGTCAGGCATGGGGACAGAGGATTAGGGAATGGGCTTGGTTCTCCTGGGCTGGTGTGGTTGCTATTACAGGAACACTCAGAAAGCTGCAGCTACTGTCCCTTGGCTGTTGGGACCTGCGCAAGTGTGGTGGGGATGAGCCGATGGTGATGGATGATATGTATATATATATATAGCCAGACGCACGCTGTGTGCCTAGCTGGCTTTAGCACTCAGCTGACAGGGAGTATGTCAAAAGTTAAAACCAGAGAGCTGGGCAACCGTAGCTTATGCCTGTAATCCTAGCTACTCAGGAGACTGAGATCTGAGGATTGAGATTGATATCTAGCCTGGGCAGGAAAGTCCGTGAAACTCTTATCTCTAGTAAACCACCAGAAAACCAGAAGTGCTGTGGCTCAAGTGGTAGAGCACTAGCCTTGAGCTGAAGAGCTGAGGGACAGTCCCCAGGCCCAGAGTTCAGGCCCCACAACTGACCAAAAAAGAAAAAGTTAAAATAATATTTGGGGATGGACACTGGTGGCTCACGCCTTTAATCCTAGCTACTCAGGAGGCTGAGAGCTGAGGATTATGATTCAAAGCCAGCCTGGGCAGGAAAGTCCATGAGACTCTTATCTCCAATAAGCCACCACACTACTGGAAGTGGTGCTGTGGCTCAAGTGGTAGAGAGCTAGCCTTGAGCTGAACTGCTAAGGTACAGCGTCCAGGCCCAGAGTTCAAGCCCCATGACTGACAAAATCCAAATTAAAAAAAAATCATATTTTGTTTTCTTTCTTGCAGCTATGGATGGATTTTTAAAATCCGATGAGAGACAAAGATTAGCTAAAGAGAGACGAGAAGAAAGAGAAAAATGTCTGGGTAAGTTCTCTACTTTGGTTCACTAGATTCAAAGAAGTGGAGATCTGGTCATGTTCTTTTTTCAAAAGGCCTTAAACATCTGTCAGTAAATGGGACGAGAAGCGGGACTGCCCTCCATCCACATGAAGCGTGACTGGCGTGTTCAAATGACTGCCTCACCCTCCGAACACTTCTCTCAGCACACAGTGGACCTCTGCTGGGTCCTATGCCCGGGGCTCGCTGTAGACGTGGTGGTAAAGAAAAACAGTCTATTCATTTATCTGAATCAGGGAAGGGAAGGGGAACAACAGAAGGCTGAGACAAACGACAAAGGGGGAACCAATGCCACAGCGATACTCACAAGACACTGTTGGAAATGATCTGTACAACCTGGGTGGGGCGATGTGAGGGAGGGAAAGAGGGAGAAAAAATGAGGGAGGGTAAAAGCTCCACACACAATGTAGTCACTTCTGTAATTAACCCCAGTGTGATCACCTTGACAAGAAAAGCTACAAATTCAAACAAAGAAAAGAAAACCAGTCATCATGCCTGACTTGGGAAAGTCCTAATGTCCTCAAGGGTAGATGGCCAGCTTCTCTTTGGGGCATCTAGAAGGGCCATCATGAGAAGAATTGAAGCCGGGCACTGGTGGCTCATGCCTGTAATCTTAGCTACTAAGGAGGCTGAGATCTGAGGATCATGGTTCAAAGCCAGCCCGCCCACCTGTGAGACTCCTATCTCCAATAAACCACCAGAAAACCTGAAATGGTGCTGTAGCTTAAGTGGTAGAACACTGGCCTTGAGCTGAAGAGCTCAGGGACAGCACCCAGGCCCAGAGTTCAAGTCCCACGACTGACCAAAAAAAAAATAGAGAAAAATCATCACGGAAGTCATTTTCTGCATTAGAACAGGGTGGTAGGCAGTAGAGACCACCCCAGGACAGGGTACTTGAGATAGGTTGATGGTGATTTTCTTGAGGAATTGAGACACCTAAGGATCTTTCAAGTTCTTCCTCCTTAGCCTAGTCTAGTTTGACAGAGTTAAGAGCTTCTTAGTAAGTATTGGCGTGGTAAGAATACCAGTCTTCTTTGTGTATTTTAAAAAATCGTATTTTATTGTAAAGATGCTGTACAGAGGGGTTCCAGTTACATGAGTAAGGTAATGAGTACATTTCCTATCGAGCATTGTTACCTCCTCCTTTGTTTTTTCCCTACCATCCCTTCCCTCCCCACCTCCCCCCAGCAATGTGTGTATTTTGACCTTTTGTTCAGCTCACTGCTTAGTGCCCGCACAGTTAACCTTATCTTTTGAATAAATGTATTCTTTTTTTTGGGGGGGGGGTCTGGTCATGGGGCCTGAACTCTGGGCCTGGGCGCTGTCCCTCAGCAATTCAGCTCAAGGCTAGCGCTCTACCACTTGAGCCACAGCGCCACTTCTGGCTTTTTTCTTTTTGCTTATGTGGTGCTGAGAAATCGAACCCAGGGCCTCAGGCATGCAAGGCAAGCGCTCTACCACTGAGCCACCTTCCCAGCCCTGAATAAATGTATTCTTGTAGCTATCATTTCTCAAGGTAGTATGTGACTTTGCTAGTGTGTGCAAGTTTGACTCAATGATAGCAACAGGAGTCATAGCTCCCATGGTGGGGGGCACCTATTGTATACTTACTCCTTTACTCTCTGTCATATTGTGATGTAGCAAACATTACTGTTCCCCTTCCACTAAGAAAGCGAGGCAGACAAATGACATAGTTAACATGCCCAAGCCATCCAGCTAGTGGCAGAGGTGCCTTGCTCTCAATCACTGCATGCCTTCATTCCAGCAGACTCTTCACTCCTGTGTCCTTGGTCTCAGTTAACCCACCTGGATTGCTCTCAGCCTCACACCTCTCTTCTGCTTTCCCATTCCAGCTGCCCGGGAGCAGCAGATCCTAGAGAAAGAGAAAAGAGCCAAGATCCAATATGAAAAGCAAATTGAGGAGCGATGGCGAAAAATGGAGGAACAAAGGCAGCGTGAGGACCAGAAGAGAGCTGCTGTGGAAGAGAAGAGGAAGCAGAAGCTCCGGGAGGAGGAGGTGAGGTCCCGTGAGCCTACCGCCCCAGACACATTAGCAGCTCAGCTAGCGCATAGTGCTCAGAGCGTGCAGGCTTGCTGCCCAGCTCTGGACAATGGGAGAGACTTGCTCTTGGAACCTTGTCCTGCTGTCTCATATCACCTTCTTCCAGCACCGTGACACAGTGATCCAGTAGCAACTGTACTTCTAGGAGCAAACAGACCTAGCCCATTTGACTTAGGAACTACTTTGCTGTGTGAACTTGGCTAAGTTTGAGTCTTGATTGTTTTGCTTGTGTGCAGTGGAGGGGTAGATTTGGTGGTGTTCGAGACTGTTTCCAGGCATAATAACCTTTTCTGACTCTAAGATGCAGGGATTATGACAGGGCTGGGGATGGAGAGCAGAGGATTTCAGTGGGGAGCTCCTGCTTCCACAGCACCCATGAGGCCTGAGCCTGAGCTGTGAGAGTCAAGAGTAACTCCTATTTACCACTGGACAATTAGCTTACCTACAAACACAAAGATGGTTGTGCATGTCAATTTTATTGTAGTCCATTGCTTTAATTATCCTTTCTTTTCAGTTACCTTTTTTAAAAAAATAGAAGGAAAGCAGTTATTTCCTACAGAAGCCTTCATTGCTACCCTCTGAGAGTATATTTAGGAAGTATATTTGGGGGCTAGAGCTGTGGATCAAGAGTTAGATGGCTTGCCTGTAATGACAAGGCCCTGAGTAGAAGCCCTAATACTACCTTCAACCAAAAAAACATATTTGGATTATAGATTTTCTTTTTTTCTATGCTAGTACTGGGGCTTGAACTTGGGTTCTGGATGTTGTCCCCTAGGTATTTTGCTAAAGGCTGGCATTCTACTACTTGAGCCACAGCTCTACTTCTGACTTTTTATTTTGGGTCCAGTCATGGGGCCTGAACTCTGGGCCTGGGCGCTGTCCCTCAGCTCTTTAGCTCAAGGCTAGCACTCTACCACTTGAGCCACAACGCCACTTCCGGCTTTTTCTGCTTATGTGATGCTGAGGAATCAAACCTAGGGCTTCATGCATGCAAGGCAAGTACTCTACCACTGAGCTACCTTCCCAGCCCTTAACAAGTATATTTTGAGGATACAGTCATAGCCTTGAATCAGGTAATAATCATGACTCAAGTTTTAATGTTAACAATATAGCAGTTTAGAAATCTCCACAATGGGATACAAAGATTTTTGTATAAATTTATCTTTTTCCTTTTTTTATTGTGAAAATACTGTACAGAGGGGTTACAAGATAATGAGTACATGTCTTATCAAGCATTGTAGCCTCCTCTTTTGTTTCCCCTTCCCATCCACCCCCTGCCCCCCTCCCAATCCTCCCCGCCCCCCCTCCCCCCTGCACCAAAGTTGTAAAGTTCGTTTTCTACATACGACTTGTACATCTCATTGTTGCAGTGGGTCCACCTGTATCCCTATTTAAACGACTTGTTTTTCCCCTTCCCCTCCTCAAATTATACCGGCATCAAATACAGTGAAAGCAGGGGTTATACTGTGGGGGAGGGACATACATAGCAACAAAGAAATCATCTTATAAATGTGTTAGAAACAATCGCATGAAAGAAAAAAAACATTTGAATACATATCTTAGGGTTCATTTCCCTAACATCACTGACATTTTCTGCTTGACTCAGACATATACTAGATATTGCAAATAAGGGAAACCATGGGACCTATGTTTCTTTGGGCCTGGCTTACTTCACTTAATATAATTTTTTTTCCAAGCCTTTCCATTTCCTAACAAATGGGGCAATGTCATTCTTTCTGATGGAGGCATAGAATTCCATTGTGTATATATACCACATTTTCTTGATCCATTTATCTACTGAGGGGCATCTGGGTTGGTTCCATATCTTAGCTATAGTAAATAATGCTGCAATACACATAGTTGTGCTGGTAGCTTTAGTGTGGTCTTGTTTGTGATCATTTGGGTAAATGCCCAAAAGTGGGATTGCTGGGTCATAGGGGAGCTCTATGTGGAGTCTTTTGAGGAACCTCCATACTGCTTTCCAAAGTGGTTGAACAAGTTTACACTCCCACCAACAATGCAGTAAGGTTCCCTTCTGTCCACATCCCCTCGAGCGTCTGTTGTTATTAGAGTTCTTGATTTTAGCCATTCTAACTGGGGTGAGGTGGTATCTCAAGATATTTGTATAAATTTAGTATTTTTACTATTTCTGAATGCTTGTCTGTCACTATTATTTGACTTCCCACTTCCTTTTTATTTTAAGAGCACATAAAAACATCTGTACAAGCATACACAATGAGATGCATCTTTGCTCATGATACACCTGCTTATGGTGATCTCTCTGTTCGTCTTAAGCAAGTGAAGATCTAAACAAAGCTCTTAATCATGGCTCACCATTGCTGCCTGCAGCGTGATGGCTGTGGCTTTATCTGCTCAGCTCAGTCCTCAAAATGGCCAAAAGCCTGTCTAACTCTCTCTCTCTCTTCAGCTCCCAAGATGGTCCCAGGAATGAAAGGAGATGACTTTTGTGAAAGTGCCCAACAAAGCATCTAGTACAGAGTCATCACTCAGAAATGTGACATTCCGGCCAATTACTTCAGCTGACCTTAACAGATTGTAGCAAGGTCAGGAGAGAAGTACCTAGAAGGAATTGTGGCACCAAGTGTATAGATTATAAAAAACAAAACAAAAGCCCATTTTCAACTTGTATCTTTCTCATGAGTCCCTAGATTTGCCCATCTTCTTCTTATCCTCCATTCTTGATGACTTAGAACTTGTGCCCACTGTCCCTGCTCTCTTCGTTTCCATTCCTCATATCCCGCTGATTCATGAGAAAGCTCGTCGCTGCCGCATGCAGGAAGGAGCACTAAGAAACGTTACATTCGATGCTTTCCTTCTCTCACACATCCTCCATATCACAGGGGCCACTTGGGAGGCAGTTCCTGTGTAGCATTACCCTTCATCAGCAGGGCTGGAAGCATGTCAAATCCAGCAGTCAGTCCCTTGCAGATGAGGGAATACATGCCAGATGGTTGGTCCTGATGCAGCTGAGTCTACTGATTTCACTTCTGGCAAGTTTTCTACTTGGTACTATGCTTCCTTGCACCTCTACTATGGTGGGGGCAGGGGAAATGCTGTCTGACCCTTGTCAGCATAAACACAAGCTGAGCTTGCCTTTCTCTTCTCCTTGGGTGCAGGATGGTACAGCCTGAGAAGGCAGGACTAGGTTCAGAGCTGGGCTTCCCAAGGTTGTGTAGCCACCTAAGGAAGGAGAAGCTTTCTGCTGCCATCTGCTCCTACCCTCTGGACCCCAGGAGATCCAGGCATAGATGGGGCCCTTGCCGCATACAGGCCGTCCAGTGCAATCACATCAGTGTTTGGCTGCGTTACCCGTACTGAGGCCCTATTTAGTGACTTCATGGATGTGCTTTAGGATAACAGGATCCATCTTCACTGTGGAAATACCAATCCAAAGGCAGCTGTCTGTGATCACTACAATGCTTCTTGGAGAGCTCTGTGAAGATGGTTGCATGCTCAGCACTTAGATGTAGAGACTCTTGATTCTCTTCTCGATGCTCAACTTAAGTCTTTTTTTGTTGCATCTTGACTCAACCAAGAAAAAGCCTCTTGTGCAGGCCATTTTGCTTCTCCATCCTATTGGAAAATGTGTTGCCTAACAGATCCTCCCTCCCCAGGTCTGGTATTTAGGAGAAGACAAGAAGCCAATTGCTACATGAAATGCGGCCCTCCCCTGCCTCCTTATCACTGTGCTTGCCACAATGTTGTTCTTGGTAAAAGACCTCATATCTCTACCAAGGTAGAAGTGAGTGATATTTCAGCATTCCCCACCGCAGTAGGAATGTAAGAAAGCACAGAAGCAAATAGAACATTATCTGGAGGTTAAGCCACTTGAATTCAGCTTCTGCAGGACTGTTTATCATAGTGTTTCCTCATCTCAATGCAGAACAATAGCCTGACTCCCAAGAGTTGACAGCAGCCCAGTGCTGGTGGCTCACACCTGTAATCTTAGCTACTCAGGAGGAGCTACTCAGATCTCACTGAGGATCACGGTTCAAAGCCAGCCGGGGCAGGAAAGTCCGTGAGACTCTTATCTCCCATAAACCACTCAGAAAAACAGAAGTGGCGATATGGCTCAAGGAGTAGAGTGCTGGCCTTGAGCTGAAGAGCTGAGGGACAGTGCCCAGGCCCAGAGTTCAAGCCTTATGACTGACAAAAACAAAAAACTGAAGGCTACTCAGGCTTGTCCTGAGGAATTGGGGCTGAGGGGGGTATAGTATCTACTGGAGAACCTGAACTTGAATTTATTCTCTCATTGGAGAACACCTTCTCTAAGATGGGTTCCTATAGTGTCGACCTTCTGTACAGGTCCAGAGTTGAGCTGCTGGAACAAGCTAGTCTGGGTTAGGGGAGATAGAATTTAGAGGAGAAGAAACTCCAAGTTTCTTTTTTTTTTTTGGTCGGTCGTGGGGCTTGAACTCTGGGCCTGGGCGCTGTCCCTCAGCTCTTCAGCTCAAGGCGAGCGCTCTACCACTTGAGCTACAGCACCACTTCT
>NW_012267310.1:994574-1011270 GCF_000151885.1 Dipodomys ordii | reverse complement strand
CGAGCGCTCTACCACTTGAGCTACAGCACCACTTCTGGTTTTCTGGTGGTTTATTGGAGATAGGAGTCTCACGGTCTCTCCTGCCTGGGCTGGCTTTGAACCGCGATCCTCAGATCTCAGCCTCCTGAGTAGCTAGGATTACAGGCGTGAGCCACCAGCGCCCGGCTCCAAGTTTCTTATACTGAACAGATGACCAGGAAAGGGCTCTTTCGAAGAGTAACTTCGTCCTCTTTATGTTAGTTTGTTATATCTAACCTGCTTATGTTCTCACTGTTTTATAGCTAACAAAACTGCCAAGTGGAGTATAAAACAAGAAATGTTGGAGCTCATCTAAACAAAAATCACATTCAGAGGGCCTCAGTTGATGAAGCCCCATGCTCATCACCTGACCTCCTGACCCAATATGGATTTGTAGGGCTTGAACTCAGGGCTTGGGCACTGTTCCTGAACTTTTGTGTTCAAGGCCAGTGCTTGACCACTTAGAGCCACAGCATCATTTCTGGCTTTTGGGTGGTTAATTGCTGATAAGACTCTCACGGACTTTCCAATCGGGGTTGGCTTTGAACAGTAAGCCTCAGATCTCACCTCCTGAGTAGCTAGGATTACAAGTGTGAACCACCAGCATCTGGCTTTTAGAATATTTTCATTACTCCATTTCAGCCTCTTCGGGTTCCATGAGTCCCCCTTCTCTTGGAATTTTGTCGCAGCCTGTTTTTTCCCCAAGTGAATGCTACAAAGTGAGGGTATCTTCCTCTCTGGGATAGCTCCATTTTCCTAAGCTTACAAGAGGTCTAAAGGACACAATCTCTTGGTGGCATTTGGAACAGCTTGGCAGATTTGAGGTGGATGGCATGGGTAGTTTTGTTTTTTTTTTGGTCGGTTGTGGGGTCTGAACTCTGGGCCTGGGCACTGTCCCTCAGCTCTTCAGCTCAAGGCTAGCGCTCTACCTCTTGAGCCACAGCACCACTTCCAATTTTCTGGTGGTTAATGGGGAATAAGAGTCTCATGGACTTTCCTTGCCTGGGCTGGCTTTGAACCTCGATCCTCAGATCTCAGCCTCCTGAGTAGCTAGGATTACAGGCGTGAGTCACCAGCACCCGGCTGTCAAAGGTAGTTTCTAAAGATTATTGAACAATCCCTTATAACACTGTCCCCTGGTAGCTCTCAACAGTGTGGTTGGCTCAGTGAGACTTGGTGTTTTTCCTTCTCATTGGGACCTTCCGTACATGAGGAACTGTCTTGTTAAGTCCTTTGGGCATATAGGAAATCTACCATAACTCACCCCACACCAAATGTACTGTAGGGTGTGGTTTAACCACTTAAATTAGGTCATTACTTACTGTAGGTTAAATCTATAGAATGAATTTACCATTCAGTCCCAGTCTCCAATGATCCTATTTCAGACATCAAATGGTGGTGGTCAACTTTTATTTGGCAGACCACTGGTGTTGGCCAACAGAATGGAATAGCCCTGGGTCATAATGGTGGGACAGCCAGGAAATGCAGACTCACCGTGGTTGTAGAATGCTGCTCATCTCCAAACTGGACCACAATTACTAGCCAGAACAAGTCTTTGTTTTGCAAAAGGGAAAAAATATCTCCTTCTATACTTTCAACAAGAGTACCTTAGAAAAATGTTACTGAGGGAAAATTATGAAGAGGAGGCTGAGATGTGCAGAAGCCAACTCGTTCTTCTCATCCCTCTGGTAGACACAGAGGGATCTATCCAGACCTCCTGAGTGACCTATGCCTGTTCCTAGTAAGTGACGTAAAAGAGCCTTTTCCTGATAGTTAAGTCAGGGATACTTCAATGTATTTTGCTTGCTTGTTTTTATTAAGGTAGGGGAAAAAAATCCTGTCTTTGTGTTCTGGATGGAGTCAGATAGAAATAGCCTCATTAGCTCAGTGTAATGGCCGGACTTGCTCCGGTGGAGGCAGGGAGACAAGCTGGTATTTGCAGTGTCATTGAGGTGGTGAGGTACAGAATTAAGATGCCTTTTCTCCAGTGTCAAGGACAACTTTATGGAAGTTAATTTGCTTAATACAAGAGAGTGCTTTTAATCAGTCCTTTGTGAAGAAAGAAACCTGAGAAAGTTGTTTTTCAATTATCTGGTTAAAAATTGCATCGTTCTTTCTCCCCACCCCTCTAACTCTGGAAATGAATGGCTGCTTTATTTTGTGGCAAGAAGGTTCTGTACCCTCATCTTGCAAATGTTGAGATGTGCAGGATTATCCCTTGAGTCCTATTAGCTGAAAAGTGTTATAATGTAGAAAACAATTGATTTGCCTTTGAGAAATTCTAAGATGAGAATGAGACTTTGTAAAATAAGTCTCAAAGTCTCATATTATCCCAAAGAGCTATATGTAAGACTACAAAGACTAAAACTTCACCTTATTTTTTTGGGGGGGGGTCCAGTTGTGGGGCCTGAACTCTGGGCCTGGGCGCTGTCCCTCAGCTCTTCAGCTCAAGGCTAGCGCTCTACCACTTGAGCCACAGCACCACTTCTGGCTTTTTTCTTTTTGCTTATGTGGTGCTGAGGAATCGAACCCAGGGCCTCACGCATGCAAGGCAAGCGCTCTACCACTGAGCCCCCTTCCCAGACTCTTCATTTTATTTTTAAAGTGTGATTTTGTTGTTATTACTAAGGTATTGTTCAGAGGGGGTCACCATATGTCAGGTAATGAGTACAATTATTTTTGGACAATGTCACCCCTTCCTTTGCTTCCCTACCCCAGATCTCCCCCAAATCATTTTTAAACCTCAAATTATATTTTAATTTAAAACTCAAATCAGAATGCTACATGCTTTCAGTTAGAAAGGCCTTAGCTGTATTCTGGAGCCAGTTTTCCATTTTCTTGCTGGGTGGGGCAGAATGGGGCTTGAGACAGGCCTGAAGGAGTTAATGCTTGTTGGGCATTATTCTTAAACAAATCAAGGGCTGGCATAGCAGCAGCAGCAGCAGCAGCTTCTCCCCAGGGAAAGGCGGGGAGGAGACAGGGACAGAGGAGAGACAGGGACAGAGGAGGAGACAGGGACAGAGTGTTCAGCTGGGAGAGCCAGTGCTAGCTCAGCCGCATTGTTTACTCTCTACCCACCAAGGACACACTGGTGTGGTGGCGAGAGCATGTGTGCCCGGGTTTGGGATGATGGGCACAGAAAGCCCCATTTGGTGACTCATCCAGAGCACTGAGGCGCAGCAGTGCAGTAGGACTGGGTGTTGGTCTCTTTCTCTGTTAACCTCCAACACTTTGAACTGAGCAGGAGCGGCTGGAGGCAATGATGCGGCGGTCCATGGAACGCACCCAGCAGCTGGAGCTGAAGAAGAAGAGTTCGTGGGGAACATCACTGGCCTCAGGGAACGGAGGACGTGATTGTAAGTGCAGAGCTGTCCCCACTTTGTAGGGCCCCAGTAGGAGAGGATGGGTATCTGCATTATCTGGGGAGGGGAGGGTGTTGTGCACAATTTTACAGGTTTCCTTTTCATGCGTGTATTTAAAACCTGCTCATGCATTTCTCACGAGGGAGAGTTGTACGTGCTTTCCTTGCTAGCAAACAGCACTTGATGTAATATTGGGCTTTGAGGGAGAAGAAAAACAAGGCAAAGGAAATGAACGTAATATAGAGCCTGCCTAGCTGGACCCAGCAGGGCAAGTTGGCTGATTTTTTCAGGGGAGGGGAATGGCAGCGAGGCTCAGTCACAGCTCCAGAGGAGACTGGCAATGGCATGACACCTTACCTTCTTGCAAAGGGCTGGGTCTTTTCCTCCCCTCATTCTGAGTTTTTGTTGCTCTTTTTGATTTTGTTGCAAGATGACTTATTTATTTCATTATCCAGTTCATACTCATCTTTAAATTTCCAAATGTGTGCATTATGAGATGGATTGTTACTAATCTCACAGGGACTTTCCCCTCTTTTCAAAAGTATCACGCTGTGTTTGTGCACTCAGCCTTCTATTAGGTAGGACTCACGTACTAGCGTTCTGAGAATAGAGGCTTAGCGTACTGTTCCTTGACTTTGCTGTATTGTGCTTTTAGCAGTGAATATACTTTATCCCTTTCTTTGGTGAGAAGTCAACAACCCATGAGTTATTTTTCTCATTTCCTAATTAGAAACTAAAATGCAACAACCAATCAGGACTTTTTTCTTTTACCTCTCTTTGCTCTGATCTTTTTTTTTTTGCTGTGTAGGTGAATCAGAAAATGCCCCACCCCTTCCTCTAGGTTTAGCAGCCAGCACCCTCCCTCCGGATGCAGGGACCGCTGCCACCGCTGCCGAGCCTACCAACGGTATATCCAAGCATCACCGTGCATAGCATGCTGTGATAACTGTCCTGACCACCCTCCTCCATCACTGTGTGTCTCAAGCACTTTCACAACGGGTTTCTTAATCTGGCCAGTTACAACTTTTCTTCTAGAGATGTGAATGACACACCCATACTTCTTTGTTTCTCTGTCATCGTGGAGCTGTGCATGTCTGATGTCTTAGTGTCGTAGAGGCATCTCATCTTCAGCTCACTAACTCTTGCCTTAGAAATCCTGTCAATATTTGATTTTTGCGCACTTAGATCTTTGACAGTCTCATTAATCATTGGTCTAAGGCACTGAGTGGTGAAGTATCACTTGAGATTCACAAAGCAGAAATCTCACAGAGTTCTGAAGTAGAATACTTGGTGTTAGTGTGATGAGTTCTAGGAGAAGCGTTCGAGAGGAGTCATAGGGAGTTTATCAGTATTTCGAACACTGGGAGTTCCAAATAACTAGACAACTTGCCTTTATGCTTGATTTCATCTCTTTCTCTCTAAAGGCTTCTGTTTTAGATGCAGGCGTGGTGAACCCTAATGGCCTAGTAAGAGCAGAACTAGCAAGACTTAGCTCCCATTTAATCATGAGTTTAGAAATACAACCCGCCTTTCACTGACCAACAACAAAATATAAGAGAGGTACGAGCTGGTGCTGGTGGCTTATGCCTGTAATCCTGGCAACTCAGGAGCTTGAGATCTGGACAGTTAAGTTTGGAAGACAGCCTGAGCAGAAAAGCCAATGAGGGTCCATCTCCACTTAAGCAGCAAAAAGCTACGCTAGAGAGGTGGCTCAAGTGATAGAACGCCAGCCATGAGTAAGCAAACAGAGTGAGCCAGAGGCCATGACTCAAACCTTTGGTACAAACCAAATAAAAAAGGGAGGGGGGAGGATGAAATGTTTCCCAGCGATACCGGTCATATTGGCAGTAGAAAGAAATATCCTTGCTTTCTGTCATTTCCTTTGACAAATAATGTCCTTATTAGTGGTGAGTAATAGGACAATTTTTGCTGCACAATGAGATACTGGCCTTCCCTTACTGAGGGGAGTAAGTATAACAATCATTCACTTTGAATTAATACCCAAGGCAGGACTGGTGAGAGGAGTGACTCACATACACTAAGAGGACCCCCAAAATGCCAGTAATCAAGATAACAATAATTTTCAGTGAAGTATTTTTTTAAATAAAAATTAATACAATCCGGGCTGGGAAGGTGGCTCAGTGGTAGAGTGCTTGCCTTGCATGCATGAGGCCCTGGGTTCCATTCCTCAACACCACATAAGCAGAAAAAGCTGGAAGTGGCGCTGTGGCTCAAGTGGTAGAGTGCTAGCCTTGAGCTGAAGAGCTGAGGGACAGCGCCCAGGCCCAGAGTTCAGGCCCCACAACCGGACCCAAAAAAAAATTAATACAATCCATAATAAAATACTAGATTTCTTCTTCCTTCCCTTCCTTCCTACCTCTATGTCTCCCCTTTCCTTTCCTTTCTCTCCTCCCTCCTTCTCCCTCTCTCTGTAACCCATTTTAGGCAATTACTCGAACATTGAACTATAACCCCATCCCCAAATACTGAATTTCTAAAGATCAATGTCATACTGAGCCGTATTAGAGTATGGGGCAAAAGGGAAAAATGTGCATCCCTGCATATATTGTTGTATATAATTTCTAGTAACTACTTTTCCAGAAAATTAAATTAGTTCCAGAAATTGAAAAGTAGTTTTACAGAATACAATTTCAAGTTGAAATATGTTGTGTTATCCTCAATCCAACTACACTGTATTTTGACTTCAGCTTAAGTTAACTAAAATTATTTAGTTTCCAGTTAGTGGCAATTTTCAGACCTGACAGTTCTTGTCTTTGAAAATAAAATGAGCAGAAAATATTGATGAATTTGCTTCCTCAGCAGTGATAGGCATACTTTTTTTTAAACCTCAGGTTGTAGCATAGCTGAGCTGGGCACTGACAGAATCTCTCAGTTGTCTGTAATGATTGAGTTTAGAAGCATCTGAAATAATGGCTTGAACATCAGAACACCAAATCTAGGGTTTCGTGTTAAATCCTAACCATAAACTATTGCAGCATTTAGGAAAAGGACATTTTAACCCCATCTCTTCACAAGAGGACCAAAACAGACTGCCTTAAGGTAGATCTCTATTAAATATAGCTTTTTGTGTTCCAGATTACATCTTTCTCCAAACTGAGCCATAGAAAAATTGAGTTTCGGCACAGGGTCTCATTCAGACTGTAGGACATTTTCAATTAGTGATTTGTCTCTGGGTCCACATTTTTTTTTCGTGTGGTATGAATATGTATTAAAAAATTCTCTGGACACACACACACACACGAAACATGTTTTGAGGTTAGGGTATGGCTTTAGTTGAACATCGGTGTGAGCTTGGACATTTGAAATTGAAGGGAAGTACATGGTGAAGAAATTATAGATGGATAACTGCTGGAGCTCGAGTATTTTCCAGGTTAGGATCATGAGATGATGAGGGAATCATGGATGCCGAGTGTGCTGTGCTACAGCAGGACTCCGCTGGTGGTGTGTGGATGAGGACAGGAAGGACACTTTGGAATATGTGGTTCTCTGTCAACAGCGGTGTGAATACCAATGTCTTTAATGCGTTTCTCTGCAGCATGTGACAAACTTTCAACATCAACCATGAATTTGCCAAAGCAGACGGAGCCTCCCATGAGTAAACGCCTGTCTTCATCCACCGTGGCAATATCCTATTCCCCAGACCGAGGCAAGTGAATGTGTAGACCTAGTCTCTCCCGTTTGCTTCTTTCTGGTGTGAGCATCTTAACATTGGCCATTCTGAGCACTCTTTCTTGAGCCTTCTGCAAATAGTGCTTTGGTCCTAGCCTCCACGGCCTTGCTAACAGGATTCTGGAAAGCAGCATTGCTTCTTAGAGCCAGGTTGTTGTTGAATAGGGACAGGAATTCATCTTTTCCCAGTCTGTGAGAAACCAGTCACTTGCCACAGAGCATGGAGGAATTTAAAAAGTACTTACCTAATCAGGGACAGGATACAATTGATTAGCCAGGAAGAACAGAATTGATGAGTCAAAGGTTTATTTGGGGGGGAGGGAGGGAACTTTGTGTGTGAAAAAATTGGGCCTCTGAAGTTGTTCGTGGTTTGTAGAGCTGCCAAGTTGATGGATGAAAACAGAAGTAATTTGAGGTGTCTAAAAGAGGGAAAGGATGGCTAGTCTTTTCCGGCACTGCTTTGAGTTGGGAGATGATGCTTATTAGGGACCAATTCCAGTACCCAAATAGATTTAATAACATCTGTGCTCTAATGGAGGTCCAGATAAGTCATTGGAAGCCTGAATTTATGTCTTTCATAGTATGAAGGTTGGAAGGAGAGGTTTCTCCATGTGTTACATACGTATCCTAAAGCTCCACTGAAGGGGGAGCATTAGTTTGAGTATTGGGCATATCAAGCCATCACAAGTGGTGAGCAGGAAGACTTTTGTGACTTACAAGTGACCAGTTGGCTTTCCTGGTTATGGTTCCACTGGTATTGGCCTCACTACTGTATCACAGAGACAGGGCGTGTATGTCAGAGCACCTGTGAGTGTCAAGAGTCTACTGATTTCTAGTGCCCTTCATAGGTCAGCACCATAGGAACTTGGAAGGAAGGAAGAATTGGACAAGAAAATACACAATCTTGGTGGGCACTGGTGGCTCATGCCTGTAATCCTAATTCCTCAGGAGGTTGAGAGCTGAGGGTCACAGTTCAAAGCCACCCTAGGCAGAAAAGTCCTTGAGACTCTTATCTCCAATTAACCACCAGAAAACTGGAAGTGGTGCTGTGGCTCAAGTGGCAGAGTATCAGCCTTGAGCAAAAAAGCCAAGTGAGATCATAAGACCCTGAGTTCAAGCCCCAGTACGGGCACCCCTCCCAAATACTCTTTATAACTATTCCATTAATGAATAAAGCCCATATGTTTTTGAAGATTCACATGGTTACAGATTGATGGTAAATTCTTTTTTGCATTGATTAACATGTGAACATATACATGCTATTATATGCTATTGACAACTAAATTATTTGCTAGTAAATTATAAATTGAAAACGTATAATCCTCAAACCAAAGAATACAAAGTAATTCTTTGAATCTGTTGCCATATAATATATTCCAAAACCATTAAGCTATTTTGGTCATTGAATTTTAAATTATGAATCCCATTATCCTCCATTAAAGCTGAAAGTCATATTTTCATGCCTTCTGGTTCAGTTTGACCCTTATTTATAGGGAAAAGATATGAAAGGATCTATTTTTATATTATTATAGGATGGAATATTTCATTTAAAATCTGTTATAAAATATCTGAACAGAGGACCTAAAATGAGCATTTTGTAGCTGTAATCTTTTTGTCACTGGTAAGTGTACTAGATGAGGGAATGACTATATTAACATCTTGGGAGATGGGCTAATTTCCTTTACATGATACAGATCACTCTACTGTAATAGTGTGTTAAGTAAATTCTGGTGCCCCAAGAGAATTAATGCACTCTCCAAACTCTAAATGATGCATCATTTGTTTTATTTTCCTGTGATAAATTCCAAAGCCATTTATCCATTAGAATATTTTTATTTTCCACATTTGTTCTGCCACCCCAAATTTAATTTGCATCATGCATGCACTGTGTTGTTGAAACATTTTTTTTTGGTTTTCTTTTAATTTTGCTTTTTAAATGTTTTCATTTGATTCCATCTTTTAGCTCGTCGCACTCACCTTAGTCCTATGGAAAACTTTCTTGTTATGCGACTGTTGACACCCACACAGGCTTCTTTAGCCAGAAGCAGAAGTGCATTCATGTTCTCTGAGCAGGCCAGAGACGCAGGTAAAAGAGGTTCAGCTGGTGACACCAAGGAAAATGATCAGAGCAGTGTTGGTCACCCTTGGAATTTACTCCTGAAGTTTTGTGTTTTGCTTGCCATTTGCTGGCTTTGTAAAATGTCTTCATTGGTTAATAACATTTTCTACCTACCAGTGTTTTGCTGTTGCTGTTTCTTTTAAGTGTCACAGAGGTGAGTAAATTGTTTTATGACTAAGGCTATGTGCTTTGGGGGGGAAAAAAACCACTTGATATGCTATGAAAGTTAGTAGCCTTTGCATAGGAAGTGGTTTGGCAAGGTTGCCAATAGAGCACATTCTCTGGCATTCCAAAGCTAGCTGTATCACTCACTAGCTCTTAATGTTTTCAGAAAGTCGATTTATAACTTCTCTAAACCTCAGTTTGCCTATCTATAAAATGGAAGTTACTTTAAATTGTGAGCACCAGGAGTGATCGCACGTGTCTACTCAGGAGGCTGAGATAGGAAGGTTGTAAATTCAAGGGCAATGAAATGAGACCCCCCCCACCTCAAAATTTTAGTATTAAATTGTTACAAGAATTAAATAGGATAATGCTATAAATGAGAGAGTAGAGCCAGGCACTTGTGGCTCATACATATAATCCTATATACTCAGGAGGCTGAGCGCTAAGGATCATGACTCAATCTTGCCCAAGTAGACAGATCCCAGAGAGTCTCATCTCCACTTAACCATCAAAAAGCCAGAACTGGATGCATGCCTTAAGTGGTAGAGCAAACTCTGGCAAAAAGATAAGTAATAGCAAAATGCTACAAATTCAAGCCCTACTAGTGGCACACAAATGAATGAATGAGAGGAAGAGAGAATGGGATGAAGGAGAGCGAGGGAGGGAGTGAAAGATGACACAGATTAAGAAATCAGCCTTGCAACTTAAAAAGCTGGTTGATGGACTAGCAATGACAACATCACCTGGAAACTTCAGGACAGCCTGCACTTAGACCCTCTATAGCTGCACATTAAAGTCTGAGAAACCACGGGACCAGACCATTAAAGTCCCACCTTTGCTCACTCATATCAAATCATCATGTCAGGATTAACAAGGGCTGATATTATTTGTGTGCAGATTAGCAATGCCATGTCCCTGTAAGTTGGGTCTGTGTTTTCCAGCCCCAAGACACAGTGTATTTAGTGAAATAACATGTAAATGACATTAAACCTCCTAAGCATAGATTACCTACCATATGACTCAGCAGTGCCACTTCTAAGTATAGAGCCAAAGAAATTAAAAGCATAGAAAAACTTGTACACAATGTTCTTAGCATAATTATTCATAGTAGCAACAAAGTCCAGGGGAAAACAGGCGCACGCTCTGGAAGGCACTGGGGATCCATTTCCCCAGCAGGGAATCACGACAGCAGGTACAGAGTGTCGCCCACAAAGGAAGCTGGTTAGAGACTCCGTACTTAGGGTTTTTAATAGGGCCTGATTATGTGCATGCCTTGCCCAGCACACACCAAAATTGCAGATTCCTAGGTCGAAAGCAGGATATTCAGTATACACCATATTAAACAGTTGAAGCACAATGAGCCACTCATCCACAAACGGTGGGAACCCTGCCCACATCTGAAGTTCTTAGATGCTGGCTGTGGCCTAACCTTGTGAGCAGAGCATTCAAGTCTGCACAGTCCACCCCTTGACCCTTTGCCAAGGTATTTTTTGACCAGAAGACCCACACAGCAGGATGAGAGCAGCCTAGGATACTGACCTCTTTATGTCCATTAGGAATTCTAGATTTAGCAGTTAAACCAACTCTCACTAACCATCAAGATCTTTGTTAGGTAGCCAGGTGGCTTCCTTCATCACTTCCTTTTGAGTCTGTTTCACCCCCTACCCTTTTTGTCTAAAAAACATCAGTCCCAGCAGGACACGCTTGTGGTTCACCCTAGCTACTCAGGAGGCTGAGATCTGAGGATCACAATTTGAAGCTAGCTCAGACAGGAAAGTCCAGGAGAGATGATCGCCAATTAACCACAAAAAAAAAGCCAGAAGTGGAGCTATGGCTCAAGTGGTAGAGCACTAGCATTGAGAAAAAAGGCTCAGGGATGGTGTCTAGGCCCTGAGTTCAAGCCCCAGGACCAACACCAAAAATACAAAACAAAGCAAAAAACCCCCACAAAACCCCCCACAAACCATCAATCCCTTCCCAGTTACATTGAACAGATTGTTTTACAAAGGTGTATTGGGAAGAAAGTAAGGGAAGTAGTGATGCATCCCCTAGAGGAAATAGAATTTGATTTGTCATGGGTGGGAATAGGGGTCTCATTGCCAACTTGCAACTTTTTGGGGGCCTAGAAAGACAGGGTCATCTTTTGGGTAATCTAATCAGAGAAGGGTATACTTTTGTACAATCCAGATGCTGCCGGGCACCAAGATCCAAGGATCGAGATTCAAAGTCAGCCCGATCAGGAAAGTCCATGAGACTCTTTTTTTTTTTTTTTTTTTTCGGTTGTGGGGCTTGAACTCTGGGCCTGGGCGCTGTCCCTCAGCTCTTCAGCTCAAGGCCAGCGCTCTACCACTTGAGCTACAGCGCCACTTCCGGTTTTCTGGTGGTTTATTGGAGATAAGAGTCTCACGGTCTCTCCTGCCTAGGCTGGCTTTGAACTGCGATCCTCAGATCTCAGCCTCCTGAGTAGCTAGGATTACAGGCGTGAGCCACCAGCGCCCGGCTCCATGAGACTCTTTTTTTTTTTTGGGTCCGGTCGTGTGGCCTGAACTGTGGGCCTGGGCGCTGTCCCTCAGCTCTTCAGCTCAAGGCTAGCGCTCTACCACTTGAGCCACAGCGCCACTTCCGGCTTTTTTCTTTTTGCTTATGTGGTGCTGAGGAATTGAACCCAGGGCCTCGAGCATGCAAGGCAAGCGCTCTACCACTGAGCCACCTTCCCAGCCCTCCATGAGACTCTTATCTCCAATAAACCACTAGAAAACTGTAAGTGGACCTGTAGTTCAAACAGTAGAGTGTTCGCCTTGAGCTGAAGAGTGCAGGGACAGCGCCCAAGCCCAGAGTTCAAGTCCCACAACTGACAAAACAAACAAACAAACAACCCAGATGCTTCAGCAATATCTAGGATATGTTTTTTCTTCCCAATTTTTTTTTCTTGGTTGTGGGCTTGAACTCAGGACCTGAATGCTGTCCTTAAGCTCTTTTACTCAAGGCTAGTGCTCTACCACTTTGAGCCATAGTTCCACTTCCAGTTTTTAAATGATTAATTAGAGATAAGAGTCTCATGGGGACTTTTCTGTCCTGGCTGGCTTCGAACCGTGATCCTCAGATCCTCAGATCTCAGGCACGAGCAACCAGTGCCCAGCTGGGACCATCTATTTTTATACCAGTCCCCAGTTGATGTTCCACACTCCAGAGTATATCTATATCTGGAAATCACATTTCTTTTCATATCTCCCTTTCTCCAGAGGCTCTATTTAAAACTCTCAGCAGGAAAGTTTAGCTATAGGAATTGTTATAGTTCCAGTATTCAGAGTTTTAAGTGCCAGCATCCACTGATGACAAAAAAAAAAAGATGAAAGCTTTCTCTTCCACTTGGAGGAGAAAACTAAAAAACGAAGACATGTAGACCACACATTCTTGCCTCACTTGAGCTAGTCTGGATAGGAGTAGCCAGGGAATCCGCTGAGCCAACTCTCTTGGACTTTGCAATTGTTATCTTCAAATTCCATAGGCAGCTTTGACCTATCATACAGCAGATGACTCCATGATCACCCAGGCCCACAAGTTCCTCATCCTTTATTCCTTTATCCCATCTTTTCCAAAATGGTGCTTTGACTACATTTTAGTGAATCAGGATCAGTCTACCAATGACCATTTCTTGTTTTTTTTTTCTTTTTGCCAGTCCTAGGGCTTGAACTCAGGGCCAAACTCAGGGCCTGGGTGCTGTCCCTGAGCTTCTTTTCCTCAGGGCTAGTGTTCTACCACTTGAGCCATAGCACCACTTCCAGTTTTCTGGTGGTTAATTGGAAATAAGTGTCTCATGGACTTTCCTGCTCTGGTTGGCTTCAAACCACGATCCTCAGATGTCAGCCTTCTGAGTGGCTAGGATTACTGGCATGAGCCACTGGTGCCTGGCTCAATGTCTACTTTTGACACCAATTGTAGCTGGGTTTTCTGAGACCACTAAGGTTAGATGATTCACCAGAAATATACATAGAAAAATGAGCAAAGGGAAGAAGTACATGGTTAGAGGGCCAGAGGAAAGTATGTTCAACTTTTCAAAGATCCTTTCCTGGTAGAGTTACACAGCAATGAATTGTGATGACACTTGTGAAATAATTGCCGAGTAAGGAAGCATTCTAGACAGAGATTCTGTGCTTAGGAGTTTTACTCAGGACTAGTTATGCAGGCACCTATGCTAGTCCTATACCCAAATTTCAGAAACCCAGAAATGTGTTATTTATATAAACAGTTTAGGACCAGAAGCTAATTGTAGGAACTTCCTTGAAATCTAAGTTTCTAGGTAGCAGCCAAGAGCCAACATTTAAACAGGCCCTTCCAAGGACAGTGGTCAGGACTGCTGTGAAGTTCTTTTTTATGTGTGAGTACTGGGGCTTGAACTCGGGGCTCACTTGGCTTTTTCTCTCAAAGTTAGTGCTCTATCACTTGAGCCACACCTCTTCATCCAGCTTGTTGCTGGTTAATTGGAGATAAGAGTCTTGCAGACTTTTCTGCTCAGAGTTGGCTTTGACCTTCAACCCTCAGTTCTCACCCTTCTGAGTATCTAGGATTACAGGCATGAGCCACCGATCCTCGGGTTAATTCTTCTTGCATAAGGAAACTGAGGTCTTCTCTAGAGCTGCCCAAGGTGATCTAACTAATTAGTAGCAGTATGGAATCTGACTTACTCCAAAGTACAGACTGTTAACCCCTGAAATGAATTTGACTTTTGAGTCTGGGAGCCTTTTAAAGATGGGCTCCATTCTGTGTACAACAGAAAAAGGAGAGTTTTGACAATGTGGATTTCCTGTGTTACATTTTAATAAAAATGTTCTTCTCAACTTCTGCACCCCTCGCTTTTCTGATCTGCACTCCATCTTTGTTGGCTATATTATCTATAACCCTCTAGTTTTCCATGCTTGCCCTCGTATAGCTCCTGCTAGCCCTCTTAGATCTGCATACAAATCTTCTCCTACCCGAACCATGGAGAGGAAGAAGGCTGCATCTGCTTCTGGCGCGGGAGAGGCTGGGAAGGATGCTCAGGCAGGAGCAGAAGCATCTTCTGTAAGTCTAAACTCACTTGCTCACTACATCCTTTCCCACTGTGCTTTATCTAACAGTGTAATGACTTCCTTCCCTTGACCTGAGTTTAATGCTTCTGTCAGCCTAAAGGACAGGAATTTGAAGGAGTGTTGCAGTGACATCTCTGCTTCTTTAAAGCCATCCAGTCCTGGGCCTTTGTGGGTGCCTACTTACTGTTACCATTTGTTCTACACAGCAAAGTACCCCAAACCTTGGCCTCTTAAACACAGCAAAGTACCCCAAACCTTGGCCTCTTAAAACAACATATATTTCTTACCTTGTGGGCTCTTGGGGTCAGACTTGAGAGCTGCTCAGTTGAGAGATATATGGTTCTGGTATGGGGTCTCTCATGAGACTATAGTCAAAATGCTGGACTGGTCCTGTTCTACATATTCCTCTCATGGCTGCTGACCAGAGGCCTTACTTCCTTACTACTCTTAGGGCAAACCTGCTTGCGCATCCAAATCACATGGCAACTGGCTTCTCCCACAGCACATGACGTGGGAGAGAGTACAAGAAGAAAGCTGCAGTAACTTTCATGTCCAACTTGTCACATCTGTCACATTATTTATTCAAAGGAAGTTGCTGAGAGCAATCCAAAATCAAGGGGGTATTGAACTCCACCTGTTCAAGGGAGGCCTTAATGCTAAAACCACCATAATGTTGCATTATTTTATTTTACTTTTGTAGTACTGGGCATCATCCCCAGGGGGATGTTTCTACACATTCACTGTGGCCCTGAGGGTCTTTAAAAAAAAAGAGGTGAGGAGCTGGGAAGGTGGCTCAGTGGTAGAGTGCTTGCTTTACATGCATGAGGCTCTGGGTTTGATTCCTCAGCACCACATAAGCAGAAAAATCCAGAAATGGCACTGTGGCTCAAGTGGTAGGGCACTAGCCTTGAACTGAAGAGCTGAGGGACAGTGCCCAGGCCCAGAGTTCAGGCTCCATGACCACCACCAACAACAACAAAACAGGTGAATGCTTCTGACCCTTAGGTTTGCTGTAGGATGAATTACTGGGTGTGTGTGTGGGGGGGGTTTGTAGATGTGGGCCAAATGAAGACTGGCTTCAGGAAAGTATATTGAGGAAAGAAAGGAAGAGATCCTTATGGAGTCACTGGTGTCCTTGTTCTTCTGCCTTCTTCCTAGAGAAAGGAAGGGGACAATTCAAAGAAATGGGAGTGTCACAGTCCCGTTACCATGTATGCCATCCAAAGTCGCTGTCTTGGATAGTGTAACCACATTCTCACACACCTGTAATTTTTTTTTATCAGTCGTGGGGCTTGAACTCTGGGCCTGGGCGCTGTCCCTCAGCTCTTCAGCTCAAGGCGAGCACTCTACCACTTGAGCTACAGCGCCACTTCTGGTTTTCTGGTGGTTTATTGGAGACAGGAGTCTCACGGTCTTTCCTGCTCGGGCTGACTTTGAACCGCGATCCTCAGATCTCAGCCTCCTGAGTAGCTAGGATTACAGGCGTGAGCCACCAGCGCCCGGCTACACCTGTAATTTTTTAATAGTTAACATATGCTTTTCAACTCTTCCATATGTCCAAGAGCAAAGTATGGTTCTATTGTTAGCTCTTGGTATGATAACTGGAAGTGGGAGCCTTCTATTGAATGACCTAAATGTGATGCACATTACACACGAAGCATATCATAGCTTTATATTGGTTCCTCTTAAAGCCGTGTGCCAATTGCATCTGGGATATTTTTAGAAATTGTAGTAAGGAGTATCAGCCACTCACAGTAACGGTCTTACTCTGTGTCCCTTACAGATGGAGAAGATGAAGAAAGGACGAGGTACGGCTTCTGCTCCACCTGGGGGCCTTGGGTCCCCACTGAAACGACACGAGCTTTCCGGAGATACTCCTAAGAGGGCATCCTCTCCTGTAGCATCCAAGTAAGCGTCTTTGCCCTTTGTTAGATCCACTGGATGGTTAAGAGCTAGTCCGTGGCGCTTTGTTCCATCCACTGTTGCAGCTGTTGCTTCCCATAAGACCTGGCCAGCCAAAAGGAGCAAGCAGGAGAAATGCTAACCTAGAGCTGTCTCTTTCAACTCTATGTATCTTCTGGTAAATGATGGATCATTGGGAGGTTTGTTTTCTGGCAAATATAGACTTCTTATTTGCTGAGGTGAAGCATTGAGCATTTTCTTTGGTGCCCTTGAACTCCAGCCCACTTCTTTGGTATTCTTAGCTACACTCTTTTTTTTTTTTTTTTTGCTGAGGGGCAGTTACTGGGGCTTGAACTCAGTGTTTCACTTGT
>NW_012267310.1:984900-993384 GCF_000151885.1 Dipodomys ordii | reverse complement strand
TGCAAATGCCATTATTTTGTCATTTCTAATGGCTGCATAATATTCCATTGTGTATAGATACCACAATTTTTGGATCCATTCATCTGTGGTGGGGCATCTGGGTTGTTTCCATATCCTAGGGAAGTTTTTTATATGCACAGAATTACACAAGCCTCCGTTAGTGCTTCAATTTGACTCAGAGAACATAATATAAAACACAAATTTAACGAACACTTGGAAATTGGTTTAAAAGATCTGAAGGTGACCCACTCCTATTTCTAATATATTCTTTCTACTAGTTTTCATTATTATTTTCTCAGATATCACTATGTATATTTGTTTGTTTGTTTTTGCTAGGCCTGGAGCTTGACTCCGGGCCTGGGAGCTGTCCCTGAGCTACTTTTGCTCAAGGCTAGTGTTCTGCCACTTGAGCCACACTGCCACTTCCAGCTTTTTCTGAGCAGTATTGAGGATAAGAGTTTCATGGACTTTCCTGCCCAGGCTGGCTTTGAACCACAATTCTCAGATCTCTGCTTCCAGAATAGCTAGTATTACAGGTGTGATCCACAAGTGCCCAGCTTATCACTTTGGTTTTGATAGGCTAGTAATACTTGCTAGTTGATGTGTCTGTTTGTCTCTCATAATATACCCTTCCATATTGCATCACAGAATTAACAGCATTTTAATTTGTGTGTGTGTGTGTTTGTGTATATGTGTGTGTGTGTGTGTGTGTTGGTCCTAGGGCCTGAACTCAAGGCCTTGGTGCTGTCCCTGAGCTCTGATTACTCAAGGCTAGTGTTCTACACTTGAGCCACAGTGCCACTTCCAACTTTTCTGAGTAATTTATTGGAGACGAGAGGCTCATGGACTTTTCTGCCTAGGTTGGCTTTGAACCATAATCCTCAGTTCTCAGCCTCCTGAGTAGCTAGGATTATAGATGTGAGTTACCAACACCTAACCTTTTACTTTTTTATTTTAAATTTTTTTCTATGGTAGTACTGCTTGTTTTTGGTTATGGTATTATTCTCCTGAAACTTCTTTAAGTTTATTTAAAAAAATTTTTTTTGCTAGTCCTGTAGCTTGAACTCAGGCCCCAGGCAAGTGTTCTACCACTTGAGCCAAGCTCCACTTCCAGCTTTTTCTGTTTATGTGGTACTGAGGAATCAAAACCAGGGCTTCATTCATGCCAGGCAACCACTATCAGTAAGCCACATTCCCAGCCTCTCTCTAAGTTTATTATGTGAGCTTTATAATCTACTTCTGTGTTACTTCTAAGTATTACGACTTTTTTTTGGGGGGGGGTCCGGCCGTGGGGCCTGAACTCTGGGCCTGGGCACTGTCCTTCAGCTCAAGGCTAGAGCTCTACCACTTGAGCCACAGCGCCACTTCTGGCTTTTTCTTTTTGCTTATGTGGTGCTGAGGAATCGAACCAAGGGCCTCATGCATGCAAGGCAAGCGCTCTACCACTGAGCCACCTTCCCAGCCCAGTATTATGACTCTTTTGTTAATTTGAGATGATTACATGAACAGACAAGAGTTTTTCAAGGCTTTCCTATCTTTGCCTGGTATCTTGACTCATGGTCCCTACACAGATAATAACTTTCTCAAGTTTCATCATTGTCACTATAAATTTTGCTAAAATAAGCATTATTACTTCTATAGAAACGAGAATTAGGTTTTTGGGAGCAAACAATTGGCTGTCTGTGTATTGTTTCTTTGAAGATGAAAATCTTGAAGAAGACTATTTCTAGAATCATTTTATGTTGTTGTTTTTTTTTTGTTGCCAATGTTGGGGCTTGAACTCAGGGCCTGGGCACTGTCCTTGAGCTTCTCTGTGCTCAAGGCTAGCACTCTACCACTTGAGCCACAGCACCACTTCTGGCCTTTTCTGTTCATGTGGTACTGAGGAATCAAACCCAGGGCTTCATGCATGCTAGGCAAGCACTCTACCACTAAGCCATTTCCCCAGCCCATCATTTTATGTTTTAAAAAGCCTATCAACTAGGAATGGTGGGCTTTTGCCTGGAATCCTTGTTAAGCTCATGCCAACCTGGGCAAAGAAGCTAGATATGGTGGTGCATACTTGTCATTTCATCTACATGGGGAGGTATAGGAAGGAAGATCATAGTTTGAGACTGGCCACTGACAAAAATGTGAGACCTCCATCTGAAAATTAATGAAAAAGCAAAAGAGCTAGGGACCTGGCTCAAGTTGTATAATACCTGCCTAGGAAGTACAAGGCCCTGAGTTCAAACCTCAGTGCTGCCAAAAAATCACAATAAAAAAGAAATGTGTTGGGTGGTAATAGCTCACGCCTGTAATCCTTGCTACTCAGGAAGCTGAGATCTGAGGATCGTGGTTCAAATCCAGCCCAGACAAGGAAAGTCCATGAGACTCTTATCTCCAATTAACCACCAGAAAACCGGAAGTGGCACTCAAGTGGTAGAGTGCTTGCCTTGAGCTGAAGAGCTGAGGGACAGCGTTCAAGCCCCATGACCGACAAAGAAAAAAAAAAAAGAAATGTATTGTGGTTTGGGACAGGAGGGAAAAACTGGGAGAAAGCAAGGTTAGGAGTGACATTATCCAAAAAGAAATCTATTCAGTACCTGACTTCTGTAACTGTAATCCTGCTTTACATCACCTTTATAATAGCAATTTTTTAAAAAGAAATGGAATAATGAATGTAACAGTGTAATCTACCCCTCTCCCCTGTATAACTAATGTAATCTAATAAAAAGTATAGGCTCTAAAGGGGCTGCCTAACCCAGGCCTAAGAACTCAGTTCAGTTGTCACCTTCTCTAGAACCAGGTCAAACTGAACCCTAACTCCTACTTTCTGCTCACAGAAAATCACAGGCACACCTCATTCATTCCCTTCACAAATACCTACAGAGTGCCTGCTCTGTGGCCAGTCTTCTAAAGGCCAAAGATGCAGCGATGAATAGAGCAAAAGCCCTTGTCTTTATGGGGGCTTACATGACATAATATAAATAAGCGTTGTGAAGAATAAAGAAACTGGGTCAAATGCCAGAGGATAGTGGAGGGAAGTAGCTTGTTGAGGTGGTCAGAAAAGACTTCTCTGTGGAGAAGAGCAGGGCCCTGTGTGAAATGAGAGGACAAGTTTCATTTATCTGTGCCTCATTGCATTGGGTCAACATTTTCAGTTCATTTAATGGGTTCCTGATCTCCTGTTAGATTTTTTTTTTGGGTCCGGTCGTGGGGCCTGAACTCTGGGCCTGGGTGCTGTCCCTCAGCTCTTCAGCTCAAGGCTAGCGCTCTACCACTTGAGCCACAGCGCCACTTCTGGCTTTTTTCTTTTTGCTTATGTGGTGCTGAGGAATCGAACCCAGGGCCTCAGGCATGCAAGGCAAGCGCTCTACCACTGAGCCACCTTCCCAGCCCCTCCTGTTAGATTTCTTATGAGCCGCAGTATACAACAATGTGCTCAGTGTGTGTCTGGGGTTGCTTTGAGACCAGAAATATCAAATATTTTAGAGTTACTTGGATTTAGCATCTCTGATCTGAAAAATCTAAAATTTGAAACTTTTTGAGCATTAACATAATACCCAAAAGCTTTCCTTCCTTCCTTCCTTCCTTCCTTCCTTCCTTCCTTCCTTCCTTCCTTCCTTCCTTCCTTCCTTCCTTCCTCCCCTCCCTTTTTCTCTAAAGCCTTTCCTTTCTCTCCTTTCTCTTTCTCTCTCTTCCTCTCCTTTTTTATTTCTTTACTTCCTTCCTCCCCTTCCTTCCTTCCTTTCCTTTCTTCCTCCCCCTCCCTCTCTTTCTCTTTCTCTCCTTTCTCTTTTTCTCTTTCTCTCTCTCTTCCTCTCCTTTCTTCTTTTCTTTTCTTTCTCTCCTTTTTTCCTTTCCTTCCTTCCTTTTTCTTTTTCCTTCCTTCCTTCCTTCCTTCCTTCCTTCCTTCCTTCCTTCCTTCCTTTCTTTCTTTCTTTCTCTTTCTTTCTTTCTTTCTTTTTTTTCTCTCTCTCTTTCTTTCTGGCTGGCTGTCTAGCTGTCTTGTCCTGGACCTTGAACTCAAGGCTTAGGCTTTGTCCCTGAGTCTCTTTGTGTTCAAGGCTAGCATTCTACCACTTGAACCACAGTGCCACTTCAGGCCTTTTCTGAGTAGTTTTTATTGGCGATAAGAGTCTCATGGACTTTCCTGCCCAGGCTGGCTTCAAACCATGATCCTCAGATCTTAGTCTTCTGAGTAGCTAGGATTACAGGTGAGAGACACAGGTACCTGGCTAAGCTCTGAATTTTGGAGCATTTCAGATTTTAGATTTTCAGATGAGTCATTCTTAACATATATGAGGTACAAAGAAAAGCAAATGTTTCTCGGGTTTATGTTTGTTTTAGAGACAAGGAATGTCTCTCTGGAGCCCAAACTAGCCTTGAGATTATGATCCTCCTGCCACTGCCTCCCCATGCTTCTTGGACAATGTCACCTCTTTCTTCACTTTCTTCCAGTTCCTCCTTCCCATCCCTGCCTACAAGTTGCACAATTCATTTTTTACATAGCATATATTGAATACCCAGCTTGTTTCATGATTTTCAAATGTTCAGAATGAAGGTTTCCTGCTGGATAAAAATTAGTGGCTGAACTATAGTGAGTATGGACCAGGATAAGAATCATGAGAACTTATGTACAGCACAAGTCAATTCTGAAAATCTATCCAGACTCTATAGCAATGAAAATGAATGGACTACACCTTCCCACCACTATATGGGTGAATTTCAGGAATGTACGATTGAGTGGAAAAAGCAAGTTGTAGAAAAATATTAGCAGTGTGAGTCTACTTTTTTGAGTTCCCAAATGTACAAAGCTAAACAATGTTCTTTCTACTTACTTATTTCTCAGGGGAGTAGAACTGGGGTGTGAACTGAGGGCCTCACACTTGCTTGGTCTGTTTCCTCAGCTGGTACTCTATCTACCTCTTGAGACATGCTGCCAGTCTACTTTTTGCTGGTTAATTTGAGATAGAATCTAGTGATGTTTTTCTGCCCAGGCTGGCTTTGAACCATGGTAATCCAGGTCTCAGACTTCAAAATACTGAGGATTACAAGCATGAGCCACCATTGGCCCAGCTAACTATGTGATATTAAGAGTATAAATGTAAAATGACCTTTTTTAACAACAAAAAAAAAGACAAACAAAATTTCAGGGTGGGGATTGCCTTTGCAAAGGGGAGATGAGGACATTGGGTCAGGAAAAGCTGCATAGGAGATTCTAGCATAATGATAATGTGTTTCTTTTCAATTAGGTAGTCAGAGTGTAATTGTTATTATATCATTCTTTAAACTTCACATAAATTTTTTTTGTGTACTCAATATGGAAGAAAGACAAATAAAAGGAAACACTGGATACTTAAGATGGTGTCACACAGAAAATAAGCTCCATTTATTTTTGAAATTCTGTGCAAAACCAAGGAAGGTGATTTTTAAAGCACACGAAAATAATGATGTGGCATTGAAAGGGGATTTAGCCCCTTTGAACTCTCATCCAGAAGCTCAGACAAGTCACGTGATGAATGATCCCTTTTCCTGTGACCTCCTAAGCTCTGACTGTGTATTGTTCTCCCTGATCTCAGATAAATTACGCCACAGTTGGGTGGCTGTGCATATTATTAGCATTGCTCTTTTAAACGTTCAAGTTTCTTTCCATTGTTTGTATTGTAGGGTACTTGTGTGGGTCTAGAAACCTAGCTTCAGCAACACTTTGAAAGATGTAGATGGAACATAGCTGTCTTTCTGTAGCCTAGAGAGAAGAAATCAAGTGTGGCCAAGTGGATTTACCCAGGCTGTCTTTGCCTCTGCAGACTGATGTTGTCTATACTTGGAGTTCATTCTGAATTAGTAGGGTCATTGTGATGAGTTAAGTGTCAGCTTGCTGTTGTCTCTGTGACAAGCCCTCCCCAAATTTAGTGGTCTAAACCAATACTGTATGATTAATTCTCACAGTCATTTGACAATCCCGGGGGAAAGGTCTCTCTGGATATTCTGTGCAGTTTCTCTGTGCGTTGACTCAGTCACCGCATGTTTCTTACCTGGCATCTTCTGTGCCGTTGTGACTCATTGTCAGCTATGACTATGGTTACTTAGAACTCTATGACTAGAGGTCCAAGATGGGCATTCACTTTGCTAGGTCTCAGCTGGAGCTATCAGTAAGAGTGTCTTCATGTAGCTTCTTCCTATGGCTTAGGCATGTTACAGCATGGTTTGAAGAGTGTATAGTCTCAGGAGTGAGCATCTCCTGAGGCAGGATGTGAAAGCTACTGGGCCAGTTAAGAATTATGCCCGGGTTTGGCACAGCATTACTTCTTGGCTATATGCTATTTCATCATTATTTTCAATTTATTTATTTATTCATTGTGGGGCTTGAACTCTGGGCCTGGGTGTTGTCCTTGAGCTCTTCAACTCAAGGCAAGCACTCTACCACTTGAGCCACAGTGCCACTTCCAATTTTCTGGTGTTTAATTGGGGAAAAGAGTCTCATGGATTTTCCTGCCCTGGCTGGCTTTGAACCGCAATCCTCAGATCTCAGCCTCCTGGGTAGCTAGGATTACAGATGTGAGCCACCAGCACCTGGCTAAATTTATTTTTATTACCTTTTTGTCAGTCCTGGGGCTTGAACTCGGGGCCTGGGTACTGTCCCTGGATTTCTTTTGCTCAAGGCTAGTACTCTGTCACTTGAGTCACAATACCACTTCAGGCTTTTTCTGTGGCACTTAGAAGGCTTTTCTTGTGGTACTGAGAAATCGAACCCAGGGTTTCATGCATGCTAGACGAGCAATCTACCACTAAGCTACATTCCCAGCCCTATTTTTATTACCTTTAAATAGTTGTAAAAGGAATTTCAATTCAACATGTGAATTTATGAACACAATGCATCTTGCTGCTATATGCTGTTGACCGAAGCACTCAGATACCAGCCAAGATCCAACGGATGGGAGAAATAAGTTTATAAGATCGTGTAGGATGGGAGATACAGTTGTGGCCATCTTCGGAAAATCCATCTTGCCAAAGATGGCCATTTCCAGTAGAGCTTATAGCCAACATCTGTTTTCTTTCAGGAACCAAGTTTAATGTTACTTTATCGTATATTAGAAACAAAATAGATATTCCACATGAGGAGAAAAATTAGAATGGTTCAAAATCAATGCCTCCTACTTTGTTGTAAATCATAGGCCCACAGAATTTTTCTATGGCATGGCTTGGTAAGGTGTGGTGTGGTGGTTATCTCCTCCCACAGAGCAGCAAGTACAGCAGATCAGGGCTCCCTGCACTAGCAGTTGAACTACTTTTATGCCACCAAAATGGTAGTGGAATAAATTGATTACTGATTATTTTACATTCTTTCTTTTTGTTGTTGTTGTTGATTGTGGGGCTTGAACTCTGAGCCTGGGCACTGTTCCTCAGCTCTTCAGCTCAAGGCAAGCACTCTACCACTTGAGCCACAGTGCCACTTCTGGTTTTCTGAGTAGTGTATTGGAGATAAGAGTCTCACAGACTTTCCTTGCCCTGGCTGGCCTGAACCATGATCCTCAGATCTCAGCCTCCTGAGTAGCTAGGATTACAAGCGTGAGCTATCAACAACCGGCTATTTTACATTCTTTTTTCTTTTTTTGGTTCTGGTCGTGGGGCCTGAACTCTGGGCCTGGGTGCTGTCCCTCAGCTCTTCAGCTCAAGGCTAGTGCTCTACCACTTGAGCCACAGCGCCACTTCTTTTTTCTTTTTTTCTTTTTGGGTCCGGTCATGGAGCCTGAACTCTGGGCCTGGGTGCTGTCCCTCAGCTCTTCAGCTCAAGGCTAGTGCTCTACCACTTGAGCCACAGCGCCACTTCTGGCTTTTTTCTTTTTGTTTATGTGGTACTGAGGAATAGAACTCAGGGCCTCATGCATGCAAGGCAAGCACTCTACCACTGAGTCACCTTCCCAGCCCTATTTTGCATTCTTTTTTCTTTTTTTCTTTTTGGGTCCGGTCATGGAGCCTGAACTCTGGGCCTGGGCGCTGTCCCTCAGCTCTTCAGCTCAAGGCACTCTACCACTTGAGCCACAGCACCACTTCTGGCTTTTTTCTTTTTTGCTTATGTGGTGCTGAGGAATCGAACCCAAGGCCTCATGCATGCAAGGCAAGCGCTCTACCACTGAGCCACCTTCCCAGCCCCCCTATTTTACATTCTTAACTGAACATTTTCTTATACCCAGTCTGTATGTAGTCCTATATTTTTCAACCTTACAAAAGGATCACTTAAGGGGCTGGGAATGTGGCTTAGTGGTAGAGTGCGTGTGTGGCATGCATAAAGCACTGGGTTCCGTTTCTCATTACCACATGAACAGAAAAAGCTAGAAGTGGCTCTGTGGCTCAAGTGGCAGAGTGTTAGCTTTGAGCAAAAAAGAAGCTCAAGAACGGTGCCAAAATATCTAGTATATGTATGAGTCAAGCGGAAAAGGTCAGATAATGTGATGTCAGGAAAATGAACCCTTAGATATGTATTTTAATGTTTTTTCT